>NC_140987.1:344577704-345140286 GCF_052327205.1 Somniosus microcephalus
GAGAAAGGGAACACAATGAGAAAGGGAACACAATGAGAAAGGGAACACAATGAGAAAAGAAACACAATGAGAAAGGGAACACAATGAGAAAGGGAACACAATGAGAAACGGAACACAATGAGAAAGGGAACACAATGAGAAAGGGAACACAATGAGAAATGGAACACAATGAGAAAGGGAACACAATGAGAAAGGGAACACAATGAGTAAGGGAACACAATGAGAAAGGGAACATAATGAGAAAGGGAACACAATGAGAAAGGGAACACAATGAGAAAGGGAATACAATGAGAAAGGGAACACAATGAGAAAGGGAACACAATGAGAAAGGGAACACAATGAGAACGGGAACACAATGCGAAAAGGAACACAATGAGAAAGGGAACACAATGAGAAAGGGAACACAATGAGAAAGGGAATACAATGAGAAAGGGAACACAATGATAAAGCGAATACAGTGAGAAAGCGAACACAATGAGAAAGGGAACACAATGAGAAATGGAGCACAATGTGAAAGGGAACACAATGAGAAAGGGAACACAATGAGAAAGCGAACACAATGAGAAAGGGAATACAATGAGAAAGGGAACACAATGAGAAAGGGAACACAATGAGAATGGGAACACAATGAGAAAGGGAATACAACGAGAAAGGGAATACAATGAGAAAGGGAACACAATGAGAAAGGGAATACAATGAGAAAGAGAATACAAAGGGGAAGGGAACACAATGAGAAAGGGAACACAATGAGAAAGGGAACACAAAGAGAAAGGGAATACAATGAGGAAGGGAACACAATGAGAAAGGGAATACAAAGAGAAAGGGAATACAATGAGAAAGGGAAAACAGTGAGAAAGGGAATACAATGAGAAAGGGAAGACAATGAGAAAGGGAACACAATGAGAAAGGGAATACAATGAGAAAGGGAACAAAATGAGAAAGGGAATACAATGAGGAAGGGAACACAATGAGAAAGGGAACACAGTGAGAAAGCGAACACAATGAGAAAGGGAACACAATGAGAAATGGAATAAAATGAGAAAGGGAAGACAATGAGAAAGGGAACACAATGAGAAAGAGAATACAATGAGAAAGGGAAAACAATGAGAAAGGGAATACAATGAGAAAGTGAATACAATGAGAAAGCGAACACAATGAGAAAGCGAATACAAAGAGAAATGGAGCACAATGAGAAAGGGAACACAATGAGAGAGGGAACACAATGAGAAAGGGAACACAATGAGAAAGGTAACACAATGAAAAGGGCACACAATCAGAAAGTGAATACAATGAGAAAGGGAACACAATGAGAAAGGTAACACAATGAAAAAGGGCACACAATCAGAAAGTGAATACAATGAGAAAGGGAACACAATGAGAAAGGGAACACAATGAGAAAGGGAATACAATGAGAAAGGAAATACAATGGGAAAGGGAACACAATGAGAAAGGGAACACAATGAGAAAGGGAACAAAATGAGAAAGGGAACACAATGACAAAGGAAACACAATGAGAAAGGGAATACAAAGAGAAAGGGAATACAATGAGAAAGGGAACACAGTGAGAAAGGGAACACAATGAGAAACGGAACACAATGAGAAAGGGAACACAATGAGAAAGGGAATACAATGAGAGATGGAACACAATGAGAAAGGGAGCAAAATGAGAAAGGTAACACAATGAGAAAGGGAACACAATGAGAAAGTGAATACAATGAGAAAGGGAACACAATGAGAAAGGGAACACAATGAGAAAGGGAACACAATGAGAAAGGGAACACAATGAGAAAGGGAACACAATGCGAAAAGGAATTCAATGAAAATGGGAACAAATTGAGAAAGGGAACACAATGAGAAAGGGAGCACAATGAGAAAGGGAACACAATGAGAAAGGGAACACAATGAGAATGGGAACACAATGAGAAAGGGAACACAATGAGAAAGGGAACCCAATGAGAAAGGGAACACAATGAGAAAGAGAACACAATGAGTAAAGAAACACAATGAGAAAGGGAACACAATGAGAAAGGGAACACAATGACAAACAGAACACAATGAGAAAGGGAACACAATGAGAAAGGGAATACAATGAGAAAGGGAATACAATGAGAACGGGAACACAATGAGAATGGGAATACAATGAGAAAGGGAATACAATGGGAAAGGGAACACAATGAGAAAGGGAACACAATGAGAAAGGGAACACAATGAGAAAGGGAATACAATGAGAAAGGGAACACAATGAGAAAGGGAATACAAAGGGAAAGGGAATACAATGAGAAAGGGAACACAGTGAGAAAGGGAATACAATGAGAAAGGGAACACTATGAGAAAGGGAACTCAATGAGAAAGGGAATACAATGAGAAAGGGAACACAATGAGAAAGGGAATACAATGAGAAGGGGAACACAATGAGAAAGGGAACATAGTGAGAAGGCGAACACAATAAGAAAGGGAACACAATGAGAAATGGAATACAATGAGAAAGGGAACACAATGAGAAAGGGAGCACAATGAGAAAGGGAATACAATGAGAAAGGGAACACAATGAGAAAGGGAATACAATGAGAAAGGGAATACAATGAGAAAGGGAACACAATGAGAAAGGGAACCCAATGAGAAAGGGAACACAATGAGAAAGAGAACACAATGAGTAAAGAAACACAATGAGAAAGGGAACACAATGAGAAAGGGAACACAATGACAAACAGAACACAATGAGAAAGGGAACACAATGAGAAAGGGAATACAATGAGAAAGGGAATACAATGAGAAAGGGAACACAATGAGAATGGGAATACAATGAGAAAGGGAATACAATGGGAAAGGGAACACAATGAGAAAGGGAACACAATGAGAAAGGGAACACAATGAGAAAGGGAATACAATGAGAAAGGGAACACAATGAGAAAGGGAATACAAAGGGAAAGGGAATACAATGAGAAAGGGAACACAGTGAGAAAGGGAATACAATGAGAAAGGGAACACTATGAGAAAGGGAACTCAATGAGAAAGGGAATACAATGAGAAAGGGAACACAATGAGAAAGGGAATACAATGAGAAGGGGAACACAATGAGAAAGGGAACATAGTGAGAAGGCGAACACAATAAGAAAGGGAACACAATGAGAAATGGAATACAATGAGAAAGGGAACACAATGAGAAAGGGAGCACAATGAGAAAGGGAATACAATGAGAAAGGGAACACAATGAGAAAGGGAATACAATGAGAAAGGGAATACAATGAGAAAGCGAACACAGTGATAAAGCGAACACAATGAGAAAGGGAACACAATGAGAAATGGAGCACAATGAGAAAGGGAACACAATGAGAAAGGGAACACAATGAGAAATGGAACTCAATGAGAAAGGGAACACAATGAGAAAGGGAACACAATGAGTAAGGGAACACAATGAGAAAGGGAACATAATGAGAAAGGGAACACAATGAGAAAGGGAACACAATGAGATAGGGAATACAATGAGAAAGGGAACACAATGAGAAAGGGAACACAATGAGAAAGGGAACACAATGAGAACGGGAACACAATGCGAAAAGGAACACAATGAGAAAGGGAACACAATGAGAAAGGGAACACAATGAGAAAGGGAATACAATGAGAAAGGGAACACAATGAGAAAGCGAACACAGTGAGAAAGCGAACACAATGAGAAAGGGAACACAATGAGAAATGGAGCACAATGTGAAAGGGAACACAATGAGAATGGGAATACAATGAGAAAGGGAACACAATGAGAAAGGGAACACAATGAGAAAGGGAACACAATGAGAAAGGGAACACAATGAGAAAGGGAACACAATGAGAAAGGGAACACAATGAGAAATGGAACACAATGAGAAAGGGAACACAATGAGAAAAGAAACACAATGAGAAAGGGAACACAATGAGAAAGGGAACACAATGAGAAAGGGAATACAATGAGAAGGGGAACACAATGAGAAAGGGAACATAGTGAGAAGGCGAACACAATAAGAAAGGGAACACAATGAGAAATGGAATACAATGATAAAGGGAACACAATGAGAAAGGGAACACATTGAGAATGGGAATGCAATGAGAAAGGGAACACAATGAGAAAGGGAATACAATGAGGAAGCGAATACAATGAGAAAGCGAACACAGTGAGTAAGCGAACACAATGAGAAAGGAACACAATGAGAAATGGAGCACAATGAGAAAGGGAACACAATGAGAAAGGGAACACAATGAGAAACGGAACACAATGAGAAAGGGAACACAATGAGAAAGGGAACACAATGAGTAAGGGAACACAATGAGAAAGGGAACATAATGAGAAAGGGAACACAATGAGAAAGGGAACACAATGAGAAAGGGAATACAATGAGAAAGGGAACACAATGAGAAAGGGAACACAATGAGAAAGGGAACACAATGAGAAAGGGAACACAGTGCGAAAAGGAACACAATGAGAAAGGGAACACAATGAGAAAGGGAACACAATGAGAAAGGGAACACAATGAGAAAGGGAACACAATGAGATAGGGAATACAATGAAAAAGGGAACACAATGAGAAAGGGAACACAATGAGAAAGGGAACACAATGAGAAAGGGAACACAATGAGAAAAGAAACACAATGAGAAAGGGAACACAATGAGAAAGGGAACACAATGAGAAACGGAACACAATGAGAAAGGGAACACAATGAGAATGGGAACACAATGAGAAATGGAACACAATGAGAAAGGGAACACAATGAGAAAGGGAACACAATGAGTAAGGGAACACAATGAGAAAGGGAACATAATGAGAAAGGGAACACAATGAGAAAGGGAACACAATGAGAAAGGGAATACAATGAGAAAGGGAACACAATGAGAAAGGGAACACAATGAGAAAGGGAACACAATGAGAACGGGAACACAATGCGAAAAGGAACACAATGAGAAAGGGAACACAATGAGAAAGGGAACACAATGAGAAAGGGAATACAATGAGAAAGGGAACACAATGAGAAAGCGAACACAGTGAGAAAGCGAACACAATGAGAAAGGGAACACAATGAGAAATGGAGCACAATGTGAAAGGGAACACAATGAGAATGGGAATACAATGAGAAAGGGAACACAATGAGAAAGGGAACACAATGAGAAAGGGAATGCAATGAGAAAGGGAACACAATGAGAAAGGGAACACAATGAGAAAGGGAACACAATGAGAAAAGAAACACAATGAGAAAGGGAACACATTGAGAAAAGAAACACAATGAGAAAGGGAACACATTGAGAAAGGGAACACAATGAGAAATGGAACACAATGAGAAAGGGAACACAATGAGAAAGGGAACACAATGGGAAAGGGAATACAATGAGAAAGGGAACACAATGAGAAAGGGAACACAATGAGAAAAGAAACACAATGAGAAAGGGAACACAATGAGAAAGGGAACACAATGAGAAAGGGAACACAATGAGAAACGGAACACAATGAGAAAGGGAACACAATGAGAAAGGGAACACAATGAGAAAGGGAACACAATGATAAAGGGAACACAATGAGAAAGGGAACACAATGAGAAAGGGAACACAATGAGTAAGGGAACACAATGAGAAAGGGAACACAATGAGAAAGGGAACACAATGAGAAAGGGAATACAATGAGAAGGGAAGCGCAATGATAAAGGGAAGGTGTACGAACACAGCATTGTTGGCAGGAACATTTTTGTAACAGCATCAAGCAAATGAAATGGAACAACCTTCCCTAGCAACTAGAAACAGCTAGCAGAGACAAAATGGGGAACCAGTGTATCTCACCTGCAGAGAGGCACACAGACTCCACCTCATTCCTTGTAGTGCTCAATACCAACAGGTACATTTTGACCTTTTATCGAAAGCTTTGAAAATGAGAAGGGAAAAAATTAAATGCATAGCTAAAGGAATAAAAGCTACTCATTTATAGTTTTCACAGAATTTGCGCACAGCAATATCCCACAAACAGCAATGTGATAATGACCAGATAATCTGTTTTTTGTTATGTTGGTTGAGGGATAAATATTGGCCAGGACACTGAGGATAACTCCCCTGCTCTTCTTCGAAATAGTGCCATGGGATATTTCACATCCACCTGAGAGAGCAGGTGGGGCCTCGGTTTAATGTCAGATCCGAAAGACGGCACCTCCGACAGTACAGCACTCCCTCAGCACTGCACTGGAGTGTCAGCCTAGCTTCATGTGCTCAAGCCCCAGGAGTGAGACTTGAACCCACGACCTTCTGACTCAGAGGCGAGTGTGCTACCCATTGAGCCATTGGCTGACATGTCATTTCCCAGGATGCACCATATCATTCAGTCAGCTGCACTGACCTGTATTTACCTACTCATGCTTTCTGTTGAGCAGCTTTTCTACAAATATAATCCTTGCGGGGGAAAAAAGGACGAATTCCAAAGGCTTTATTGAGGTAAAATTCATATAGATATTTTAAATAGAAAGGCTGTGTGTATGTGGCTGCATGAATGAGAGAATGACTGTTTTATAGACGCCCATTGTAGATTTTGTTTTGTGTTCAGTAAACTGTAGAAAGCGTAATAAACTGGGAGCAGAGGGAGAGAAAGAATTTTTTAAATTTCATTTAACGTTCAATTTTCAAAAAGAAATGTTGAATTTTTAAGCGAAGTAATTTTCTCACTTGAGCTCTGTTGACAATTAGCAAAGGTTAATGCTAATTGCTTACACCTGTGAGACAGATTCTAATGTCTAACATTCATGATACAGAGTTAGAGCAAAAAAAATATAGGCAGTTCTGCTCTTCATTCTAGTTTTATTTTTCTAAAGTTGAATTTTGAAAGCTAAAAAAGTCTCTTTTAAGGGAATCTGGTAAGAAGGGTGGGTGGGGGAGGAAATCTGGTTGAAGGTGAAGGGGCCTCCAGCCTAAGGTAGAGTGGATGGAGGGTTAAGGGTGAGATGAGTGAGAATGGACCAAGGGGAAAGTGTATCATAGAGGTCTTGAGTGGGTAGTTCAAAGGGGAAGAATTAGGAGTAGTGATGGGAGTGAGGGGGTGGCAGGGTGGAGAATGTGATGGGATTGAAGGGGAAAGAGGAGGAACTGGGGGACAGAATGAGAAGGGAGGAACTAAGGGCCGCATTTTCTCGGCAACCCACACCCTAAATGCATCCTGCACCCATTGGTGGCTCTTTCCCTTGCTGCACAACCTCATACCATCCACTACCTCTCATCTGAAAGGAAAGAAGGGAAAATAAAGAAGAGAGGAGCAAAAGCAATTCGGGAGAGAGAAGCAGAAGAGGTGAAAGAGAGGAGGTTGACAAAAAGAAACATGATAATTCCTCTTGCGGGGAAAGTGATAATTAACTGGAGTAAAATTTTAAAAAATGACTAACTACAATTAGTTATATCTCAGTAGCATGCTCCACATTACATGTTCCAGAACTGTTGAAAACAAGCCTAAAGGCAATGTATGAGGGAACATTTACACTTGTGTAGATGTTTGAGTGCCTTTTTAGATTTTTCATTTTCCTGCTGTAATAGACAGTTATTGCTGCAGAATTCTTCATATTGGAAAATTTACAAACCGTTAAAAGAAAACGAAACTTCATTCAACCCATCCCCCACTGCCACCCCCGCCCCCAAAACGATATCCACGGGTGAGCTTCTCCCCCAAGTCCCACAGGAATATTGATGCTTTGAACCTGCACATATAAGAACATTATATTATTCCTTTTTTTCCCCAAAAGTAAAGCTTATTTTTAAGAGTTGTTAAGTTTTATAATGAGGAGTGTATGCCAGAAGATCAAAGACTTTGGGAGATGTAGATGTGTGAAGTACACTTGTGCAGTGGGTCAGAGGACCTGTGGGATCAATGGATGGAACATCACTTGAAGCAGGATGGGCCAGCAATTTAAACTTCTCACAGGCTGAACAAAGATGATGATTGATTTTCAGAAACTTTTACACTTTGTACAAAAGCAACATTCTCTACTCTTCTTTCCTCAAAGACCTGATTATTGCTGAGGCATAGTTCTACAAGTTAATGGCTATCTTTGTTACCTCACATCATAGGTGTCAGCCGTGGCTCAGTTGGTAGCACTCTCACCGCTGAGACAGAAGGTCGTGGGTTCAAGCCCTACTCTAAAGACTTCAGCACATGATCTAGGCTGGCACTGAAGTGCAGTATTGAGGAGATGCTTCATTGTAGGAGATGCCATCTTTCGAATGAAACCTTAAAGAGTCTGCCATCTCAGGTGGACGTAAAATGTTCCACGCCATTATTTTGAAGAAGAGCAGAGGAGTTCTCCTGGTGTTCTGGCCAACATTTATCCCTCAACTAACAGCTAAAAAATGGATGATCTGGTTACTTATTTAATTGTTTTGGGACCTTGCTTTGTGCGAATTGGCTGCTGCATTCCCCTGCATTACAGCAGTGACTATGGGTTGGATTTTACCAACCTCAGCGGATCCGTTGCGGGCGAATTCAGTGGTGGGTCCCGCCTCGCTGCTGGTTCCAGCCCACTGTGTAGAATGATTTTCCTTTGACTGGGCTTGTTAAGCCTGCCCAGCACGTTTCCCGGCCAATTGAAGGAAGCGGGTCTGTTGACGTCATTTGATGACACATCATCAGCTGGTTTCCTTAAAGGGACCATGGCCAACTTTCTTTTGACATTTGTGCTGTCAGTGTTCTACAGCATTGAGGTACTTCAAACACTGACAATCACTGCACAAAGGCTGGAGGGAGTCACAGCACGCAGGGAGGTTCTCTTCCCTTCCAATGGATGGAAGAGACCTCCCCAGGAGACCAACGCAGCCTGGTTGTACATTGCACAAGAAGACACAAGCAGAGATATCGTCAGGAGGACCAGGCTGCAGTGGCACAAACCTTTCAATGATCTGAGCAGATCACGAAACATTACTGCAAAGCCACACTCAACCTCACCCTGCTGTGCCACTCGTCACATCCCCATCACTCTGCCTTCTCTACCATACTCCTGCACATCTTTACTCGCACCAACTTATCTTGCACCTCCACTGATCCCTCTCTATCTACATTATCACTTCCCCATCTCACTGGCCAACCCTCACACTCACCCTCATCCTAGTCCAATCATACCAACTAACAACACACAAGAGTAGACACCTGTGTGTTTTAGCCAATGTTCATGTGAAGTTTCTGTTAATATTTGCTGTCAAACATTGAAATCTTTATTTTCAACACTTTGCGTTCTTGGACAGGTTTCTGTGCGCCTTTGGAAGTGACTTAGTGAGTTGCAGTGAATGGTGAGACATAACAGTACCCCCTGCAATGGTGATGAGTGTGAAAGGAATGGCTTGGGCATTGTAGGGATGCTTTATGATGTTGGTGTGGGGCAATGCCAACCTGGTGCATCATGTGGCAGCCAGCGAGTACAGTGTCAAGTGAAGTAAATGTGGCGAAGATTGCAAAGAAGGTTGGTGTTATTGTTGATGCTGCTGGTGTGCCTGGTGATGTTGGTGTTCGGGCTGATTGTAGTGGGATTCTAAGGACCAAGGTGAGAGAATATAAAGGGCACCGATGCTGATGGAATAGATAGCATGTGAAGTAGAGATGACAGAAGCGATCTGTCAATGGTAGGAGAGCTAATGAGGTCAGACTGGATGGAGATTTGTGTAAAAACTTGGAGCATTCTGAATGCAGTTTAGAGAAGCTAATGGTTAAGGGAAAATATCTGAATCAGCTGCAACCTTTGACTTGACATTTGAAGCTGTCAACTCATGAGCTGAAACAATGGCAAGTGACCTCCCACCTCAGTTTCACTGACGAGGTCTAGGCACAGTGGGAAACCGGTGGGCGAACTGGCAAAATATATTTAAGAAGGAGATAGATAGATTTCTAGACACAAAAGGCATCAAGGGGTATGGGGAGAGAGCAGGAATATGGTATTGAGATAGAGGATCAGCCATGATCATATTGAATGGTGGAGCAGGCTCGAAGGGCCGAATGACCTACTCCTGCTCCTATTTTGCTATGTTTCTATGTTTCTAAATCAAAAAGCTGGGAAAGACGCATTGTTAAGTGACTGTAAATAAGCCACTAATGATTTCAATTGCCTCCCCCACCGCTGCCTGTCGGGTCTGCTACACACTGGCAGACCCGACATTTGGTAAAAGCGCTTGGAGGCAGGTTGACAGCGGGGTCCCAACCCACTGTCAAAAAAAAAGACTTTTCCACCCGTCCCGCCACCGATCGCTCCCACTGAACCCCCCAGAAAACTCCCCCCTACATTTCAAAAGTACTTTATTGCCTGTAAAGCTCTTTGGGACGTCCTGCGGTCACGAAAGGCACTATATTAATATGAGTCTTTCTTTTCCAGTGGACATTTATCTTGTGTGAGCCAAGGTAGTGTTTGTCGGCAGGCTGTTTGATATCGAGTTCAAACTCAATGTTCATTGAATAGAAATTAGGAGCAGTAGTCCTGACTGATTTCCATCTCTTCTCCAAAACCATATTTAGCAGGCCAATTGCTGCCCCCCAACCCCCCCAACCTTTCTCCTTTTAAGATCAGCTAACCAGTCCTGGGTTTGAAAATGAACCTCAGACCCATGTCCTCTCCATCATCAAGGCCGACTACTTCCATCTCCATAACATCACCCGTCTCTGCCCCAGCCTCAGCCCACCTGATGCTGAAACCCTCGTCCATGCCTTTGTTACCTCCAGACTTGACTTACTCCAACGCTCTCCTGTATGTCCTCCCATCTTCCACCCTCTGTAAACTTGAGCTCATCCAGAAGTAGCTGCCCATATCTGAACTCGCACCTTGTCCTATTCTCCCATCACCCCTGTGCTTGCTGATCTACATTGGCTCCCATCGAGCAACACCTCAAATTTAAAATTCTCATCCTTGTTTTCAAATCCCTCCATGGCCTCACCCCCCTCCCTATCCCTGTAACCTCCAGCCCTACAACCCTCTGCATCCTTCCAATCTGGCCTCTTGTGCATCCCGATTTCCTTCACTCCACCATTGGTGCCGTGCCTTCAGCTGTCTAGGCACCAAGCTCTGGAATTCCTTCCCTAAAACTCTCCGACTCTCCACCTCTCTCTCCTCCTTTAAGACACTCCTTAAAACCTACTTCACTGACTAAGCATTTGGTCACCTGTCATAATGTCTCCTTATGTGCCTCGATGTCAAATATGGTTGACCAAGCTCCTATGAAGCGCCTTGGCACTTTTTACTAAGTTAAAGGCACTGTATAATTCAAGTTGTTGTATCATTTGTACCAGGCTGGGCAGTTACGCAGTAACCTATCAGGGGAGCACAAAAGCAGCTGTTCAAAGGAAAGCTTTTCAACGTTAGCGTGAGTAGTTTTAAATCCCTCTGTTACACATAACTTTGGAAAAGTGGCTGGCTGCGATTGGTTGGGCTGAAGCTTAATGCTGAGCAGACTGGGCTGAGCTCGGGCATGGAAGATTAGGTCAGATCACTGTCTCAGTCCGGTTTCAAAACAGTCTGGGTCAGCCTACAGAGAATCGACCCTTCATTTAGTGCAAATGAACACCAACTTTAAAGGACTGCTAATGACATGAACCTGAACGCTAAAACTTGCAACATATTCTGAAGACGTAAGGAAGCATATGGTTACAATATAAATATAATGGGCTAATTCCTCCTCTGGGTTACTTCATGTTTTCGTCTAAAGTACCAGACTCGTTATATTCCACCTGCATTTACATAGACCGCAGGCTTCCTCTGATTCAGAACAGAGCAGAACATTAAGCCTCCAGAAATCCAGTTTCACCCTAAAGTGTCGCTTTATATTTTGCTGTGTGATATATATTTGGTTGGACTTTTATTCTGGAAGCTTCTGGGAAAATCTGCATGATGGATAAAGACGTCCAAATGAAGCAAACAATTCCAGCTAGCCTCACCTCATTGCAATTAACAAAGGGATTTTCATGAGACAGTAAAGTATTCTTAATTATTATGGCAAGTAATGACATCTTAATATTCAAATTTGAAGATCTAAATTCAATTTAGTCTTCGTGAAGGCTGATAAAGGTCATGATTAATAAATCTGTGAGAGTGACAAAATGAAGTTGTTAAGTGAGGATAAGGAATCCTCAGTTTGAATTTTCTGTTTGTTATACATATGTATGTGTATATGTGTGTATGTATGTATACACACATATATGTATTTTTACATACGATTACATACATAGGATATACAGCACAGAAACAGGCCATTCGGCCCAGCCAGTCCATGCCGGCGTTTATGCTCCACGCGAACCTCCTCCCGTCTTTCCTCATCTAAATCTATCAGCATAACCCTCTACTCCCTTTTCCCTCATATGCTTGTCCAGCCTCCCCTTAAATGCAGCTATACTATTCACATCAACCACTCCCTGTGGTAGCGAGTTCCACATTCTCACCACCCTTTGGGTAAAGCAATTTCTTCTGAATTCCCTATTGAATTTCTTGGTGACTATCTTATATTGATGGCCTCTAGTTATGCTCTTCCCCACAAGTGGAAACATTCTCTCTGTGTCCACTCTATCAAAACCTTTCATAATTTTAAAGACCACTATTAGGTCACCCCTCAGCCTTCTTTTTTCAAGAGAAAAGCGACCCAGCCTGTTCATCCTTTCCTGATATGTATACCCTTACATTTCTGGTATCATCCTTGTAAATCTTCCCTGCACCCTCTCCAGTGCCTCTATATCCTTTTTATAATATGGCGACCAGACCTGTATGCAATACTTTTTAGTGTGGTCCAACCAAGGTTCAATACAGGTTTAGCATAACTTCCCTACTTTTCAATTCTATACCTTTAGCAATAAACCCTAGTGCTTGGTTTGCTTTTTTCATGGCCTTGCTAACCTGTGACATATAAATTGGCCAGAAAAAGCAATAATCCTGAGGATTGGGAACAGTTTAGGATTCAACAAAGGAGGACAAAGGGATTAATTAAGAAAGGGAAAATAGAATATTGTAGGAGTCTACGTACTCCTAGCAAAAAATACTGAACTCGGAGAGGTTCAACAGAAAAGGTTTAATTGTTGAGACTGCATGTTGAACACAAAAATGGTGTCAGAGACTACACCAAGTCCGACTGCCTTTCATCAGTCCACAGCTTCGACTCCTCCTCCCCCGCTCTGGGCTTAACTATGTTGCAGATCGAGTTTCTTAAAGGTGTGATCCTTCTTAAAGGCATGACGCCTAATTTATAGTCTACGGACCGAAAAGCGGATTGTGTCCTTTCTGTGATCGGTACGCCACACAGCTCCCCCCAGAATCCGCAAGTAGGGAGTGTACGAACCGGCGTGGTGGCTTGATGGCACGGCCGGAACGGCTCTTGGCGGTTGGTGTCGGGAGCGGGGCGGTCGGATGCGTCAGGCTCTTAGGCGGTCTGCCCCGAGGTGGGGGTTGGCCCACTTGAACGGGTTCGTCGGGCTCTAGGTGCGCCAGCTTGAGCCGGTCGACCGACACCTTGTCAGTTCTGCCGCCCACTTCGAGGAGGAAGAACTTGTTCCCCGCCTGGAGTACCTTGTAGGGTCCGTCGTATGGGGGCCGTAGAGGTCATCGGTGGGCGTCATGGTGCACGAAAACAAATTTGGCCATGTGCAGGCTAGGTGGTACACGGGTTGCTGGTTCACTGTGCCGGCCGGTGGGTACCGGAGCGAACTGTTGTGCTTGGTTGGCGAAAGCGCGGCGTTGCTGGTCAGCCGACCAGGGGGTCGTGGCGGTGGGCAGGAACTCTCCGGGTACGCGCAGCGGCTGGCCGTATATGAGTTCCGCCGCCGAGGCTTGCAGGTCTTCCTTGACCGCGGAGCGTAGGCCAAGTAGCACCCACGGGAGGCGGTCGATCCAAGCCTCGTCCTCGAGGCTGGCGCGGAGGGATGCCTTCATGGACCTGTGGAATCGCTCGCACAGTCCGTTGGCTTGGGGGTGGTAAGCCGTGGTGTGGTGAAAGGCCACCCCGAGGTTTCGGGCGATGGCGGCCCACAGATCAGAGGTGAACTGCGGGCCTCTATCCGACGTCATGTCGGAGGGGACGCCGAACCGAGCGATCCAGGTACCGATGAACGCACTCGCGATGTCGGCGGTGGTGGTGGACGTCAGTGGAATGGCCTCGGGCCAGTGGGTGGTACAGTCCACGATTGTCAGCAAGTGCGTGTGACCTTGTGATGGCGGCAGGGGGCCGACGAGGTCGATGTGGACGTGGTCAAACCTTCTTTCTGGCACGATGAACTCCTCGAGTGGGGCTTTGACGTGCTGGTGGATTTTGGCACGCTGGCAAGCTATGCAGGATCTGGACCAGACGCGCACATCTTTGCGCAGGCCGCGCCAGACAAATCGGTTGGCCACCGGTCTAATGGACGCGCGGGTGCCGGGGTGTGAGAGGCCTTGGACGATGTCGAACACCCGTTTTCGCCAGGATGCCTGGACTACGGGGCGGGGTTGCACCAAGGAGGTGTCGCATTTGACTGTGGCGGTGGACGGACCACAGGCGACATCGGTCAGTCACAGCCCTGGGAGGGTTGTGGCCGCAGAGAGCAGATCGGGGTCGGTGCGTTGCTCCGCTGCCAGTTGAGCATAGTCCACTGCCAGGTGGGTGCCGTGGACGGCGGGGTGGGATAGGCAGTCGGCCGCCACGTTGTCTCGACCGGAGACGTGTCGGATGTCCGTGGTGAATTCGGACACCGCGGCGAGTTGGCGTTGTTGCCTGGCTGACCACGGGTCCGCAGATTTTGCCATCGCGAATGTCAGGGGTTTGTGGTAGACAAACGCGGTGAAGGGGCGGCCCTCTAGAAGAAATCTAAAATGGTGGACTGCCAGGTACAGTGCGAGGAGCTCGCGGTCAAAGGCGCTGTATTTGGCCTCCGGGGGGCGCTGTTGGTGGCTGAAAAAGGCCAGCGGTTGCCAGGCCCCGTCGACCCACTGTCCGTACACGGTGCCAACCGCATGGTCGGAGGCGTCCGTGGTGAGGGCCACCCTGGCATTGGGCTGTGGGTGAGCGAGCATGGCGGCATCGGCGAGCGCCTTTTTGGTCGAGTCGAAAGCGGTCAACATGTCCGCCGACCACTCGATCGCCATTCTGTCTTTCTTACCCCAGAGGGCTTCGTATAGGGGCCGCATAAGGGAGGCCGCTCCGGGAATGAAGCGGTTGTAAAAGTTGATCATCCCCAAGAACTCCTGGAGGCCTTTGATGGTGGTGGGCCGGGGGAATTGCTGGACGGCTTGCACCTTGGCGGGCAGGGGAATGGCTCCGTCCTGCGTGATGTGGTGGCCGAGGAATTCGATCCTGCTGAGGCCGAATTGGCACTTGGCTGGGCTGATGATGAGCCCGTGCTCACTGAGCCGCTGGAACAGGGTGCGGAGCTGCTCGATGTGTTCCTGTTTGGAGGAACTAGCTACCAGGATTTCATCCAGGTAGACAAAGAGGAACTTCAGGTCCCGGAGGACTGAGTCCATGAGCCATTGGAAGGCCTGGGCCGCGTTTTTGAGGCCGAAGGGCATTCGGAGGAACTCAAATAGCCCAAAAGGGGTGATTATGGCCGTCTTGGGAACGTCCATGGGGTGGACTGGCACCTGATGGTAACCGCGCACCAGTTTGACTTTGGAGAAGACTGAGCGGCCGGCCAGTCTAGCTGAGAAGTCTTGAATGTGTGGTATGGGGTTCCGATCCGGCGTGGTGGCGTCGTTTAGGCGACGGTAGTCCCCGCAGGGGCGCCATCCCCCATCGGGTTTGGTGACGATGTGGAGTGGGGAGGCCCAGGGGCTGTTGGAGCGGCGGATGATGCCGAGCTGTTCCATTGTGGCGAACTTGGCCGGGTCCAGCCTGCGGGCGTGGGCATACACCGGTGGGCCTGTGGTGGGGATGAAGTGTTCTACCCCGTGCTTAGCAACTTTCGCAGAGAAGGTCGGGTTGGTGAGGGCTGGGATCTCAGCCAGGAGTGCTGAGTAGTCGTCCGTTGAGTGGGCGCGGCACTGCCACGCCATTTCGGCGGGTTGGGATTGGGAGGGGGCCATTGCGCCCGGGATAGGTGACATGGTGTTCATGTCCACGAAGCGGCACCGAGGCATGTCGACCAACAGGCCGTGGGCGCACAGGAAATCCGCATCGAGAAGCGGGGAGAGCACCTTGGCGGTGATAAACTTCCAGTGGTAGCGGCGGCCTGCGAGGTCGATGGTGACGGTGCGGGTGCCGTACGTCCGGATGTCGGTGCCGTTGGCGGCAGCCAGCGCAGGGCCGCGGCCGCCTCGCTGGATCTCGAGGGCGGACGCGGGGATGATGCTGCGCTGCGCGCCCGTGTCGCATAGGAAACGGCGTCCGGAGGCGCTGTCCGTAACGTACAGCAGCGCGCGTGCTTGCCCCACGGCCATCGTGTAGGCCAGTGTGGGGGCAGTTGGAAATGTGCAGGGATGGCTGCAGCGGCGTGCCCGTGCGCCGAACCGGGTATGGAAGTAGCAGTAGCCCTGGGTCGGAGGGCTTGGGGGACGTGGGGGCCTGGGGGGCCTCGTGGCCGAGCTGTGTGGCCGTGCGATAGAGGGTGGAGCGCGCGCCGACGCTGCGGAGGCCAGGTCGGGGGTGACGGTGTGGTTGGAGCCGGCGGACAGGAGCTTATTGGCTTCGTCGGCCAGGGCCTCGAGGTCCGTGAGGCTGGACGCCACGATCGCCGGGCGGATGCTGGGAGGTAGTTGGCGGATAAAGAGCGTGCGGAAGAGGGAGCCGGGCGGTTTCTCGTCGGTCAGAGCAAGCATGTGTGAGAGCAAGTCTGATGGCGTGGAGTCACCGAGGTCCGGGAGGTCGAGGAGGTGGCAGTTGCGCAAAAATTGGGAGGCTGTGAATTTTTTAAGGAGCGCGGCCTTGAGATGTGCGTACTTGCCTTCCTCTGAAGGGTTTTGTAGTGTTGTCCAGACTTTCGTGATTGTGGAGCTGCCCAGGGAGGCGAGGAGGTAGTCGTACATCGTTGCGTCGGCGGTGATGCCAAGGAGTCAGAATTGCGATTCAGCTTGAAGGAACCAGGTGGTGGCTAGGTTCTCCCAGAACTCCAGCAGCTTCACAGAAACTGCGTTTGTGTCAGCCATGGTTACGCTTAGGAGTCGTCCTGAGCGTCGGGGTCACCAATGTAGGAGTCTACGTACTCCTAGCAAAAAATACTGAACTCGGAGAGGTTCAACAGAAAAGGTTTAATTGTTGAGACTGCATGTTGAACACAAAAATGGCGACAGAGACTACACCAAGTCCGACTGCCTTTCATCAGTCCACAGCTTTGACTCCTCCTCCCCCGCTCTGGGCTTAACTATGTTGCAGATCGAGTTTCTTAAAGGTGTGATCCTTCTTAAAGGCATGACGCCTGATTTATAGTCTACGGACCGAAAAGCGGATTGTGTCCTTTCTGTGATCGGTACGCCACAATATGAGAGTAAGCTTTCAGGGAACATAAAAACTGACTGTAAAAGCTTTTATAGATATGTGAAGAGAAAAAGATTGGTGAAGTCAAGCGTAGGTCCCTTGCAGTCATAATCAGGGGAATTTATAATGCGGAACAAAGAAATGGCAGACCAACTAAATACATATTTTGGTTCTGTCTTCACAAAGGAGGACACAAATAACCTCCCAGAGCTGCCGGGGAACATAGGGTCTGATGAAAGGGTGGAACTGAAAGAAATCAGTATTTGTAGCAAAATGGTGTTAGGAAAATTGATGTGACTGAAGGCCGATAAATCCCCAGGGCCTGATAATCTACATCCAGGGTACATAAGGAAGTGGTGCTAGAAATAGTAGATGCATTGCTGGTCATCTTTCAGAACTCGATAGACTCTGGAACAGTACCCATGGATTGGAGGGTAGCTAATGTTACCCCACTATTCAAAAAAAGTGGTAGAGAAAAAGCAGGGAATTATAGACCGGTAAGCCTGACATCGGTAGTGGGGAACATGCTAGAGTCCATTATAAAAGATGTAATAGCAGAGCACTTGGAAAGCAGTGACAGGATCGGACAAAGTCAACATGGATTTACAAAAGGTTAATCATGCTTGACTAATCTACTGGAATTTTTTGAGGATGTAACTGGTGAAATAGATAAGGGAGAACCAGTGGATGTGGTGTATTTGGACTTTCAGAAGGCTTTCGATAAGATCCCATATAAGAGATTAGCGTGCAAAATTAAGGCACATGGGATTGGGGGCAAGGTATTGACTTGGATAGAGAACTGGTTGGTGGACAGAAAGCAAAGAGTTGGAATAAACGGGTCGTTTTCCGAGTGGCAGGCAGTGACTAGTGAGGTACCGCAAGGATCGGTCCTAGGACCCCAGCTGTTCACAATACAGTATATATTAATGATCTGGATGAGGGAATTGGATGTAATATCTCCAAATTTGCAGATGACACAATGCTGGGTGAGAGGGTATGCTGTGAGGAGGATATCGTGAAACTCCAGTACAATTTGGACAGGTTGGGTGATTGGGCAGAAACATGGCAAATGCACTATAATGTGGATAAATGTGAGGTTATCCACTTTGGTGGCAAAAACAGGAAGGCAGATTATTATTTGAATGGCAATAGATTGGGAGAAGGGGTAGTGCAAAGAGACCTGGGTGTTCTTGTGCACCAGTCACTGAAGGTAAGCATGCAGGTGCAGCAGGCGGTTAAGAAGGCAAATGGTATGTTGGCCTTCGTAGCAAGAGGGTTCAAGTACAGGAAGAAGGATGTCTTGCTATGTTGTACAGGGCCTTGGTGAGACCGCACCTTGAGTATTGTGTGCAGTTTTGATCACCTTACCTGAGGAAGGATGTTCTTGCCATGGAAGGAGTGCAGCGAAGATTCACCAGGCTGATACCTGGGATGGCAGGAATGACGTATGAGGAGAGATTGTGTCGATTGGGCTTATACTCACTGGAGTTTAGAAGATTGAGAGGGGATCTCATCGAAACCTATAAAATTCTGTCAGGCCTGGACAGACTAGATGCAGGAAGGATGTTTCTGATGGCCGGGGAGTCCAGAACCAGGGGTCATAGTCTAAGGATAAGGGGTAAGCCATTTAGGACTGAAATGAGGAGGAAATTCTTCACCCAGAGAGTGGTGAACCTGTGGAATTCTCTGCCACAGAGGGCGGTGGAGGCCAGTTCATTAAATATATTCAAGACGGAGTTGGATATATTTCTTAAGGCTAAAGGGATCAAGGGATATGGGGAGAAGGCAGGAACAGGGTACTGAATTTGGATGATCAGCCATGATTTCATTGAATGGCGGAGCAGGCTCGAAGGGCCGATTGGCCTACTCCTGCTCCTATCTTCTATGTTTCTATGTTTCTATGTTTTAGTGATTTGTGTATTTGTACTCCGAGATCCCTTTGTTCCTCTACCCCACCTAGACTCGCACCCTCCAAGTGATAAGTGACCTCCATATTCCTCCTACCAAAATGTAATACCTCACATTTATCTGTGTTGAACTTCATTTGCCAATTATTTGTCCATTCTGCAAGTTTATTAATGTCTTCCTGTAATTTGTTGCAGTCCTCCTCAGTATTGACTGTCACCCCCAATTAGGTAGTACAGGTTGAGCGTCCTGAATCCGGCAACCTTGGGACCGAGGCTGAGCCGGTATTCGTGTTTTTTCAGACTTTGGAACGTGTTTCTGATGTCCAAAGTCCGGAAATATTGCAACCTGGGCTCGGGCATTTCCGGACTTCGGACCCAAGGACGTAGACAGGACAAGGAAGAAGGTTCTGTTAAAGGAGTATGAACAGCTAGGGGTCAAATTAAAAAACAGAACCTCAAGGGTAATAATCTCTGGATTATTACCGGAGCCACGAGCGAATTTGGCTAGGATAAATAAAATTAGAGAGTTAAATGCGTGGCTCCAAGACTGGTGTGGGAAAAATGGGTTTTGCTTCTTGGGACACTGGTACCAGTACTGGGACTAGAGGGAGCTGTTCCGTTGGGATGGACTTCACTTGGCCAGTGCTGGGACTAGAATCCTGGCGAATCATATAACTAGGGCTGTAGAGAGGGCTTTAAACAAATTAGTGGGGGGGAGGTTTCTAGAGAGCAAATAATAAAAATGACTGCAGAGAAGGTCATAGACTTAGGTAGCAGCGGGGGAGTTAAAAAACAGAGTGTGTCAGGAAGGGACAGAAGGTATGCAGTTAAAGGTAAAGTAGTAAAAGGGGAAAAAGCAGGAACTAAGCGTCACAAAACATATTTGAAAGTTCTTTATCTGAATGCACATAGCATTCATAACAAAATGGACGAGTTAACGGCACAAATAACTACATATGGGTATGATCTTGTGGCCATTACAGAAACATGGCTTCAGGGTGACCATGACTGGGAATTAAATATACCAGGTTATTTAACAATCAGGAAGGACAGGCAGGAAGGAAGGGGAGGTGGGGTGGCTATGTTAATAAAGGAAGGAATCACTGTAATACAGAGAAATGATATTGGGTCAAAGGATCAGGATATTGAAACAGTTTGGGTGGAGATACGGAATAATAAGGGGAAAAAAACACTAGTGGGCGTAGTCTATAGGCCTCCGAACAGTTGCAACTCTGTTGGACGGAGTATTAATCAGGAAATAGTTGAGGCTTGTAATAAGGGAACAGCTATAATTATGGGGGATTTTAACTATCATATTAACTGGACAAATCAAATTGGGCAGGGCAACCTTGAGGATGAGTTCATTGAGTGTATTAGGGATGGGTTTCTTGAGCATAATGTAACTGAACCGACCAGGGGGCAAGCAACCTTAGACTTGGTCCTGTGTAATGAGACAGGATTGATTAAAAATGTCCTAGTAAAGGATCCCCTTGGAATGAGTGACCATAACATGGTTGAATTCCATATTCAATTAGAGGGTGAGAAGGTTGGATCTCAAACAAGCGTGCTGAGCTTGAATAAAGGAGACTATGAAGGTATGAGAGCGGAATTGATTAGAGTGGACTGGGAAAATAGATTAAAGGGTAAGACGGTAAATGATCAGTGGTGCACATTTAAGGAGTTATTTTACAACTTCCAAAAATATATATAATCCACTGAGGAAAAAAGGGTGTAAAAGAAAAGATAGCCATCCGTGGCTAAGTAAAGTAATTAAGGATAGTATCAGACTAAAAACAAGGGCATATAAGGTAGCCAAATCTAGTGGGAGAATAGAAGATTGGGAAGTCTTTAAAAGACAGCAAAAAATAACTAAAAGATTGGTTAAGAAAGGGAAGATAGATTATGAAAGTAAATTAGCAAAAAATATAAAAACAGATAGCAAAAGTTTCTATAGTTATATAAAAAGAAAAAGAGTGACTAAAGTAAATGTTGGTCCCTTAGAGGATGAGAAATTAATGGTGGGAAACATGGAGATGGCAAAAACGCTGAACAATTATTTTGTATCAGTCTTTACGGTAGAGGACACTAAGAACATCCCAACACTGGACAAACAGGGGGCTCTAGGGGGGGAGGAGCTAAATACGATTAAAATCACTAAGGAAGTGGTACTTGGTAAAATAATGGGACTCAAGGCGGATAAATCCCATGGACCTGATGGCTTACACCCTAGGGTCTTGAGGGAAGTGGCGGTAGGGATTGTGGATGCACTGGTAATAATTTTCCAAAACTCCCTGGACTCAGCAAAGGTCCTGGCAGATGGGAAAACTGCTAATGTAACACCCTTATTTAAAACGGGTAGTAGGCAGAAGGCTGGAAACTATAGACCTGTTAGCCTGACATCTGTGGTTGGTAACATTTTTGAGTCCATTATTAAGGAGACAGTAACGGGACATTTGGGTAAACATAATTTAATAGGACAAAGTCAGCATGGTTTTATAAAGGGGAAGTCATGTTTGACAAATTTGCTTGAGTTCTTTGAGGAAGTAACATACAGGGTGGATAAAGGGGAACCAGTGGACGTAGTGTATTTAGACTTCCAAAAGGCATTTGACAAGGTGCCACACAAAAGATTATTGCTCAAGATAAAAAATCATGGGATGGGGGGTAATATTCTGGCATGGGTGGAGGATTGGCTATCTAACAGAAAGCAGAGAGTTGGGATAAATGGTTCGTTCTCAGACTGGCAATTAGTAACTAGTGGTGTTCCGCAGGGGTCAATGCTAGGTCCCCAACTCTTTACAATCTATATTAATAATTTGGAGGAGGGGACTGAGTGTAACATATCAAAATTTGCAGATGATACAAAGATGGGAAGGAAAGTAGTGAGTGAGGAGGACATAAAAAACCTGCAAAGGGACATAGACAGGCTAAGTAAGTGGGCAGAGATTTGGCAGATGGAATACAATACTGGAAAGTGTGAGGTTATGCACTTTGGCAGGAAAAATCATAGAGCAAGTTATTATCTTAATGGCAAGAAACTGGAAAGTTCTGTAGTACAAAGGGATCTGGGGGTCCTGGTGCACGAAATTCAAAAAGTTAGTATGCAGGTGTATCAAGTGATCAAGAAGGCCAATGGAATGTTGCCTTTTATTGCTAGGGGGATAGATTATAAAAACAGGGAGGTATTGTTGCAGTTGTACAAGGTATTGGTGAGACAGCACCTGGAATACTACATGCAGTTTTGGTGTCCATACTTAAGAAAAGACATACTTGCTCTCGAGTCAGCACAAAGAAGGTTCACTCGGTTAATCCCGGGGATGAGGGGGTGGATATATGAGGAGAGGTTGGGTAGATTGGGACTCGTTGGAGTTCAGAAGAATGAGAGGCGATCTTATTGAAACATATAAGATTGTGAAGGGGCTTGATTGGGTGGATGTGGTGAGGATGTTCCCAATGATGGGTGAAACTAGAACTAGGGGGCATAATCTTAGAATAAGGGGCTGCTCTTTCAAAACTGAGATGAGGAGAAACTTCTTCACTCAGAGGGTAGTAGGTCTGAGGAATTTGCTGCCCCAGAAAGCTGTGGAAGCTACATCATTAAATAAATTTAAAACAGAAATAGACAGTTTCTTAGAAGTAAAGGGAATTAGGGGTTATGGGGAGCGGGCAGGAAATTGGACATGACTCTATGTTCGGAACGGTCATGGCCCTGTGGGTAACGGAGCGGGCCCAGGGGCCATGTAGCCTGGTTCTGCTCCTACTTCTTGTGTTCTAATTATGTGATGCATTTCAGGAGATGGTTCTATTCCTGTTCCTGGCTGGGGTGGAGATCACCTTTTACAGAAGATAAGTACTGTAGAAAATATAGGGACAGTGATCTCCTGGACGAGTTTCGATCGCCTAGATGGGTCGGAGAGGAATTTCCCAGATTTTTTTCTCCCAATTTGGCCATTGGGTTTTTTATCTGGTTTTTCGCCTCTCCCGGGAGATCACATGGGTTCGGGAGGGATGTAGAGTGATAGTAGATTTGAGGTTAGGATCAGATCAGCCATGATCTTATTGAATGGTGGAGCAGGCTCGAGGGGCCGATTGGCCTACTCCTGCTCCTATTTCTTATGTTTTTATGTTCTTAAACACGTTCCAAATCTCGAAATGCCTGGGCCCAGGTTGCGATATTTCTGGTTTTTGGACGTCACCTTGTAGTTCTTCTCCTCGCAGGCATTGTAGTCCTTGCTTCTTAGCAACGCACAGTAAGCCTCCCTCTCTTGTTTTTGCAACACAGTACTCTGTAACTGTACTTAATGTGAGCTTCCCGGCCTGTATCTTTTGCTACCATCTTCAAATTTAAAAGAAATGTACAGTACTCAAAGCATGAAATATAATAAAGGTTTTCATTTGTAAAACAGTTAAGTTATGAAATATCAAACAGTAAATGAAGGCTTTTATTTGTAAACAGAGTAAAAATAAGCAGGTACAGTTACAATTGGCTGGAGGTTGTGCTTGAGGTAGCGGGCTCAGCTATGATGTCTGGGGCTGATGATGGGCCAGCAATAGGATTATTAAATGTGGAAATTACTGGTGTAGTTGCACGCTGTAGGTCTTGGGCCTTCTGTTGCGACATCTTTTGAAAGATATTTAAAATTGTTGTTTGTTTAAATAATTTGGGCTTTTCTTTCACTAATCTTTCCCGAATTCTGTAGACCTGCAGTATTTCTTCTTCGCTTATGACACTTCGTTGCTCTAAGGCGTGAATTAATTAAACATAGAAACATAGAAGATAGGAGCAGGAGTAGGCCATTCGGCCCCTCGAGCCTGCTCCGCCATTCAATGCCTTCTCTCCATATCCCTTGATCCCTTTAGCCTTAAGAAATATATCCAACTCCTTCTTGAATACATTTAATGAATTGGCCTCTACTGCTTTCTTTGGCAGAATATTCCACAGATTCACCACTCTCTGGGTGAAGAGTTTCCTCCTCATCTCTGTCCTAAGTGGCTTACCCCTTATCCTTAGACTGTGACCCCTGGTCCTGGACTCCCCGACCATCGGGAACATCCTTCCAGCATCTAGTCTGTCTAGTCCTGTTAGAATTTTATAATTTTCGATGAGATCCCCTCTCATTCTTCTAAACTCCAGCGAGTACAAGCCCAATCGACCCAATCTCTCCTCATACGTCATTCCTGCCATCCCAGGTATCAGCCTGGTGAATCTTCGCTGCACTCCTTCCATGGCAAGAACATCCTTCCTCAGATAAGGCGACCAAAACTGCACACAATACTCAAGATGTGGTCTCACCAAGGCCCTGTACAACTGCAGCAAGACATCCTTGTTCCTTTACTCAAACCCTCTCGCTACGAAGGCCAACATACCATTTGCCTTCTTAACTGCCTGCTGCACCTACATGCTTACATTCAGCGACTGGTGCACAACGACGCCCAGGTCTCGTTGCACTTCCCCTTCTCCCAATCTATTGCCATTCAGATAATAATCTGCCTTCCTGTTATAGACACAAAAGTGGATAACCTCGCATTTATCCACGTTATATTGCATCTGCCATGCTTCTGCCCAATCACCCAACCTGTCCAAATCATACTGGAGTTTCTCGGCATCCTCCTCACAGCACACACGCCCACCCAGCTTTGTGTCACCTGCAAACTTGGAGATATTACATCTAGTTCCCTCGTCCAGATCATTGATATATATTGTGAATAGCTGGGGTCCAAGGACCGATCCCTGTGGTACCCCACTAGTCACTGCCTGCCACTCGGAAAAAGAGCCGTTTATTCCAACTCTTTGCTTTCTGTCTGCCAACCAGTTCTCTATCCAAGTCAATACCTTGCACCCAATCCCATGTGCCTTAATTTTACACGCTAATCTCTTATGCGGGACCTTATCGAAAGCCTTTTGAAAATCCAAATACACCACATCCACTGGTTCTCCCTTATCTATTTTACCAGTTACATCCTCAAAAAATTCCAGTAGATCAGTCAAGCATGATTTCCCTTTTGTAAATCCATGTTGACTTTGTCCGATCCGGTCACTTTTTCCAAGTGCTCTGCTATTACATCCTTTATAATGGACTCTAGCATTTTCTCCACGACCAATGTCAGGCTTACCGGTCTGTAATTTCCCGTTTTCTCTCTACCACCATTTTTAAACAGTGGGGTAACATTAGCTACCCGCCAATCCATGGATACTGTTCCAGAGTCTATCGAATTTTGGAAGATGACCAGCAATGCATCTACTATTTCTAGGGCCACTTCCTTAAGTACACTAGGATGTAGATTATCAGGCCCTGGGGATTTATTGGCCCTCAATCCCCTCAATTTCCCTAACACCATTTCCCTACAAATACTGATTTCTATCAGTTCCTCCCTTTCATTAGACCCTATGTTCCCCGACATCTTTGGGAGGTTATTTGTGTCCTCCTTTGTGAAGACAGAACCAAAGTATATTTAATTGGCAGCCATTTCTTTGTTCCCCATTATAAATTCCCCTGATTCTGACTGCAAGGGACCTACGCTTGACTTCACCAATCTTTTTCTCTTCACATATCTATAAAAGCTTTTACAGTCAGTTTTTATGTTCCCTGCAAGCTTACTCATACTCTATTTTCCCCTTCTTAATTAATTCCTTTGTCCTCCTTTGTTGAATACTAAACTGCTCCCAATCCTCATGTTTACTGCTTTTTCTTCCCAATTTATATGTCCTCTCCTTGGATCTTATGCTATCCCTAATTTCCCTTGTTAGCCACGGTTGAGTCACCTTTTTTGTTTTATTTTTATGCCAAACTGGGTTGAACAAATTCTGTAGTTCATCCATGCGGTCTTTGAATGTTTGCCATTGCCTATCCACTGTCAACCCTTAGAGTGACATTCCCCAATCAATCCTACCCAACTCACACCTCATACTGTTATATCCGTGTATCTTAATGTTGTGCCCTTCAATAATCAGACAACAGACTGCAGGGAACGATTCAACAGATGTTTACTGAATGAGGGTTACTCTAGAACTAACTGTACAGATCACTACTCAGGGTTTATATACAGGTGTGGTCACTGCCGGTACTACAGTATACAGGAGATGTAAAAAGTAGTTCTCGCCCTTAAGGTATATATACATTACATACATTACAATTCCTCCCCTTTTACATTAACAGTACCATAATACTCATTTAACAATTAACATTTTTAATATACAATGTTATATGAAAATAGTCCATTCATATATTCAGTCTCTGGGGAGGCTTCCTGATTCTTTCTGGATAATGCCTTTCCCGAGTGTCTCGCTCTTGGTGCGGAGGCGATTCTAGCACCCTGTCGTCAGTTGTTTCATCAGCTTCCAAAGCTATTGTTTCTGAGGTAGATGCGACCTGTACGTCGGGTTCCTCACCAGGTACGTACGGCCGAGACATGGGGTTGACTCATTCCTGTGACTCTAGTAGGATCTGGTCAGCATGGCGTCTCACAATGTTCTCCCTAACATCCACTGTGTACATTAGTGGCCCCTGCCGTGTGCATATCGTTCCTGGTTGCCATTTCTCTGTTCGGTAGTCGCGGGCCAAGACTGGTTGCCCTACATTGAAGCTCCTTGTCGGCTTCTCATTGATGTGCTGGAATTGCTTACTCTCAACATCTCTTCATACATTTGGTCTGAGCAAATCCAGACGAGATCTCAACCTTCGGTTAAAGAACATCATGGCCGGGGCTTGGTTGGTGACTGCATGTGTCGCATTTCTGTAGGCTAACAGGAAATTGTCCACCTTATGCTGCAGTGGAATGTCATCATCGCACATGGCCTTTACTGCTTTTTTAAAGGTTTGTACGAACCTCTCAGCCAATCCATTTGTGGCTGGATGATACGGGGCGCATGTGTAATGCCTTACCCCATTCCTTTTCATAAATCTTCGAAACTCTTCGGACACAAACTGTGGTCCGTTATCAGAGCAAATCTGCTCTGGCAAGCCGTTCCTGGCAAAAATGGTCCGTAGGCCTGCAATAGTTTTCTCCGTGGTGGTGGAGGACATTTTGATCACCTCAGGCCATTTCGAGTGCGCATTCACGGCTATTAAAAACATTGAGTCCATGAATGGACCAGCAAAATCAATATGCACCCATTGCCATGGAGATGAGGGCCACTCCCATGGGTGTAGAGGGGCATGTGGTGGTGCATTTTGGACCTTCTGGCATCCTGAGCAGCTCTTTGTCAGGTCCTCAATTTGCTGATCGATCCCCGGCCACCACACATAAGCCCTAGCAAGGCTTTTCATTTTCACCCCTCCCAGATGACCTTCGTGAAGCTCATTGAGCACTCTCTCCCTTAACTTGGGTGGAATTACCACTCGGGATCCACACATCAAGGTCCCCTGGCATACTGACAGCTGTTCCCTTCTGGATGAGAATGCTGGCAACAGTGAGTTGCCATGTGCTGGCCATCCCTTCACCATCAAATCATATACCCGAGACAGTGTCGGGTCATTTCGGGTCTCCTTCTCTATACCAGCGTTAGTTACTGGCAAGCATTCAATTATAGTCGAAATAAATATTTCGACAGGATCCACTGCTGGTGCTTCCTCCGCAGTAGGCAGTGGCAGGCGTGATAGCCCATCAGCGTTTCCATGCTGTTTCGTGCCCTTATACTCGATTTCATATTGGTGCGCCCCTAGAAAAAGGGACCATCTTTGTAGCCGTTGCGCAGTCATCACCGGAACGCCCTTCTTTGGATTAAAGGTGGAGACAAGTGGTTGGTGGTCAGTCAGCAAGGTGAACTTCTGCCCGTGCAGATAGTGATTGAACTTTTTCATTCCCCACACTAGGCTGAGGGCCTCCCTGTCAATCTGGGTGTAGTTACGCTCGGCTGAGGTTAGTGACCGAGACGCAAAGGCTACTGGCCTCTCCGAACCATCCGGGAATTTGTGCGACAGCACCGCTCCAATGCCATAGGGTGATGCATCACACGCCAACCGAATTGGTAGTGCTGGGTTGAAATGAGCCAACACCTCTTTTGATGTGATCAATGCTTTGCTCTCCTGGAAAGCTCGTTTACATTCGTCAC
The DNA here is from genome assembly GCF_052327205.1 of Somniosus microcephalus. Classification (NCBI taxonomy): domain Eukaryota; kingdom Metazoa; phylum Chordata; class Chondrichthyes; order Squaliformes; family Somniosidae; genus Somniosus; species Somniosus microcephalus. Next base: position 344,606,047 of record NC_140987.1, read on the forward strand.
TCCACTTCCATGGTACCCCCGTTTGCAGTAGGGTGTTCAGTGGGTGTAGTACGGTAGACAAATTCGGCAAGAACTTATGGTAGTAGTTCACCAGCCCGAGGAACGACCTCAGTTGTGACACATTTTCCGGTGCTGGAGCCTTGATTACTGCCTCAATCTTTTCACGGGACTTATGTAACCCCTCTTTATCAATAACGTGGCCACAATATGAGATCTGCTTCTGGAAAAACTCGCATTTGTGGCGATTAGCTCGGAGCCCATATTCCTTCAATCTAGTGAGCACCTGCTCCAGGTTGGCGAGGTGATCACTGTCATTTTCGCCCGTGACCAGGATGTCGTCCAAATAACACTGGGTCCCTGGAATCCCTTGCAGGACTTGTTCTATTGCCCTTTGCCAAATAGCCGGAGCTGATGCTACCCCGAACACCAGCCGGTTGTATTGGTAGAGACCTTTATGAGTGTTGATCGTGAGGTACTGTTTTGAGGCTTCTTCTACCTCCATTTGCAGGTACGCCTGGGCCAGATCAATCTTAGTGAAACGTTTCCCTCCAGATAGTGAGGCGAAAATATCTTCATTCCGCGGAAGCGGATATTGTACAGTGTGAAGGACTGGGTTCACTGTCACCTTAAAGTCCCCACAAATGCGAAACTTCTTTGGTTCCCCAGGCGTATTACTCAACGACCTCTTCATTACAGGAATGATGGGTGTAGCCCACTCGCTCCAGTCCACTTTGGGCAGTACTCCTGAACATTCCAAACCTTCCAGCTCTGCTTCGACGGCTGGGCGGATCGCATAAGGTACCGGTCTGGCCTTAAAAAACTTTGGGCTTGCATTTTCCTCTATTTTGATCATCGCTGTTATGACTTTTAGTGTTCCGAGTCCCTGCTTGAACACTTCTTGTGCGTCAGTTAGCATTTTTGACAGTCGTCCAGGTGTGACGTCGTCATCCTTTTTGGCATCTACAGTCAGTGCTTGTATGGAATGCCAATCTAGCTGTATCTTCCGGATCCATTCACGTCCTAGTAATGGTGGTCCTCCATCTGGCAATACATATAGGTCCATTTTTGGTGTTACTTGCCGTTATATATAACGTTCACCCTTATTTTTCCTTTGGGGTAGACTTTTTGCCCCGTGCACATCTTCAAGACAATCTTTGTATCTCTCAAGGGTATATATGAGAATAGCCGCTTGTATTCCCTTCGGTTTATGACTGTTAGGGCTGATCCTGTGTCCAATTCCATTTTCACTTGCACTCCTGCTATCTTGAGCATGACCCAGATAGTTTGGTGATCCTCTGTTTTCATCATATTATGTAGTTTCAGACAACCCAGCTCCTTGCTTCCGGAGTCTGTATCACTTTTCTGTTCGTCTGAACTACTCTCGTCACCTTATGTACCTTCTTGTACTTCTCCTGTGGAGATTTCTTGCTGCTGGTTTTTTTCTCGACCTGCAGACTCTTGCTATCTGTCCTACTTTTCCACACTGTCTGCACACTTTGTCCTTGAACCAGCAATCATTATGGTCGTGTGTTGTTCTGCCGCAGCGATAGCACTTCACTGTTCCGTATGACATTTCATTTGTGCCATATTCTTGCGGTCTCCGTTGTATCTCTGCAGCGCCCCGTGTTGCTGCTTCATGTGATACTGCAATGCTGAAAGCCTTGTCCAGCGTAAGAAACTTTTCTGATAGAAGCCGTTTCTGGGTTCCTTCACTTTGAAGCCCACACACAAACTTGTCCCTTAAAGTATCTGCTAGTCCCGTTCCAAACTGGCAGTGTTTCGATAGCTTGTGCAGTTCCGTTAAATACTCAGCATTACTTTCATCTTTATGCTGGTTCCTTTTGTGAAACTTAAATCTTTCTGCTATCAGCAGCGGTGTGGGGTTTAAGTGGTCCTGTAGGATTGACACTATGTTTTCAAAATCCTTTTCTACTGGCTTCTCTGGGGTTACTAGGTTTCGTAGTAAGCCATACGTTTTTGCACCTATTGAATTCAACAATACCAGTGCTTTCTTGTCATCTGGCACTTCATTCACCTTGCAGTATACTTCTATGCGTTCGACATATGTCGTCCAAACTTCGGCTTCATTGTCGAACGCTGTGATACTGCCACTCTTCGGCATTTTTGGGTGTGGTTAGACTGGCTTAAAATGGCATCTCCCGTGCTTTCCTTTCTTCCCCGCTGCGGCTTAAAATGGCGTCTCCCGCGCTTTCCTTTCTTCCCCGCTGCGGCTAAAAATGGCGTCTCCCGCGCTGCTGCCAACGCCGCTCTCGGCGGTCCTCGTGGCAAATGGCGATGCCCTGTGGGTTTTGTGCGCTGCTCCTGCGCTGCTGCCAATGCCGCTCTCTGTGGTCCTCGTGGCAATGGCAGCGCCTCACGTTTTCCTGCGCGCCTCACTCCCCCGTTGATGCTGCTCGGCCCTTGAACACCGGCTGCGCTCTGCTCTCGCTCGTCTCTCTCCCCGTTGACGCCGCTCGGTCCTGAACACCGGCTGCACTCTGCTCTCTCTCGTCTCTCTCCCCCGTTGACGCCGCTCGGTCCTGAACACCGGCTGCGCCCTGTGCGCTCTGCCCTCTCTCTCTCCCCCGTCGACGCTGCTCGGCCTTTTTCTGTGCTGCTCAGTCGGGCTCTAGCCGCCGCTGTCTGGGAAGGGACTGCGCAGTACCTGTTGCCAGCCCGTTTCGCTGGACCACCGTGACTGGAAAGCCAAGCCTGGCTCTCGACAGCCTCCCCTGCGATGCTCAAATCTCCGCTGGATGCATGGGCGGTTGCCCATGGTTGACACCCGTGCTTCTGGACTCGACCTCCTTCCACTGTTCTCCAAGACCGAATCCCTGGGAGGTGATGCAGAGTTGCAGGTAGGTTCGAATCTGCGTGTCGCCAATGTTATATCCATGTATCTTAATGTTGTGTCCTTCAACAATCAGACAACACACTGCAGGGAACGATTCAACAGATGTTTACTGAATGAGGGTTACTCTAGAACTAAATGTACAGATCACTGTAGTGTCCGAGTATAAATAATACACGGAATGCAGGAGAACAATGATAACAGGTATTTACTGAACAGAGGGTAACTTAAGACTGAAGTACAGAGCCTGCTATGGCTTTATATACAGGGGTGGTCACTGCCGGTGCTGCAGTATAGAATCAGTTCTTCTCTTAAAGGTACATACACAACAATTCCTCTCCTTTTAGATAAACAGTACATAACATTCATTTAACAACTAAATAATAACTAATTACAATTACAATTTTCACTGTACTATATACATCAACTGAAATAATCATTTATAAGTTCAGTCTTTGAGGAGGCTTCCTGATCCTGACTGGATAGCGCCTTTCTCGAGTATCCTGTTCTTGCGGCGGAGTTGATTCTGGCTCATTGTCATTGGTTGGTTCGTCAGCTTCCAATACCACTGCTTCTGAGGTAGACGCAATCTGTACTTCGGGTTGATTACCAGGTGCACCTGCTCGTGGTATGGGTTTGGGTTGACTCTAGAATCTGGTCAGCATGGCGTCTCACAATGCTCTCTCCAACCTCCACTGTGTACATTAGTGGTCCCTGCTGTGTGCATATCGTTCCTAGCTGCAATTTTTCTGTTCGGTAGTCGCGGGCCAAGACTGGTTGCCCTATCTTGAAGCTCCTGGTTGGCTTCTCATTTATGTGCTGGAATTGCTTATCCTCAACATCTCGTCTTATGTTTGGTTTGAGCAAATCCAAGTGACATCTTAGCCTTCGGTTGAAGAACATTATGGCTGGAGTTTGGTTGGTGACTGAATGTGTCGCGTTCCGGTAAGCAAACAAGAAATTATCCACCTTGTGTTGTAGTGGTATGTCGTCATTATGCATTGCCTTTATTGCCTTTTTAAAGGTCTGAACAAACCTCTCAGCCAATCCATTTGTGGCTGGAGGATATGGGGCAGATGTGTAATGTTTCACCCCATTATTCCTCAGAAACCTCCGGAAATCCTCGGACACAAACTGTGGCCCATTGTCAGAGCAAATCTATTCTGGCAAGCCATTCCTGGTGAAGATGGTCCGTAGGACTGCAATAGTTTTCTCCGTGGTGGTGGAGGATATTTTGATGACCTCTGGCCATTTTGAATGGGCGTCCACAGCGATTAGGAACATTGAGTCCATAAATGGACCAGCAAAATCAATGTGTACCTGTTGCCATGGAGATGAGGGCCACTCCCATGGATGTAGCGGGGCCTATGGTGGAGCGTTTTGAACCTTCTGGCATCCTGTGCATCTCTTGGTCATATCCTCAATTTGTTTATCGATTCCCGGCCACCACACAAACGCCCTGGCTAGGCTCTTCATTTTTACCCCTCCCAGATGACCCTCATGAAGCTCATTGAGCACTCTATCTCTCAACTTGGGTGGAATTACCACTCGGGATCCACACATCAAGGTCCCCCGGCACACTGACAGCTGTTCTCTCCTTGGCGAGAATGCTGGCAACAGTGAGTCGCCATATGCTGGCCATCCCTTCACCATCAAATCATAGACCCGAGAGAGTGTCGGGTCATTTCGGGATTCCTTCTCTGTACTTGAGTATGTAACAGGTAGACATTCGACTATGGTCGCATGGAATATCTCCACAGGGTCCACTGCAGGTGCTTCCTCTACCGTAGGCAACGGTAGGCGCGACAGCCCATCAGCATTTCCATGCTGTTTCGTACCCTTGTACTCTATGTCATACTGATGTGCCCCTAGAAAAAGTGACCTTCTTTGCAGCCGTTGCGCCATCATCACCGGAACGCCCTTCTTTGGGTTAAAAATGGAGACCAGGGGCTGATGATCAGTCAGTAGGGTGAATTTCTGCCCGTGCAGATAGTGATTGAACTTCTTCACCCCCCACACCAGGCTGAGGGCCTCCCTGTCAATCTGGGCGTAGTTACGCTCGGCTGAGGTTAACGAGCGCGACGCAAAGGCTATTGGCCTCTCTGAACCGTCAAGGAATTTGTGTGACAGCACCGCTCCGATGCCGTAGGGTGACGCATCACATGCTAACCGAATCGGTAGTGTTGGATTGTAGTGGGCCAATACTTCTTTTGAAGTGATTAGGCATTTACATTTCTGAAAGGCACGCTTACACTCATCAATCCATTTCCATGTTACTCCAGTTTGCAGTAGGGCGTTCAGTGGGTGCAGAATTGTAGATAAATTCGGCAAGAACTTATGGTACTAGTTCACCAACCCAAGGAACGACCTCAGTTGCGACACATTTTCCGGTGCTGGAGCCTTGACTACAGCCTCAATCTTGTCCGGCGACTTATGCAACCCTTCCTCATCAATCATGTGGCCACAATACGAGATTTGTCTCCTGAAGAACTCGCATTTGGGGTGGTTGGCTCGTAGCCCATATTCCTATAATCTCGTGAGCACCTGCTCCAGGTTGGCAAGGTGTTCACTGTCATTTTTGCCCGTCACCAGGATGTCGTCCAAATAACACTGAGTCCCCGGGATCCCTTGCAGGACTTGTTCCATCGCCCTCTGCCAAATAGCCGGGGCTGATGCTACCCCGAATACCAGTCGATTGTACCGGTAAAGGCCTTTGTGAGTATTTGGGCAGCACGGTGGCATAGTGGTTAGCACTGTTGCCTCACAGCGCCAGGGACCCGGGTTCAAATCCGGCCTCGGGTGACTGTCTGTGTGGAGTTTGCACATTCTCCCCGTGTTTGCATGGGTTTTCTCCGGGTGCTCCGGTTTCCTCCCACAGTCCAAAGATGTGTGGGTTAGGTTGATTGGCCATGATAAAAATTGGCCCTTAGTGTTAGGGGGTATTACATACATGGGGTTACGGGGTTACGGTGATAGGGCTTGGGTGGGATGGCTGTCGGTGTAGGGACCGGGTGCTAGGGTTTGGATGATCAGCCATGATCTCGTTGAATGGCGGAGCAGGCTCGAAGGGCCGAATGGCCTACTCCTGCTCCTAGTTTCTATGTTTCTATGTTTATTGTGAGGTATTTCCTAGATGCTTCTTCCACCTCCATTTGTAGATACGCTTGGGCCAGATCAATCTTTGTAAAGCGTTTCCCTCCAGATAGTGAGGCGAAAATATCTTCTATCCGTGGAAGTGGATATTGTACTGTGTGTAGGACTGGGTTCACAGTTACCTTGAAGTCCCCACGGATGTGAACCTTCTTCGGTTCCCCAGGCGTGCTGCTCAATGATTTCTTCATTACAGGAACGATGGGTGTAGCCCACTTGCTCCAGTCCACCTTGGACAGCACACCCGAACACTCCAGACTCTCCAGCTCTGCTTCAATGGCTGGGCGGGTCGTGTAAGGTACCGGTCTGGCCTGAAAAAATTTGGGGTTTCCGTTATCTTCGATTTTAATCGTTGCCGTTACTCCTTTTAGAGTCCCAAGTCTTTGTTGGAACACCTCTTTCGCGTCAGTTAGAATTTTTGACAATCGTCCAGGTGTGACGTCATCATCCTTTTTATCAGTCACAGTTAGCGCCTGAATGGAATGCCAATCCAATTGAATTTTTCGGATCCATTCACGTCCCAATAATGGTGGTCCTCCATCTGGTAGTCTATATAGATACAGTTTCTGTGTTTCCTTGCCGTTGTATTCAACTGGCCCCCTTATTTTTCCTCTGGGGTAGACTTTTTGCACCGTGTATGTCTTCAATACAAAGGACGTGTCCTTCAAGGGTATGTGTGAGAATAGCCGCTCATAGTCTCGTCGATTCATGACAGTTAGGGCTGATCCTGTGTCCAATTCCATCTTAACTGGGGACCCTGCTATCATGAGGGTGACCCAAATGGTTCGGTGATCGTCCTTTGTGATCATGTTGTGTAACTTTAGACAACTTAGTCTCGTGCTCCCGGAGTCCTTATCACTCTCCTGATCTTCCGAACTACTGTCTGTCAATTTCTTTACTTTCTTGTACTTTTCCTTAGTAGTTCTTGGAGTGTTGGTTTTCTTTCCCGACCTGCAGACTCTTGCTATGTGTCCCATTTTCCCACATTGCCTGCATACTTTGTCCTTAAACCAGCAGTCCTTCTGATCATAGGTTGTTCTGCCGCAGCGATAGCACTTTTCTGCTCCATACGCCATTTCGTTAGCGCTGTATTCTTGTGGTTTCTGTTGTATTTCCGCAGCTCCCTGTGCTGCTGCTTCGTAGGTTACTGCCACGCTGAAAGCCTGATCTAGCGTCAGGTCCTTTTCCGAAAGTAGTCGTTTCTGGGTTCCTTCACTCTGGAGCCTGCAGACAAACTTATCCCGTAAGGTGTCTTGCAGTCCTGCTCCGAACTGGCAGTGCTTTGATAACTTGCGTAGTTCCGTAAGATAGTCAGCATTGCTCTCATCTTTGTGCTGGTTTCTTTTATGGAACTTGAATCTTTCTGTTATCAGCAGCGATGTAGGGTTTAGGTTTTCCTGTAAGATATTAACAATCTCTTCAAAACTTTTCTCCATTGGTTTAGTTGGGGTAATTAAATTCCACAATAGGCCGTACGTTCTCGCGCCCATTGATACGCTTATCAATTACTTCATAAAAGGTGATGAGTCGAAGAAGAGATGATGAGTCGAAAGAAGAGATGAATAAGGCTTTTATTAGCTAAGAAGAGACCATGCTTCTTCCTGAGTGACTGAACAAGTCTGAACGAAACCCACACAGTGGTGGGTGGAGTCAGCTGAGGCATGCCTCCATACACAGCGCCACCCAGAGGTGGCAATATACAATACAGTGGTTTACCACATTCACCCCTTGTTTAATGTGAAGTCCGGCGGGGTGAAGGGTACTACAAGTTAAGTCTATCAGGAGGCCTTGTCTGACGTCCTGATCGTCGTGGTGGCGGCGGTGGTGTTACAGCATCCGACGTCGGGTCTGGTGTCTGGGTGGTTGGCGAAGATTCCTGGGGCTTTGGCATGCCGTCTGCAAGGGTTGGGTTGGGAGGGGTGGTGGGGGATAACAGTGGTAAGGGGGATAACGGTGGTAAGGGGGATAACGGTGGTAATTCAGGGGTACCCGAGGGTGCGAGATCTCGTATGGAGACCGTGTCCTCCCGCCCGTCTGGGTATGTCACCCAGGCATACTGGGGGTTGGCGTGTAGGAGGTGCACCCGCTCGACCAGGGGGTCCGTTTTATGCGTCCTCACGTGCCTCCGCAGTAGGACGGGCCCAGGAGAAGTCAACCATGCCGGTAGCGAGGTTCCCGATGTAGACTTCCGGGGGAAAACGAACATTTTCTCATGAGGGGTCGCATTAGTGGCAGTACAAAGCAGTGACCGAATGGAGTGGAGCGCTGCAGGGAGGACCTCCTGCCAGCGGGAGGTCGGAAGGCCCTTAGATTTTAGTGCTAAGAGGACTGCCTTCCAAACCGTCGCGTTCTCCCTTTCCACCTGGCCGTTCCCCCGGGGGTTGTAACTGGTGGTCCTGCTCGTGGCGATACCTCTTGTTAGCAGGTACTGCCGAAGTTCGTCGCTCATGAACGATGAGCCCCTGTCGCTATGTATATAGCTGGGGAACCCGAACAGAGCGAAGATGTCATTCAGACACTTGATGACCGTGGTACTGGTCATGTCTGGGCAAGGGATGGCAAAGGGGAAACGGGAGTACTCATCAACTATGTTGAGGAAGTACACATTGCGGTCAGCGGAGGGGAGGGGCCCTTTAAAATCGACGCTCAGGCGTTCGAAGGGGCGGGTGGCCTTGATCAGGCTTGCTCTGTCCGGCCTATAGAAGTGCGGTTTGCACTCGGCGCAGATTTGGCAGCTCTTGGTCATGGTCCTGACCTCCTCGATGGAGTAGGGCAGGTTACGGGATTTGATAAAATGGAAAAACCTGGTGACCCCCGGGTGGCAGAGGTCATTGTGGAGGGACTGCAGCCTATCACTCTGCGCGTTGGCGCATGTACCACATGATAGGGCATCTGGGGGCTCATTGAGTTTCCCTGGCCGATACAAGATATCATAATTGTAGGTGGAGAGTTCGATTCTCCACCTCAAGATCTTGTCGTTCTTGATTTTACCCCTCTGCTTATTATTAAACATAAAAGCTACTGAACGCTGGTCAGTGAGCAGGGTAAATCGTTTCCCGGCCAGGTAATGCCTCCAGTGACGCACCGCTTCTACAATAGCCTGGGCCTCCTTTTCGACGGAGGAGTGTCTCGTCTCGGGGCCCTGGAGGGTCCTTGAGAAAAAGGCCACGGGTCTGCCCGCCTGGTTAAGGGTCGCGGCTAGGGCAAAGTCGGAGGCATCGCTCTCCACTTGGAAGGGGATGGACTCATCCACCGCGTGCATTGCGGCCTTCGCGATATCGTTCTTGATAAGAGTGAAGGCTGCACACGCCTCTGGTGTCAGGGGGAAGGAGGTGGCTTTGATGAGGGGCCTGGCTTTGTCTGCATAGAGGGGCACCCACTGGGCGTAGTAGGAGAAAAACCCCAGGCATCTCTTCAGTGCTTTTTGGCAGTGGGGAAGGGGTAGCTCCATTAGGGGGCGCATTCTGTCGGGGTCGGGCCCGATGACTCCGTTCTCCACCACGCAGCCGAGGATGGCCAGGCGCTTGGTGTGAAACATACATTTTTCCTTATTGTACGTTAGGTTCAGCCGTTGGGCCGTACGGAGGAAATTTGCTAGATTAACGTCGTGGTCCTGCTGGTCGTGGCCGCAGATGGTGACGTTATCCAAATAGGGGAAGGTTGCCCGCAGCGCGTTCTGGTCAACCATTCGGTCCATCTCCCTTTGGAAGACCGAAACCCCATTGGTGACGCCGAAGGGGACCCTAAGGAAGTGGTAGAGGCGGCCGTTTGCCTCGAAGGCAGTATACTGGCGGTCCTCATGGCGGATGGGCAGCTGGTGGTACGCTGACTTAAGGTCGATGGTGGAGAATACTTTGTATTGCGCAATCTGATTGACCATATCAGATATGCGAGGGAGGGGGTACGCGTCCAGCTGGGTGTACCGGTTTATGGTTTGGCTGTAGTCGATTACCATGCGGCGTTTTGCAGTGGTTTTAACGACTACAACCTGGGCTCGCCAGGGGCTAGTGCTACCTTCGATAATGCCCTCCTTCAAGAGCCGCTCCACCTCAGAGCTGATAAAAGCTCTGTCCCCGGCACTGTACCGCCTGCTTTTGGTAGCGATGGGTTTACAGTCGCGGGTGAGGTTAGCGAACAGGGGAGGGGGGGGACTTTTAATGTGGAAAGGCTGCAGGTGGTTTGCAGCGGGCGATTTAAAGGTTGCTGGTTGCAGACTGTGAGTGAGGGGAGGGGTCCACCGTATGCTAGTGTGACACTCTTAAGGTGGCACTGAAAATCCAACCCTAGCAGGACGGCAGCGCAAAGACGGGGCAGGACTAGCAGTTTAAATTTTTTATATTCAGTGCCCCCTACTGACAGGGTCACCACACAGTAGCCGCTGATGTCCATTGACTGGGACTTGGACGCCATAGAAATGCGATGGTGCGTTGGCAGAATCATGAGGGAGTGGCTACGTACCGTGTCGGGGTGGACGAAACTCTCTGTGCTCCCGCTGTCGATCAGGCAACTGGTGGCGCGGCCGTTTACCGCGATAACCATCATGGAGCTGGATAGATGGTGAGGGAGGGCTTGATCCAGCGTCACGGAGGCCAGTATGTGGCTTAGTGAGTCACTATAGTCATCCGCCGAGACGGTGGTCGGTTCCGGTGACGAAATGGCGGTTGAGTGCGTTGGATACGATGGCGGCGGATGCCATGCGGCCGGGGGTACACAAAATGGCGGATAAGATGGCTGCTCCCACGGCCCGCACGCTGCGCTGCTGGCTGGCTTCCCCTTGCAGGCGTTAGCGTAATGGCCTTTCTTCCCGCAGCCCGAGCAGGTAGCTGTCTTAGCTGGGCAGTGCGCTCTGGGATGTTTTAACTGGCCACAGAAATAGCATTTTTGGGCCTGGTTACTGGGCATCGAAGCAGTTCTTACCGGAGGCTGCTGTCTCGGTTGGGTCGCTGCAGCGGTTGGTGCCGGGGGCGGCGGTCCCATGTCCCACGGTTTCGATTGCCATGTCTCGGCGCCGTTACGGGGGTATGCCTCGAGGTTTCGGTGGGCCTCCTCTAACGAGAGCGCAAGGGCAATGGCCGTCTTCAGGTCGGGTTCCTTGCTTTCTAGCAGTCTCTGCCGGGTGTGGTCTGACTGGAGGCCCCTGACGAAGGCATCACAGGCGAGTCCCTGCGCGTGCTCCACAGCCGTTACCGCTTTACAATCGCAGTCTCTGCAGAGTGCCAGTAGCGCCCGTGCAAATGCCCCTACCGATTCTCCCGGTTGCTGCCTGCGGGATCCCAAGAGGTGTCGGGCGTAAATTGTGTTCACTGGGCGCGTATATTGCCCTTTTAGTAGCTCGAGGGCCGCCACGTACGTATTAGAGTCCCGGATTAGCATATATACTTGATGGCTCACCTGGGCGGTCAAAATTTTCAGTTTGTGATCCTCCTCTGTAACCTGTGAGATTGCGAGGAAGGATTCAAAGCAGCTCAGCCAGTGTTCAAACTTGGCTGATGCACCCACATCTTGAGGGTCGAGGTCCAGGCGTGGTGGTCTGAGGGCTCTCAGCAATGTCTGCTGTATCCGTTGCTGTTGTTGCTCCTCAGGTGTCGCCATTTAACTTTTAGCTAATAAAATTGATACGCTTATCAATTACTTCATAAAAGGTGATGAGTCGAAGAAGAGATGATGAGTCGAAAGAAGAGATGAATAAGGCTTTTATTAGCTAAGAAGAGACCATGCTTCTTCGTGAGTGACTGAACAAGTCTGAACGAAACCCACACAGTGGTGGGTGGAGTCAGCTGAGGCATGCCTCCATACACAGCGCCACCCAGAGGTGGCAATATACAATACAGTGGTTTACCACACCCATCAAATTTAATAATACCGCCGCCTTCTTTCCATCGGCCACCTCATTTGCCTTGCAGTACACTTCAATTCTTTCCACATACGTGGTCCAGTCTTCTACCTCGTTGTCGAAAGCAGTGATACTGCCACTTTTTGGCATCTTGGGTGATTTAAAATGGCGCCTCCCGCGCTTTTTCTTCTTCCCCAATGGATTAAAATGGTGCCTCCTGCACTTTTCCTTCTTCCCCTTGCTGCCACGCTGCTCCTAGTGTTCTGTAGGGTAATGGCAGCGACCCGCGGCTTCGGCGCGTCTCACTGTTCCTTCCCCTTGTTTTATTTTTGCTAAGCTGCCCGGTTCTTGAGCACCGACAGCAGCCGTCCTGTGCGCTCCACCCTCTCGCTCTCTCTTTTCCTCCCGACGACGCTGCACGGCCCCTTTGCAGAGCCGCTCGATCGAGCTCGAGCCCGCCACAGTCCGGAAGGTTCAGCGCACTACCTGCTACCAGCACGATTTGCTGGAACACCTTGACTGGGGAGCCAAGCCCAGCTCTCCACAGCCTCTCCTGCAACTCTCCGAACTCCGATGGATCCTTGGGCGGTTGCCCGCGGTCGACGCCCGTTGTTCTGACTTCGACCTCCAAGAAGCTTCTTCTCAGGGAAAGATCCCCGAGAGGTGATGCAGTACTGCAGGTGAGTTCGAACCTGTTCGTCGCCAATGTAGTGTCCGAGTATAAATAATACACGGACTGCAGGAGAACAATGATAACATGTGTTTACTGAACAGAGGGTAACTTAAGACTGAAGTACAGAGCCTGCTATGGCTTTATATACAGGGGTGGTCACTGCCAGCACTGCAGTATAGAATCAGTTCTTCTCTTAAAGGTACATACACAACAATCACGACTCAGGGTTTATATACAGGTGTGGTCACTGCCAGTACTACAGTATACAGGAGCTGTTGAAAGTAGTTCTCTCCCTTAAGGTATACATACATTACATACATTACACATACCATCGTAGTTTCCTTTATTTAAATTCAGGACCCTAGTCTCTGAGTCAACTACTTCACTCTCCATTTTAATGAAGAATTCCATCATATTATGATCGCTCCGACCCAAGGGGCCTCGTACAACAAGATTGCTAATTAATCCTTTCTCATTACATAATACCCAGTCTAAGATGGCCTGATCTCTAGTTGGTTCCTAAACATATTGGTCCAGGAAACCATCCCGTATACACTCCAGGAATTCCTCCTCCACATTATTGTCAGTAATTTGGTTAGCCCAATCTATATGTAGATTAAAGTCACCCATGATAACTGCTGTGCTCTTATTGCACGCTTCTCTAATTTCCCGTTTAATGCCATCCCCGACCTCCGCATTACTGCTTGGAGTTCTATATACCACTCCCACTAACGTTTCCTGCCCCTTGGTATTTCTCAGTTCTACTCATACAGATTCCACATCATCAGAGCTAATATCTTTCCTTTCAATTGTGTTAATCCCCTCTTTAACCAGCAATGCTACCCCACCTCTTTTTCGTTTTTGCCTATCTTTCCTGAATATTGAATACCCCTGGATGTTGAGTTCCCAGCCTTGGCCACCCTGGAGCCATGTTTCCATAATCCCAATCATATCATATTCGTGTACCTCTATTTGCGCAGCTAATTCATCCACCTTATTACGAATGCTCCTCGCATTAAGACACAAAGCCTTCTGGCTTGTTTTTTAACGCTCTTAGATCTTTTAGAATTATTATTTAATGTGGCCATGATTGATTTAAACCCTTGATTTCTCTGCCTGTCACTTTTGTTTTTCTCCTTCCTATCTTTTGCTTTTATCCTTGTTTCCTTTTCCTCTGTCACCCTGCTCAGGTTCCCAACCCCCTGCCATTTTAGTTTAAACCCTCCCCCAGAGCACTAGCAAACACTCCCCCTAGGACATCGGTCCTGAACCTGCCCAGGTGCAAACCATCTGGTTTGAACTGGTCCCACCTCCCCCAGAACCGGTTCCAATGTCCCAGGAATTTGAATCCCTCCCCCTTGCACCATTCCTCTAGCCACATATTCATCTGAAATATCCTTCTATTTATACTCTGACTAGCATGTGGCACTGGTAGCAATCCTGGGATTACTACCTTTGAGGTCCTATTTTTTAATTTACCTCCTAACTCCCTATATTCAGCTTTTAGGAACTCATCCCGGTTTTTATCCAATTTCGTTGGTACCTATATGCACCACGACAACTGGCTGTTCACCCTCCCCTTCCAAAATGTTCTGCAGCCGCTCTGAGACATCCTTAACCCTTGCACCAGGGAGGCAACACACCATCCTGGAGTCTTGTTTGCGGCCGCAGAAACGCCTATCTATTCCCCTTACAATAGAATCCCCTATTACTATAGCTCTCCCCCTCTTTTTCCTCCCATCCTGTGCAGCAGAGCCACCCCTGGTGCCAGGATGTTGGCTGCTGCTGCCTTCCCCTGGTAAGCCATCCCCCCCATCAGTATCCAACGCGGTATTTCTGTTTGAGAGGGGGATGGCCACAGGGCACCCCTGCACTACCTGCCTGCGCCTAGTACTCTGCCTGTTGGTCACCCGTTCCCTTTCTGCCTGTGGCACCTTTATCTGTGGTATGACCAACTGATTAAACATGCTATTCATGACGTCCTCAGCATCGCGAATGGTCCAGTATGTATCCAATCGCTGCTCCAGTGCCGCAATGCGGTCTGCCAGTAACTGCAGCTGGACACACTTCCTGCACACATAGTTGTCAGGGACACAGGAAGTGTCCCTGAGTTCCCACATAGTGCAAGAGGAGCATGCCATGACACCGGGCTCTCCTGCCATGACTTACCCTTTAATTAATTGAAATTAAATTAAACAAATCAATCCCGCCAATTACATGACAGATAAATGATATATTTAAGGGCCTTGGTTTACCAACAGTCCCCGCTATACCACAGAGACCTTAGAAAGTATAAACCACAGAGTTAAAGTTTAAAAAAGAGAGAAAAACTCACCAACCAATCACTTACCTGCTTTCTGGTGACGTCACACTTCGATTACTTTTTACTTCTCTCCATCTCTGAGATTGGAGATTAGTAAGCCTACCTGAGTCTCTGGGGCCTTTTATAGCCTTGCTGCTCGCGTTTCCCGCCGCTGCCGCTGCCGCTGTGAGGCTTACCGGAGTCTCTGGGGCCTTTTATAGCCTCGCCGCTCGCGATTTCCACCGCCGCCGCTGCCACTGTGAGGCCTACCTGAGTCTCTGGGGCCTTTTATAGCCTCGCCGCTCGCGTTTCCCACCGCTGCCGCTGCTGCTGTGAGGCCTACCTGAGTCTCTGAGTCCTTTTATAGCCTCACCGCTCGCGTTTCCCGCCGCTGCCGCTGTGAGGCCTACCTGAGTCTCTGGGGCCTTTTATAGCCTCGCCGCTCGCGTTTCCCGCCGCCACCACTGCTGCCGCTGTGAGGCCTACCTGAGTCTCTGGGGCCTTTTATAGCCTCGCCGCTCGCATTTCCCGCCGCCGCCGCTGCTGCCGCTGTGAGTCCTACCTGAGTCTCTGGGGCCTTTTATAGCCTCGCCGCTCGCGTTTCCCGCTGCTGCTGCCGCTGTGAGGCCTACCTGAGTCTCTGGGGCCTTTTATAGCCTCGCCGCTCGCGTTTCCTGCTGCCGCCGCCACTGCCACTGTGAGGCCTACCTGAGTCTCTGGGGCCTTTTATAGTCTCGCCGCTCGCATTTCCCACTGCTGCCGCTGCCGCTGTGAGGCCTACCTGAGTCTCTGGGGCCTTTTATAGCCTCGCCGCTCGCATTTCCCGCCGCCGCCGCTGCTGCCGCTGTGAGGCCTACCTGAGTCTCTGGGGCCTTTTATAGCCTCGCCGCTCGCGTTTTCCGCCGCTGCCGCTGTGAGGCCTACCTGAGTCTCTGGGGCCTTTTATAGCCTCGCCGCTCGCGTTTCCTGCTGCTGCCGCCACTGCCACTGTGAGGCCTACCTGAGTCTCTGGGGCCTTTTATAGTCTCGCCGCTCGCATTTCCCACTGCTGCCGCTGCTGCTGTGAGGCCTACCTGAGTCTCTGGGGCCTTTTATAGCCTCACCGCTCGCATTTCCCGCCGCCGCCACTGCCGCTGCCACTTGACAAAGATTGAATCCTTTGTCAATCGGCACTTTTTCGACTTGATCACAGGCATCATCCAAATCCTCGCTGCTTTCATGCTTTTCTTCTGGATGCAAAACCCTCTGCATGATTTCTTCATCTGTCACTGCATGCACAATGGGAGCATCGTTGTCTGTGTCCATGACTTCTGCGACATCGTCCTCATTCAATTCCTGTGCAGCTTCGCAAGTCAGCCCTCTTGCATAATCTAAAAGTTGAGCAATCATTGCTTTCTCCCTGGACACACAAAAGCCTTGAAAGTCCTGAGGAGCATCATCATCATCATCAGCAGCAAACATGGTTGATGGCCAGATGTTATGCCAAGCATTGACCAAGGTGTCTGCAGTTACCAAGTTCCATGCATCCGCAGCTGTCCAAATGACGCCCTTGATAGAGAAAGCTTTTGAGAATGCTTTTATTCCCATGCCTGTGTTCACAGCATTAAGTAAACAACTCATAAACTTGTTTTTGTACAGACACTTCATTGATCTCAAAATTCCTTGGTCCATTGGCTGTATCAGTGATGTAACATTTGGAAGTAAGTAGATTCCATGGACATTATCCTTTACCAAAAGCTCAGCATCGGGATGTGCTGAACAATTGTCTAGCAGCAAGTATATTTTGCAGTTTTCCTTAAGGCCAGCTTCCGTGCGATGAACACGCGCCTGAGGGACAACATTCTTCTCAAACCAGTTCAGAAAGATTACCCTGGTTAGCCATGCTTTCCTATTGGCATAATAATGCTCTGGCAATACTCTCAAACCCTTGAAACATTTTGGATGCTGGCTTCTCCCAATGACCATAAGCTTACAGTTATGTGTCCCAGCCGCATTTGCAGCAACAAGCACAATCAACCTATCCTTGGCATTGTAGGAATGTCTAGTTCCTATCCAAAAGACTGAGGTCCACTCAGGCGATCAAATAAACGAGGTTTAATGAAAAGTAACAGAGTTTAACGGATAACTACAGGAGAACATCGAATATATGTCCAGTCAGTTCGGAGGCTCCACGAGGACTGCTAGGGTGGTCCCGTGGCTGACATCATGACGTCATCACATTTTTCCCGCCAGTGGGGGATCACGTGATGAACGGCGTGACGTCATTGCGTTTGCCCGCGCTGTTAAAGTGATCGCGCTCTGTGCATATAAACAGTGAAAACAAAGATACAGACTCAGGCTGCAGCCAACATATTATTAAAGGGAATTATAAACAATTGATTGGAGTCCCTTAGTGGCTCCGCCACATGCGCCCCCCCAGAATTGTCTTTAATAGCAAAAGTAAAATGGCAAGGAGGCCTGACAAGCCTGTCAGATTGACTTCTGTAGCCTTTAAGTGGAAGCTGATGGACGGCAGGCGAGCTGGCGGGCGGTTGCATTTTGTCTGGCATGGCGACTGTGGGCGGTTGGCCATGTTTCGGCAGTTGTGCGATCTCGACTGGGCGGTCAAGTTCCAAGTGAGCCGGCTTCAACCGGTCAACCGAAATGTGGTCCGGTTTACCTCCGCCATCAACCGAAAAAGATTTGTCTCCCGGCTCTATCACACGGAAAGGACCAGTATAAGGGGTTTTGAGTGGGTCCTGATGAGCATCGTGGCGGATAAACACATAGTCGGCGTTCTTCAGCTCAGCTGGGACGTGGGAGCTCTGCAAGCCGTGGTGCGACGTAGGCACTGGAGCGAAACTTCTGGCTGCCTCCTGGTGGCTGAAGAGCTGCTGGGACGTGGACCATGGCTCTGTTGGAGACGGAAGGAAATCCCCTGGTACGCGTAGCGGCTGGCCATATACGAGCTCCGCCGAGGACGATTGAAGATCTTCTTTAGGTGCCGTACGAAGACCCAAAAGGACACATGGAAGCCTGTCCACCCAACCCGCGCCTTGAAGGCTGGCTCACAGTGTGGCTTTGAGCAACCTGTGGAATCGTTCGCACAGGCCGTTCGCCTGTGGATGGTAGGCAGTGGTGCGATGTAGCTTGACGCTGAGCCCCTGAGCCACAGAGATCCAGAGCTCCGAAGAAAACTGCGGCCCATGATCGGATGAGATGTCCGCCGGTACCCCGAAGCGGGCGGCCCAAGAGGAGATGAATGCCCTGGCGACGTCTGTGGAAGTGGTGGAAGACAGAGGAACCGCCTCCGGCCATCGAGTGGTGCGGTCCACCATTGTAAGAAGATGAGTAAACCCATGCGAAAGCGGAAGTGGCCCCACCAGGTCCACATGCACATGATCAAACCTACGTTCCGGAACGGCGAAAGTGGCCAATGGAGCCTTGACGTGATGCTGCACCTTGGCCTTTTGGCAGACCACGCAGGTGTTGGCCCAGTCGCGAACATCCATGTGCATGCCCCACCATACGAATTTGGATGACATCAACCGTTGCGAGGCCTTCATGCCAGGGTGCGACAACCCGTAGATGGCGTCAAAAACTTTTCGGCGCCAGGCGACCAGGACGATAGGGCAAGGATCTCCTACGGAGACGTCGCAGAGTAGCGTAGTGCCCACGGCATGGAATTTGATGTCGGCCGCTTGGAGGCTAGAGGGGTTGGTTCTGTAAGATTGGACCTCCGGATCCGAGGCTTGATCCGCAGCCATGAGGGCATAGCCGATGCCAAGCTGGACTGCATGAACGGTCGCGCGGGAGAGGCAATCTGTCACCAGGTTGTCCTTACCGGACACATGCTGAATGTCAGTGGTGAATTCTGAGATAAACGTCAACTGACATTGTTGCCGAGCTGACCACGGTTCGGCGGTCTTGGCCATAGCAAACGTTAGTGGCTTATGGTCCACAAAAGCCGTGAACGGATGTCCCTCTAGCAAGAACCGGAAATGGCGGATGGCCAGAAAAAGGGCCAGCAACTCCCGGTCGAACGTGCTGTACTTTCGTTCGTTTCACCATAGTTGATGGCTGAAAAACGCCAGCGGTTGCCACGTCCCATGCACCCACTGTTCCTGCACTGCGCCAATGGCGTAGTCTGACGCATCGGTGGTAAGGGCGATGGTGGCACCTGGCAGCGGGTGTGCCAGCATGGTTGCATTGGCTAAAGCGCCTTTCGTGTTGACGAACGCCCGGTCCATGTCGACCGTCCAGCTGATCGGATCCTTGCCGGACTTGCCCTTGAGGGCCTCGTACAGGGGCTGCATGAGCAGAGCTGCATTAGGGACGAACCGGTGATAAAAATGTACCATCCCGAGGAACTCCTGCAGGGCCTTGACGGACTGCGGGCGCGGACTGCCTCCACCATCATTTGCAGGGGAATTGTGCTGTCTGATGTGATGCGATGGCCTAAAGAATCAATCTGCTGCAGGCCGAACTGGCACTTGGCCGGGTTGATGATCAAGCCGTGTTGACTGAGGCGTCTAAAGAGGGTGCGCAAATGGCAGATGTGCTCCTCTTTATTAGGGCTGGCGATGAGGATGTCGTTGAGGTAGATGAATAGAAACTTGAGGTCCCGAAGCACGGAGTCCATCAAGCGCTGGAAAGCCTGTGCAGTGTTCTTCAATCCAAACGGCATCCGCAGAAATTCAAACAGGCCGAATGGGGTGATGACTGCAGTTTTCGGGATGTCTTGCGGGTGTACAGGGACCTGGTGGTAGCCACGGACAAGGTCGACTTTTGAAAAAATGGTATTTCCCGCCAAATGTGCAGAGAAATCCTGAATATGAGGGATCGGGTACCGATCAGGAGTAGTGGCGCCGTTCAGGCATCGGTAGTCGCCGCAAGGCCGCCATCCGCCACCAGGTTTTGGAACAATGTGGAGAGGCAAAGACCAGGGACTATTCGACCGGCGAATAATCCCTAGCCGCTCCATCGTGTCGAACTCCGCTTTTGCAGCCGCGAGCTTGCCAGGTTCGAGGCATCGGGCCCGTGCGTAGACCGGGGAGCCAGTAGTGGTGATGTGATGTTCAACACCATGTTTCGTGGCCGTGGAAGAGAAAGTGGGTCTGGTCAGGTCTGGGAAATCTCCGAGGAGGCGAGTGAAGTCATCCGGAGGTGGGGACGCGCAGGAGACAGTGCGCGCCATGGTGTTACCGTGGTAGCACGGGATGGAGTGAAAAGTGGCCGCATTGATCAACCGGCGGTGCCGTACATCCACCAGGAGGCCGTTGGCGCACAAAAAATTCGCCCCGAGGATGGCTTGAGAGACTTTGGCCGTGATGAAATCCCAGTAAAACCGCTGGCCGCCGAAGCACACCTGGACCCGTCGGCTTCCAAAGGTCCGAATGGCCCCGCCATTAGCCGCCTGGAGGGAGGGGCCGTGCCCCCCAACTTGTAGATTAAGATTTGACGCGGGTAGGATGCTACACTGCGTCCTGGTGTTGCAAAGGAAACGTCGACCAGATAGGGAGTCGTTGATGAAGAGGAGTTTTCCCGAATTACCGATTGCCAGCGCAGCCACGGGGCGCTCGTTATAACCGGTCCTCTTTCGACAGGGTGGCTGCTGTTTTGTTTTTTTGAGTGAAAAGCTGCAGGGAGGGAGGCAGCATCTCGCTTTTGCGCCAAAACGGGCGTGGTAGAAGCATAACCCCGCAGGTTGAGGGGCTGGAACAGCGTCTGTGGGGGGTGGGCGCCTCATGGCAGCGCAGTACTGCTGTGTCACCGTGAAGATCTTGTCCACATCGGCAGCCAGCTCTGCGCAGTTGGCGACTTCTGACCTGGCTAGGGCAGCCTGAACTTGCTCCGGTAGCTGGCTGAGGAATAGCTCCCTGAAGAGGAAGCATTCCGGTTCGGAGCCCAGGAGCGTGAGCATTTGGCTCATGAGCTCGGACGGCTTGGAGTCCCCAAGGCCGGGCATATTGAGCAGCCGGCGGGCGCGCTCCGACTTCGTGAGCCCGAAGACCTGTAACAACCGCGCCTTTATCGTATCATACTTGCGATCTTCTGGTGGATTACCAAGCAGGCTGACGATCCGCGAGGCTGTGGCGCTGTCGAGGGTGGAGACCACGTGATAGTAACAGATCTGATCCACAACAATGTTCCTGATAGCGAACTGGGCTTCAGCCTGGATGAACCACGCGGCTGGCTGTTGCTCCCAGAACTGTGGTAGCTTCAAAGCAACGGCGTTCGATTCCATGTTCAGTAACTTCTGCGAAAACCGTTCGCAAAAGTCGGGGTCACCAATGTAGGAATGTCTAGTTCCTATCAAAAGACTGAGGTCCACTCAGGCGATCAAATAAATGAGGTTTAATGAAAAGTAACAGAGTTTAACGGATAACTACAGGAGAACATCGAATATAGGTCCAGTCAATTCGGAGGCTCCACGAGGACTGCTTGGGCGGTCTCGTGGCTGACGTCATGATGTCATCACGTTTTTCCCGCCGGTGGGGGATCACGTGATGAACAGCGTGACGTCATCGCGTTTGCCCGTGCTATTAAAGTGATTGCGCTCTGTACATATAAACAGTGAAAACAAAGATACAGACTCAGGCTGCAGCCAACATATTATTAAAGGGAATTATATACAATTGATTAGAGTCCCTTAGTGGCTCCGCCACAGCGTCTTTAATACCTGCTGGCTGCGTTTCTTCTATTGCTGCTAATGTCCTTCGTGGTGCGTAGCGCCAAAATGGTGCTGTCTCGTCAGCATTGTACAGTTGCTCAGGTGAAAGGTTTTCATCAGCAATTAGTTTGATGAACTCATCAATATAATTTTCAGCTGCCTCATGATCTGCTGAGGCTTTCTTACCACATACTTTCAGTTGCCTAATGCCATGACGCCTTTTAAATTTGGCTAGCCAGCCAGAAAAGTACTTGCATGGGGTTTCAATCCCCGGTTGTGAATGGAATATTTTAGCTTGTTGCAACACCATTGGGCCAGACAAAGGAACCTTTTCATTTCGCCTCTATCGCCACCATTCCATCACTGCTCGATCCAAATCATCACATTTTGGCTTATGCATACTTTTTCTCTTACTCGTTTCCTTATGAACATCACTTTCCGCATAAACCTTCATGAGCTGTTCTTTCTGTTTTCTAATATCATAGATGTTATGAGAGTCCAACACCATACTCCTCACTCAATCTTCTCACTGAAGCACCTCTATCTAACCTCTGAAGTAACTCAACCTTCTTGGCAATTGAAAGTGAAATATGCTTCCTCTTTCCTTTATCTGAACCTATTGGGGTATCTGTTGGCCTTTTTGACATGTTTGCAATGACAACACAAATTCACAGTCTTTACCTGTGCAGATCTTTAAATTGGGAAAAACACCACAGCAATGGAGTCAGGTTGGGTGGGGTCTGATGGTGGGATGTAGGTGGGTCAGCTGGGGTCTCAGCATGGGGTGTAGGTGGGTCACCTGGGGTTGAGTCTGGCCAAAGGGACTTGTGTGCAGTGCAGAGTTGATTCTGGCTGAAGCGACTTGTGTGCTGTGCAGGGTTGATTCCGGCCGAAGCGACTTGTGTGCTGTGCAGATTTGATTCTGGCCAAAGGGACTTGTGTGCTGTGCAGAGCTGATTCTGGCCAAAGGGACTTGTGTGCTGTGCAGAGCTGATTCTGGCCAAAGGGACTTGTGTGCTGTGCAGATTTGATTCTGGCCAAAGGGACGTGTGTGCTGTGCAGAGTTGATTCTGGCCAAAGGGACGTGTGTGCTGTGCAGAGCTGATTCTGGCCAAAGGGACTTGTGTGCTGTGCAGAGTTGATTCTGGCCGAAGCGACTTGTGTGCTGTGCAGAATTGATTCTGGCCAAAGGGACGTGTGTGCTGTGCAGAGTTGATTCTGGCCAAAGGGATGTGTGTGCTGTGCAGAGTTGATTCTGGCCAAAGGGACTTGTGTGCTGTGCAGAGTTGATTCTGGCCAAAGGGACATGTGTGCTGTGCAGAGTTGATTCTGGCCAAAAGGACGTGTGTGCTGTGCAGAGTTGATTCTGGCCAAAGGGACGTGTGTGCTGTGCAGAGTTGATTCTGGCCAAAGCGACTTGTGTGCTGTGCAGATTTGATTCTGGCCAAAGGGACGTGTGTGCTGTGCAGAGTTGATTCTGGCCAAAGGGACGTGTGTGCTGTGCAGAGCTGATTCTGGCCGAAGCGACTTGTGTGCTGTGCAGAGTTGATTCTGGCCAAAGGGACTTGTGTGCTGTGCAGAATTGATTCTGGCCAAAGGGACTTGTGTGCTGTGCAGAGTTGATTCTGGCCAAAGGGACTTGTGTGTTGTGCAGAGTTGATTCTGGCCAAAGGGACTTGTGTGCTGTGCAGAATTGATTCTGGCCGAAGCGACTTGTGTGCTGTGCAGAATTGATTCTGGCCGAAGCGACTTGTGTGCTGTGCAGAATTGATTCTGGCCGAAGCGACTTGTGTGCTGTGCAGAGTTGATTCTGGCTGGGGACTTGTGTGCTCTGTAGAGTTGATTCTGGCTGAAGCGACTTGTGTGCTGTGCAAGGTTGCTGCGGACCCAGGAGCAGCGGTGCGGTAACTGTGAAGACCTGGCCTGGAACAAGTAGGATTGGCATTTTTATTCTTGCAACTTTTGTCACTGTTCAGTAGTTGGATTTCATATTTTGACTTTTCACTGGACCCAGCTGGCGGCGGAAATGGTTTGACAGGGTGTCCGGATTCCGGAACATTTTACGGATTCTGGACGACCCTGCCACTAATCGTCCCAAAGTCCAGATTCTGGAACTCTGGATTTTGGATGCTCAGCCTGTATCCGCAAATTTAGAAATTGTGTTTTTGATTCCAGAGTCTAAATTGTTAATGTAAATTGTGAACAGCAGTGGTCCCAGCACTGATCCTTGTGGAACACCACTACCCACCTTCTGCCACTCTGAATAGCTACCCTTTACTCCTACTCTCTGCTTTCTGTCTTGAAGCCAGCTAGCAATCCATTCTGCTACATGTCCCCTGACTCTGCATTCTCTGGCCTTACTCATTAATCTATTATGGGGTACCTTATCAAAGGCCTTTTGAAAATCTAGATAAATTACATCTACTATATTACCATTGTCTACTCTCTCTGTTACCTCTTCAAAAAATTTAATAAGGTTGGTCAAGCAAGATTTTCCCTTTTGAAATCCATGCTAACTATTCATTATTATACTTATATATATATAATATGTATGTGTATGCTACCAGGGAGCTAGGGCTGTATATATGTATATTTATATATATATGGATTTATGGATTAGATATATATAATCACATCCTCAGTGAGAATGGTAATCAAAAACCTCTACCTAACCATAGTGCAAATAAAAAAGTGCAAAAAACATCTTAAAACTAAATACAGCAGCTCAAATGTCATTATTTCAGTCTAGTTTCTAATCCATTAATCCACATCATCATAATATATATATGTTATATATATTATATAAATTTCTGCTGTAGCTCCCTGTAGCACTCTTTCCTCTGTCAGAATGTCTTGGGTTCCACTCCAGAGACTTGAGCACATAATATAGGCTGACACTTCAATGCAGTACTGAAGGAGTGCTGCACTGTCGGAGGTGACAACTTTCAGATGAGACATTAAACCAAGGCTCCATCTACCCTCTTCGGTGGATGTAAAAGAACCCCGGACACTATTCAAAGATTAGGCATAATTTATCCCTAAACCAATATCACTAAAAAAAAGATAATCTGGTAATTTGTTTGATTGCTGTTTGTGGGACCTTGCTGTGCACAAAGTATCTGCTGTCTTTCCTACATTACAACAGTGACTGCACTTCATAATTATTTTATTGGCTGTAAAGTGTTTTCGGATGTCCTGAGGTCATGAAAGACACTGAAGAAATGTAAGTCTTTTCCTTTCATATTTGTACTTGAGATATGGGTGACACTGGTAAGGTGGCATTTATTGCCCATCCCTAGTCGCCCTAAGGGGATAATAGGCTGAATTTTCTATGGTGGTAGCGGGCACGAAAGTTGTTTTTTTTGACAGTGGGTCGGGAACCCGCTGTCAACTTGCTCCCACGCGCCTTTCCCACAGGTGAATGTCAGTGTGGAGCCGACCCGACCTGCAGCAACGGGTGACCAATTGAAATCATTATGAGGTATTTACAGGCATGTAAGAGCCTTTTTCCCCCTACTTTTTAAATTTCCCTGCATGGCCACAGGATTCATACAGCTCGGGAACCACATCTGTCAACCTGAGGCATGAGTTCTGTGGCCATTGCTCCAGCTGATTACTTGACAGCATGGAAAAGAAACCAAAATAAAAACATGTTGATTACATCAGCTAACAAATTGATGGAGATTCTGTTCGACTTGAAAAGCTTCCCGTAAATGTTAATTTTTCACTGGCCATTCTCGGCTGTTCCCTTCCAACTGAACAGTAATTGCAGTGAATTGATCTGCACTATAAAAAATGAAATAACATTTAAATAAACTTTTGTATTGTTTCTGGTCAGGTTTTTCTCACAGTATACTGTGATTATCCAGTTACACATTAAAACAAGTCATCAAACATAACAATTTCATTCTCATAATTCATTCCACTGGTTCAATTTGCTTTCAGTCCCTGAGTATGACTAATTTAATTTTTCAGTCTGAGACTTTAGGGTGAATTCCTGCAAAGGTTGTCTCACTTGTCCATTGTTAACTTCAATGGAAGAGCTGCAGAAATCCCAGAAACACATTGTAAGCACCACTTACACTGTTTTTCAGTGATTCCGCAGCTCTTCCACTGAACTTGCATGATTGTAAATCTACCCCTTTACAATTACATTTAAAATCTGCTTAATTTTATGTATTACCTATACACAGACATCTTTTATTTGTACCAGTTACTGATACAAAAGTCTATAGATTTGTGACTAAAGCACCAATAACTTCCCATTTAATGTACTTTTTTAATTATGTTCTTGATCGTATTTGTAGATGGAGTCTTTTTTTTAAATTTGTTTATGGGATGTGGGCATCGCTGGCAAGGCCAACATTTATTGCCCATCCCTAATTGTCCTTGAATGGGGGGTGGTGTGCCGCCTTCTTGAACTGCTGCAGTCCGTGTGGTGAAGGTACTCCCACAGTGCTGTTAGGGAGGGAGTTCCAGGATTTTGACCCAGCAACGATGAAGGAATGGTGATATCCTTCTAAGTCAGGATGGTGTGTGAGTTGGAGGGGACCTTGGAGGTGTTGGTGTTCCCATGCGCCTGCTGCCCTTGTCCTTCTAGGTGGAAGAAGCTGCAGGTTTGGGAGGTGCTGCCGAAGAAGCCTTGGCGAGTTGCTGCAGTGCATCTTGTAGATGGTACACACTGCAGCCACAGTACACCGGTGGTGGAGGGAATGAATTTATAAGGTGGTAGATGGGTTGCCAACGATAATTTTATTTAAATATTTCTTTGTAACTCATATATAACTTTTATTATATTATTGTACAGTACAAATTCAACACCCACAATGTTAGATTGAACTTAAAATTTAATGTGGCCATGGTCCCTTTAAGGATCCCAGCTTAAAACGCGTCATGAATGATGTCACCAGAGCCGTTCCATCTAATTGGGCTGGGTAATGTGCTGGGCGGGCTTAATAGGTTCCATTAAGGTAAGGTAAGTTCATTCTGTACAGCGGGATGGAGCCAGCAGCGGGGTCGGGACCTGCCATGGACACCGGCCGCACCGGACCCGCCAAGGTAAGGAAAGTTTTGGCCAACGAGTCAACCACATAGTGTGGGACTGACGTCATATGTAGACTAGCCTCGAGAGGGGTGGCAGGTTCTCTTCCTTGAAGGACATTAGTAAACTAGTTGGGTTTACCAGACATATTGGCTTAGAAATTCAATGGCGCTGTGTAAAATCGATGCCAATGTGTCCAATATGGCGAGCAGTGTGCATGAGCACATTCTGTGCTGGAAGTGTGCCGCTCACTATATTGGTATAGCCATCAAAAGAGGCATCTAGGGACAGTGGCTGAAACAAGCGTTAGGCCTTTTGCATCCTTTTGCATATGTAAATAATGCACCTAATGCCTATTTAATGCCCTCTTTGTAAAATTGGGCTGCTCTGGGCCACCTGTGTACAGGAAAATGAAATCAACATGCAGTCTAATCAGTGGTCCTTAAAGGGACCAGCTTCATATAAAAGGTAAGCTTTTACAAAATACCTGAATGTGGAGGTCCACATTAGAACAATGGCCACTGCCAGCCACAGCTTGCCCTCCTCCCTCCTGATTTGTTCCCCCCCCCCGCCCTTTTACCGGTCGCCCTCGCTCCCTCTCGATCGCTTCCCGCTTTCTCCCGGTTGTCCCCCTCCCTCCCAGTTGGTTCCTCCCCTCTTCTGGTCATTCCCCTCCCTCAAGGGCAAAGGGTCACAGGTTCACACTGGTAAAAGGGAATGTTAGGACTGGCATCAGAAGTTGTTCATTCAGAGAGGGATTAACACTTGGAAAGGGGTTCCTGATAGAGAGGTGGAGGTGAAAACCTTGGATGCATTTAGGAAAGAGTTGGATGCTGCAATGTGGGGAACTCGATGGAAAAATTAAGATGGGCTAAATGGTCTTCCTCATCTGTAATTCTGTTGTTATCTTGAAGGATAAATCAGACAGCTGGTTATAATGGGCAAAATAACCATGTCAGTCTGTTACAAAAGGGTTACACTTCATAAATAAATGGGGACATTTAAAACAAAAAAAATACACAGTTTACTTGAGTATTACGACTTGCCCTTATTATGAAAATATTATTGTCACCACATCTTGTCCCAAATTTCAGAATCTATATGCTGTCTTTCTCCATCTCTGCCTCCTCCTGAGGTCCCCACCATAACAGAAGCCAGTCTTCAACCAATTCAATTCACACTGTGATATCAAAATACGGCTGAGCACACTGGATACAGCAAAGGCTGTGGGTCCCATCAACATCTCGACTGTCGTACTGAAGACTTGTGCTCCAGAACTAGTCGCGCCTCTAGCCAAGCTGTTCCAGTACAGCTACAACACTGGCATCAAACTGACAATGTTGAAAACTGCCTAGGTATGTCCTGGTCACAAAAAGCAGGACAAATCCAATCCAGCCAATTACCGCCCCATCAGTCTACTCTCAATCATCAGCAAAGTGATGGAAGGTGTCATCGATAGTGCTATCAAGCAGCACTTACTCACCAATAACCTGCTCACTGATGCTCAGTTTGGGTTCTGCCAGGACCACTCGCCTCCAGCCCTCAATATAGCCTTGGTCCAAACCAGAACAAAAGAGCTGAATTGCAGAGGTGAGGTGAGAGTAACTGCCCTTGACATCCAGGCAGCATTTGACCGAGTGTGGCATCAAGGAGCCATGGTAAAATTGAAGTCAATGGGAATCAAGGGGAAAACTCTCCAGTGGCTGGAGTCATACCTAGCACAAAGGAAGATGGTTGCAGTGGTTGGAGGTCAATCATCTCAGCCTCAGAACATCGCTGCAGGAATTCCTCAGGGCATTGTCCTGGGCCCAACCATCTTCATCTGCTTCATCAATGACCTTCCCTCCATCATAAGGACTGAAGTGCAGATGTTTGCTGATGACTGCATAGTGTTCAGTTCCATTCGCAACTCCTCAGATAATGAAGCAGCCCATGTTCGCATACAGCAAGACCTGCACGACATTCAGGCTTGGATTGATAAGTGGCAGGTAACATTCGCGCCACACAAGTGCCAGGCAATAACTATCTTCAACAAACGAGAGTCTAACCACCGCCCCTTGACATTCAATGGCATTACTATTGCCGAAAGCCCCACCATCAACATCCTGGGGGTCACCATTGACCAGAAATTTAACTGGACCAGCCACATAAATGCAAGAGCAGATCAGAGGCTAGGTATTCTGTGGTGAGTGTCTCACCTCCTGACTTCTCAAAGCCTTTCCAAAACCTACAAGGCACAAGTCAGGAGTGTTATGGAATACTCTCCACTTGCCTGGATGAGTGCAGCTCCAATAACACTAAAGAAGCTCAACACTATCCGGGACAAAGCAGCCCGCTTGATTGGCACCGCATCCACCACTTTAAACATTCACTTCCTCCACTACTGGCGCACCATGGCTGCAGTGTGTACCATCTACAAGAAGCACTGCAGCAACTCGCCAAGGCTTCTTCAACAGCACCTCCCAAACCTGCGACCTCTACCACCTAGAAGGACAAGGCAGCAGGCTTATGGCAACACCATCACCTCCAAGTTCCCTTGCAAGCCACACACCATCCTGACTTGAAAATATATCGTCGTTCTTTCATCATCGCTTGGTCAAAATCCTGGAGCTTCCTCCCTAACAGCACCATGTGAATACCTTCACCATACAGACTGCAGCAGTTCCAGAAGGCGGCTCACCACCACCTTCTCAAGGGCAATTAGGAATGGGCAATAAATGCTGGCTTTGCCAGCAACGCCCACATTCCAGGAACAAATACAAAAAACTGCTATTTTTTGCATGGCTTGATCTCAATCTGTCTTTATTTTCTGCCCTCTATTTCAGTTACATCTATAAAGTCAAGATTGACTGTAAATAAAAGCAGAGGTGGATTTATATTGAACCAGTATTACCAGCTCACCCATGTCTGGAGTGATAGTATCTCAAACCTACCACATCTGTCTTCTGAAAAGATGGGACTGGGTTCACTTAATTCACCTCTGTTTACACTCTGACAGAAAGTAAGTCTGGAAAACTATATTTAAGACCAACCTAAAAAAACAATTAGCCCTTATCTATGGCCATATATTAGAGTCTGGGCAACACTATTTCTCACTCAAATGGTCTGAAGAGAGTTCCCGTGAGTAGTTTGCCTCCTTTACAATCTAAAATCTGCATTTTTTTCCCAGCCTTGCAGTATTAGCATAGCCCGTGTCTGACAATTAACCCTGAATGTGGTAACTTTTTCTGTCTCTTAGATGTTCCCCCAAATTTGCTTAGATTATAATTATATTAATTCACAACAGGGGCATTGGGTGAATGCTATGCTGCACATGTAGGACATTCCAGTACATAATCCAGACTCTCCACTGAAAGATGTCAGTCACTCTTCCAACATTCCTTTCAAGCTCCTGAAATATCACTGCCTTTTTGTTGAAGCTGCTCATGTTGGAGAATATGTAAGTCAAATGCTCGGAGTTCTTGCATCTGAACAATCTCTAGAAATCCAAGACGAAATAAAAGATTCACTGGTGTAAAGCTCTTAATCCTTTGCAAACAGGGCTGCTGATCAGTTGTGATCAAAGCAACAATTACTATTTTGAAACGTGGCTACAGCACAGATTCTCAATAGATTTCTCTAAGATCAGGGCACCGTATCATGAAGAATGCCCAATGAGAAATGTATTGTCTGGAATCTTAGCTGACTTAACTCTTCAGTATCTGCAGATCCTGGGGAGCATAATATTAACCATTCACAACTTAAAAGTGTACAAGCTAATTCATAAGTAGCTGAACATTAAGGCAGTAAGTAGCTGTTTAACAAACCAAGTCAAATCTATCTTAGATCTGCATTACCAGAGCTTTTAAGCATACTTACAAAGCTTGTAGTGAATTACTTATACTACGATGGTATGGCAGATCTAATGACAGGACCACTTTAAACAGACAAAGCTACACCCTTGACACATGCACACAACACAGGACCTGGTATTTACACTTACTACTGTAACCTTACTAACTGAAGTAATTCATGGGAACAAAGGCTTTTTGAAGTAAAGGGAAACTGTTCATCTCTGTAAACCCTCGTTTGGGAAGAATGATCATAATTATTTTTTTTTAATAAAAGTGCTCTGACATTACTCACCATTTTTAATGGGGTGCAAGCGAATGGAAATTTCTAGAAACTGATCTCTGAGTGTGCACAGGAGGGAGTTGGGGATGGCATTTGGAAGGAGTGTGTATAATGCTGAGTTTGCAGTCCGCACTCAGTCCGTTTCCCTACATTACAACAGTGGCTACACTTTAAAGGTACTTGATTGGCTGTAAAGCACTTTGGGACGTCCTGAGATTGTGAAAGACGCTATATAAATGCAAGTCCGCTCTTCTTCTTCTTCAAACTTTCCCATATGCAGCAACCCAGAGACCCTTTTATTCTGTGGAATTTTTTGAGGTTGGTGCTGAGGGCTCATGTAGGGGTGTTGCTAATATTCACCTCACAACTTGGAGGAGGATTTTATTAATCTTTGATTCTTTTGGATGAAGCAAATACACTTCATCTGCTATTTCCCAGCATATTTTGGCTAAACCTTTTTGTTTTCGCAGGGTAGATTGAGCTCATTTTACAATAACGTTGCAGTTCTTGGTTAAAAAAACCTATATTTTTTCCGAACCAAATTTTTCAGTACCTTTGCTATCTTTAGTGACTTTTCAACACACACATTGACGGTTCACCAGAATCTCTATCCATTGTAGCTGTGCACGTGTCATCATATCGATCAACCTTGAATGTTGTACAAGTTTGGCACGGGCTGCACTGTACAGCAGAATACAGCGCTGGTTGTCAAACTTCACACTGTGCAAATGTTGATGAACCTCCCAGGATCCCAGGTCGCAACATCTGAAATGAAACTGTCAGCTCCCCAACGGAAGAGAGTTCCGTCATTGCGGAAACCACTTTGCAACAATAGGAATAACAAAAACAATAAAATCTAGAATACAACATTTTCAAGACTTTGGGGGGTCATTTTAACCTCTCTCGCTGGGCGGGAAACCCCCGGGATCGAGGGGAACGCCAGTTTTACATCCCGCCTGATATTAGTCTGTATTCGCTGCTCACGATGCGGTCTCCTCTACATTGGGGAGACCAAACGCAGATTGGGTGACCGCTTGGCGGAACACCTCCGTTCAGTCAGTAAGGGTGACCCCGAGCTTCCGGTCGCCTGTCATTTTAATTCACCGCCCCATTCCCACTTGGACCTCACCGCCCTCGGCCTCTTGTATTGTTCCGCGGAAGCTCAACGTAAACTCGAGGAACAGCACCTCATCTTCCGATTAGGCACTCTGCAGCCTTCCGGACTCAATATCAAGTTCAACAATTTCAGATCATAAGCTCGGCCCCCATTTCATTTTTTCTTGTAATTGTTCCACTCCTTTCCCCGCCCCCCTTTCCTTTTGTTTCTCTCTCACACCTGGCAGCTATCTTTTGCCCTGCCAGTACACTTTACACCTAATCCCAGCCTATTACCATCTCGTCTAGCTTCTAATCTCTTTTACTTCTTTTGTTTCTTTTATTCTTTTGTCCGATCGCAGCCCTGCCTTCGATCTAGTTTCTTTTCTTTCCAGTTTTGAAGAAGGGTCCGACCCGAAACGTCAACTCAAATTTCTCTCCACGGATGTTGCCTGACCTGCTGAGTTTTTCCAGCATTTTCTGTTGTTATTTCGGATTTCCAACATCTGCAGTATTTTGCTATCGTATTGATATTAGTCTCTGTTGACTTCAATGGCGAGTAGAATTGGGCGGGGGGGTAAAACCAGCGTTACACGTT
This sequence comes from Somniosus microcephalus, assembly GCF_052327205.1. Lineage (NCBI taxonomy): Eukaryota > Metazoa > Chordata > Chondrichthyes > Squaliformes > Somniosidae > Somniosus > Somniosus microcephalus. Next base: position 344,638,355 of record NC_140987.1, read on the forward strand.
CATGTCAGCTTCCTGACGGGCCGGTTGCTATAAAATGTCCCCTGCTGTAACTCTAGCACTCAGCATGTTCGACCCTACCTAGAAAGAATTCTAATGATGTCAGAGACATCCTGGGATTATCACTTTTTTCCCGCACCCTCCCTCCACTCCGGATCTATGGACCCCAGTTTGAAAACTGCACCTCATCCTAACTTTTATAATGGTAGTTGCAGCTTATGTCTCTTTTTAAATACTGCAATCTTCATATAAGGTCTTAAATTCACTCCAATTACTGACTTGCTACCACCACGACCACCAAACTTGCAATAAGCAGTCATCGCATTATCAGGGGTATTGACCTTTGGATAGATGCATTGAACTGGGGCTCTGTCGGGGTTGATGATAAACATCCGTGTCACTGATTGCAACAAGGAGGAGATGCTTTTATGTCTGGACCACTATTATGACAGAAACAATGCCAGGATCCTGATTCCCTGGGACCTTAGAACAAGTAGGTTGAGCCATTCTGCTCAACTGTCACAATTAAGTATGCTTTGAATGCAAATAAACTTGTTACGAACACAAGACAAGCAATATTGGATATTACAGTAATAAACTTTAGATAGATACAGACAAATACAAGATACTGCAGAAAATAACATCAACGTGTAACAATCCTGATGTTTTTCTTTTAATTAATTTGCCCAATACCTTCACCATCTTCCCTCACTGCCACAGCCCACTGTGATGTAATTTATTCTTCCTGTGAGAGGAAAGAAAATGAAACTAACAGTTCTGTACAACTCCAGACAGTCTGGTTTCAATCAATCACTGAGTTCCCAAGTGCTACTTAAAAAAACTACGACTTAAAAGACGACACTGTACTCAGACAGCTTATTTATGTACCGCAATCAGATTCACATTTAGTCACGTGACTTATATTTTCATGGCTATTTGCCTTTCCTCCTAACAGCACTGGTATTCTGCTCTCGCCACGATCATACTTGTATTGAATTCACCTCCTACTTGGTTGATGCTTATATATTTATATTCCGATTGTATTTGTGTCTTAGTCTCCGGTTAATACAAATGCCATGTATAATCATATAGATATTTGCATGTTATATCCAATATAGGAATTCTAAATTTGGTGTATCTATCAAAAGAGTGCCCCAGCCTCCTTTAATAAAAACAGAAAATAATGGCTGCATTATTTTGGGTATTACAATAACTATCTATCTGACAAAAACAACTTAATCATCCAGTGACCACGTCTTAGCCAGTCAAATTTTAAGTAATGTACATTCTATGTTGCACTATCACCATCATGAATTCACAATAAGACGGGACTGCTTAAATAGGTTATAAAGACATATTTTGTGTAGCTTTGTCCTTATCCAGCCACAACTAATGGATTCATTCATGCTATCACGCGATAGTTTTGCTGCATTTTATAATCCAGTGTTCATTTTATTTCAGAGTTCATTATATCTTTTGTCAATAAAAATCATGAATACCCTGACAGATTTTTATTCAACATTTTAAAATGTGGGGGGAAAATAAAACTGTGCTCGAGTGACTGTGACTGCGGAAGATGGTGGAGATAAATCCGTGATAAATGTGTAACTCCTTCACCAAGAAATGTTATCCTTGGATCAGGAATGTGCTATCAGGATTTCCAAAACTGTAGATCTAAATAAGCAATTTGCAAATCTTTGTATAGCTCATTTGTTCAATCATTCAGCAAATTCAATCCAAAGAAAAACACCAGCAAGCTCTTTCTAAAGGCACAGTCTTTAATCAAAAAAGTGTTTGGCCAAACTCGCTCATTTCTTTGCCAAACTTTAAAATGCGATGATGTAATTTGCATCATCATGCCACAAAAATGTCCCTTGTGTATGACATAGTGATTAAAATGATGAACGGTTTTGGCCATTCCCTCCCCGCAAGTTTGAATATACAACCTCTTTAACCAAGGCACATCATTTATTCAGAAATGATGGTCTTCTGAAATGTGAATATTGACTATATTTATTGTGCCCCATCAATAAATAGATAATTATGAAATGTTTCATACTTTGATCAACATTTTGTATTTATTACGCTTGGATCAGAAATTGTAGGCAACGGGAGTGAATGAAAAGTTGTACATTGAAATATTGGGGCAACTATCTGAGGCTAACCATATTCAATGCTTTAGTCTGGTCAATCAAGCTTTTAATTTTTGGTAATTTTAAAGTAATTTTAATATTTTAATTGGCAGATATATAGGAACTTAATAATCCTGTGGCAATAAGATGTCACAAATCATATCTGGCCAGCAATGTCATTCAGGATATATCACCATCTTTCATCTCTGTCCTACCTGGGCCAATCCCATATCATTCTACAACATGCTGAATTAAGATTTAAATAGTTTTCCTCTTGAATGTTTCAAGGGTGTGGGAGATCATTGTCTTTGATAGCAAACAGTTCCATAAGTTAACGCTAAGTGTGAAGATGTTAATTTACAACTTTCTTCGCTTATAACCATGATTCCTGATTTCCAACTCTTTATTCGCAACTCTTTTAATTGTTACTCTTTTGAATGGTTCCTTGGGGTGGCATTTCTTGGCTTCTCTTTGGTCCTTGGTGTGATTGTCACCAATCAGAAATGAAATATAGGTGTGCCCATTTTCTTAGAGGGACCACCACTAAAATACAAAAAGTCCAATTCCAAAACAGTGAAAAAAAAACAACGATCAAATTATAATTTAGTTGGATGAGTTAATTATGCACTCCAGTCCCTCAAAGGCAGAAAGCCTTGGTGTACAGGTGGACACCATGTGCTCCCCCTTCAGGGACACCCGGGCACAGACATAGCTGCGGAAGAAAGGCAGGCAGTCGGGATGGACGGTCCCCTTAACTGCACGCTGCCTGAACCCGTTGACGGCCACTTTGGCCAGGCCAGGAGCAGAGCCATGACGAGGTCCTCCGACCTGCCTGCTACCCTCTTCCGCACCAGGTGGCCAGAAGATCGGGAACGTGGGCCTAAAGTGCAGCCAGAAGTTGAGGAGCAGCCCCTTCAGGTAGCGATAGAGGGGCTGCAACCTTTCGGACTCCACGTAGATGTGAAAGATGAACACCTCAAGGCCGCAAAACTTGCAGACGGCCGGGGAATCTGGGAATTTACTTAAAAACTAATAGCACATGACTGCTGCGTGTACCACCCCAGATCCCTGACCAAAAAGAGGAGGACTCCCATGTAGAGAGCCCTTCATCGGGATCTCCCCAAGCACCCAATGGACTGCAGGACGGAAAGCCAGGGCATCTCCAGACGGGAGATGAAGATGAGGAAATGGAGAATGTGCAACAGCAGCCAGTACAGAAATCCCTCCATGCAGAGTGGAATGGCACGGAGGGGATTTCCGAGAGATGGCTAAAGTTATGCAGCAGAGACTCCCAAGAGAGGTTTCGGGGCCTCACGTCAATGAGAAATTCCATCTGAACGGGGGTCAGCTTGGACAGGCCTTGACACACCTGGTGCCATCAGGGCCGAGCATGGCTTTTAGTGCCCGGATGGCATAGCGCCACAACATCCTGTGTGTCAGCGCCTCTGGCGACATCTAGTCAACTCCTTTGCCATCCAGTACGTCCCCAACCCTGGTCACCTTGACAGCCAGGACACTCCTCTCCAGCTGCCCCGTGAAACCAATCGTGGGGAGGTGCAGGTTCCTGAGCAGTGGCTCCTGGAGGATGGCCGGCGCTCATGAGGGGGACGAGCTTTGGCCGGAGGTGACCAATAATCAGACCCTGATCAGATCCCGGTAAAAGACAGGATGTTTCCACAAGGAGGCACGGGTGCCCTGCAAGTCGACAAACAGGAGCTGCGTGTCATAGTTCATACTGTGCATCTGGCAGAAGAAATGGGTCACCAGTGCATGCCAGCTAGGAGAATTCTCAATGTACAGGTATCTCTGCAGGATCTGAAGCTGGAAAGTCGCAACCTGGGTATGGAGGCACACCAGCGCCTGAACGCCCTCCCTAAGCGAGAGATTCAGGACTGCAGCAGAGGCCCAATGCTTCCTTTTGCCCCAGAAGAAGTCGGTGAGCTTCAAAGGTTACTGCACCTGGTATTTCCAGACCGTTTCCCATCCAAGTACTAACCAGGCCTGATTCTGCTTAGTTTCCACGATCACATGAGATCGAGCGTGCTCATAGTAGTGTGGTCACAGGCTATGAATGAAAGCATTGATATAGCGCCTTTCATATCCTTGCCAATGAATTACATTTGAAGTGTAGCCATTGTTGTTATGTTGGCAAACATGACACCCAATTTGCACACAAGGTCCCACAAGCAGAAAATCAGATAAATGAATGGTTAATCTGTTTTGGTAGGGCTGGTTGAGGGATAAATGTTGGCCAGGATACCAGGAGTGCTCCCCTGCTCTTCTTTGAATACTACTGTGGGATATTTTACACACCCGCTTGAATAGGCAAACAGGGCCTCGGTTTTAAGTCTCATCCAAAACAGCTCCTCCAACAATGCAGCACTCCCTCACTAAAGTGTCAGCCTAGATTAGATTCAAGGCCTGGAGTGGGGCTTGAACCCATGATGTTCTGGCTCAGAGCCAAGAGTACTACCAACTGAGCCACGGCTGACGCGTCAAAGGTTACTGCATCTGCTATTTCCAGACCGTCTCCCATCCAATTATTAACCAGGCCTGACTATGCTTAGTTTCTGAGATCAGGCATGCTCAAAGTAGTTTGGCCATAGGCCTCTTTTTAGTGCTCATTTAACAATTCAACTGAAGAAACAACACAAAACACTTCACAAGAACATGTATTCTATACAAAATGACAGGAATTTAAGACATCCAGATAAAATTCAGTGAGGTTCTGCCTTTATTTAGTGTTCTATCCATAAAATAATAGTCTTTGGTTTATATTACTACCTACCCATATATATAGAAACGTTTGAGGCTTGCTGTCACGTATTAGGGTTTTTGTAATAGATATTTTCTTGGGTTCAATGTCAGTGACCACACCCATTCATGGACTGATAGAGCACACCTTTTTACTGCTCATTATCTAGGGAAATTACAGTGAGACCCAGGGCTTGTAATAGAAAGCGCTTGCTCCACTTACCAGCTACTGCAATGTGCTCTCATGCGATACGCCACTCCTCAAAAAGTGAACGAAATAGAAACTCTATCGGAATGATACACAGGCTCTAAACCAATAAATACTTTATTTAAATTAAACAGGTACATGATCAGTCTTCTTCTTCTTAGGCAGTCCCTCGGAACCGAGGATGACTTGCTTCCACACTAAAAATGAGTTCTCAGGTGACTGATGAGTCCAATGCGGGACCTACAGTCTCTGTCACAGGTGGGGCAGACGGTGGTTGAAGGGGCGGGTAGGTGGGGTGCTTGGGTTGACGTGCGCTCCTTCCGCTGTTTGCGCTTGGATTCCACTTACTCCCGGCGAAGCGACTCGAGGTGTTCGGCGCCTTCCCAGGCGCTTCTCCTCCACTTTGTGCGGTCTTGGGCCAGGGATTCCCAGGTATTGGTGGGGATGATGCACTTTTTCAAGGAGGCTTTGAGGGTGTCCTTGAAGTGATTCCTCTGCCCACCTTGGGCTCTCTTGCCATGTTGGAGCTCCAAGTAGAGCGCTTGTTTTGGGAGTCTCGTATCGAGCATGTGGACGATGTGGCCCGTCCATCAGAGCTGATCGAGCGTGGCCAAAGCTTCGATGCTGGGGATGTTGGCCTGAGCGAGAACACTGGTGTTGGCGCGCCTATCCTGCCAATAGATTTGCAGGATCTTGCGGAGGCAGTGTTGGTGATACCTCTCCAGTGCCTTGAGGTGCCTGCAGTACATGGCCCATGTCTTTGAAGCATACAGCAGGGCGGGTATCACTATTGCTCTGTTGATCATGAGCTTGGTGCTGGGTTTGGGGTCCTGGTCTTCAAACACTCTCTTCCTCAGGTGACCAAAGGCTGCACTGGCACACTGAAGGCGGTGTTAGCCTTCGTCATCGACGTCTGCCCTTGTTGACAATAGGCTCCCGAGGTATGGAAAGTGGTCCACATTTTCCAAGGCCTTGTCGTGGATTTTGATAATTGGGGGGCAGCACTGTGTGGCGGGGGCAGGTTGGTAGAGGACCTTTGTCTTACAGATGTTTAGTGTAAGGCCCATGCTCTCGTACGCTTCAGTGAAGGTGTTGACGATGGTTTGGAGTTCAACCTCAGTGTGTGCGCAGATGCAAGCGTCGTCTGTATACTGTAATTCAATGACAGAGGATGGGACGACCTTGGATCTGGACTGGAGGTGATGGAGGTTGAACAGTTTCCCATTTGTTCTGTAGATTAACTCCACTCCAGCGGGCAGCTTACTGAGGGTGAGATGGAGCATTGCAGCAAGGAAGATCAAGAAGAGCTTTGGTGCGATGACACAGCCTTGCTTGACCCTGGTCAGTACGTGAATTCGGTCTGTGGTGGATCCATTGGTCAGGATCACAGCTTGCATGTCGTCATGAAGCAGGCAGAGGATGGTGACAAACTTTTGAGGGCAGCCGAATTTGAGCAGGAAACTCCATAATCCCTCACGGTTGACGGTGTTGAAGGCCTTTGTGAGGTCAAATAAGGCCATGTACAGCAGTTGGTGCTCACCCTGCATTTCTCTTGTAGTTGCCGCGCAGTGAAGATCATGTCCATTATGCCCCTTAGTGGCCGGAATCCACATTGCGACTCTGGGAGGAGCTCTTCAGCCACTGGGAGAAGGCGATTGAGGAGGATTCTTGTGATGACTTTCCCTGTGGCAGACAGCAGGGAGACTCCTCTGTAATTACCGCAATCGGACTTGTCACCTTTCTTGAAGATGGTCACGATTACGGCGTCTCTGAGATCCCCTGGCATGCTCTCCTCCTTCCAAATAAAAGAAATGAGTTCATGTATTCGTGTCAATAGTGCTTCTCCGCCATGTTTTACCACCTTGGCAGTGATTCCATCTGCTCCTGAGCCTTTTTTGTTTTTCAGTTGTCGGATGGCCTTTTCAATCTCATGCCGGGCTGTGGTTATGCTGAAGTGGTGGTGGGTAGCATGCTGCGGGATGGAGTTGAGGACACTCGCATTGAAGACAGAGTCTCGGTTAAGGAGATCTTTGAAGTGCTCTTTCCAGCGGGCACTAACTGCCTCTCTGTCCTTGATGAGTACCTTTCCATTCTTGGCCCGCAGTGGGGTAGGACCTTGGGTGCTTGGGCTGTAGGTGGTCTTGACTGCGCTAAAGAATCCACGCATGTCGTGGTTGTCGGCTAGCTGCTGGATCTCCTGCGCTTTCTCCACCCACCACCTGTTCTTTAGGTCGCGAGTTTTTTGTTGGACCTTGGCCTTCAGGTGTCTGTACAGCTGCTTTCTTGCTCTCGAGCTCTGTTGCTGTTTCCAGATCAGGAATGCCTTGCACTTGCGGCTTATTAGCTCCTGGATCTCCTGGTCGTTCTCGTCGATCCAGTCTTGGTGTTTCCTGGTCGAGTGACCGAGCGTCTCTTCACAGGTGCTGATTATGGAGGTCTTGAGTGCAGACCAGGCGCTGTGGACATTCTGTCACTAAATCACTGGGAGCCATCAGGTTGGTTATGAGGCACAGGCTGAATAGGGCTTTCTTAGCGGGTTCTTTGAGTGTTCCAACGTTGATTTTCCTGTGGCATTGTTTCTGTTGCCGCCGCTGTTTTGGGGCTACATTGATGGAGATGACAGAACGGATTAGATGGTGGTCTGTCCAGCAGTCATCAGCTCTGTCATGGCGCGGGTGATGCGGACGTCCTTGTGGTCCTTCGCTCGGACGATGACGTAGTTCAGCAGATGCCAGTGTTCTTTAGGTCATGAGTTTTTTGGAGTGAGGGTGTTGCCATAAAGTCTTGTACTTGATTCCCTGACGGAACAAGGTGTTGGTTATGACAAGGCCATGTTCTAAGCATTTCGTCAGGAGGAGGGTACCGTTGACATTGGCTTTCCCCACCCCCTCTCTGCCGATCACACTGCCCCAGAGGTCTGTGTCCTTTCCAACTCTGGCGTTAAAGTCACCAAGGATGATCAGCTTGTCGCCTGTTGGTACTCGGGACAGAGACTGTTCGAGGCTGGAGTAGAATTCCTCTTTGGTTTTGTAATGTATGTACCTTTAAGGGGGAGAACTACTTTTTACAGCTCCTGTATCCTGTAGTACCGGCAGTGACCACACCTGTATATAAACCCTGAGTAGTGATCTGTACAGTCAGTTGCAGTTTGAACCACGTTGAGTAAACACCTGTTGTACCGTTCTCTGCAGTCCTTTTCTTATTATTACACGGACGTAGCAGTGGCGACGAGCAGATTCGAACCTACCTGCAACTCTGCATCACCTCCCAGGGATTCGCTCCTGGAGAACAGTGGAAGAAGGTTGAGTCCAGAAGCACGGGCGTCGACCACAGGCAACCGCCCAGTCATCCAGCGGAGATTTGAGCATCACAGGGGAGGCTGTCGAGAGCCAGGCTTGGCTTTCCAGTCACGGTGGTCCAGCTAAATGGGCTGGCAACAGGTACTGCGCAGACCCTTCCCGGACAGCGACGGGCTAGAGTCCAACCGAGCGGCACAGAAAAAGGCCGAGCAGCGTCGATGGGGGAGAGAGAGAGGGCAGAGCACACAGGGCGCAGCCGGTGTTCAGGACCGAGCAGCGTCAACGGGGGAGAGAGACGAGAGAGAGCAGAGCGCAGCCGGTGGTCAAGGGCCGAGCAGCGTCAACGGGGGAGAGAGGCACGCAGGAAAACGCGAGGTGCTGCCATTGCCACGAGGACCGCAGAGAGCGGCATTGGCAGCAGCACAGGAGCAGCGCACGAAACCCACAGGGCATCGCCATTTGCCACGAGGACCGCCGAGAGCGGCGTTGGCAGATGCGCGGGAGACGCAATTTTAAGCCGCAGCGGGGAAGAAAGGAAAGCGCGGTAGATCCCATTTTAAGCTGCAGTGTGGATGAAAGGAAAGCGTGGGAGATGCCATTTTAAGCCAGTCTAACCACACCCAAAAATGCCGAAGTGTGGCAGTATCACAGCGTTCGACAATGAAGTCGAAGATTGGACGACATATGTCGAACGCATAGAAGTATACTGCAAGGCGAATGAAGTGCCAGATGACAAGAAAGCGCTGGTATTGTTGAATTAAATGGGTGCAAAAATGTATGGCTTACTACGAAACCTAGTAACCCCAGGGAAGCCAGTAGAAAAGGATTTTGAAAACATAGTGTCAATCCTACAGGACCACTTAAACCCCACACCGCTGCTGATAGCAGAAAGATTTAAGTTTCACAAAAGGAACCAGCATAAAGATGAAAGTAATGCTGAGTATTTAACGGAACTGCGCAAGCTATCGAAACACTGCCAGTTTGGAACGGGACTAGCAGATACTTTAAGGGACAAGTTTGTGTGTGGGCTTCAAAGTGAAGGAAACCAGAAACAGCTTCCATCAGAAAAGGATCTTGTGCTGGACAAGGCTTTCAGCATTGCAGTATCACACGAAGCAGCAGCATGGGGCGCTGCAGAGATACAACGGAGACCGCAAGAATATGGCACAAATGAAATGTCATACGGAACAGTGAAGTGCTATCGCTGTGGCAGAACAACACACGACAATAATGATTGCTGGTTCAAGGACAAAGTGTGCAGACAGTGTGGAAAAGTAGGACACATAGCAAGAGTCTGCAGGTCAGGAAAGAAAACCAGCAGCAAGAAATCTCCACAGGAGAAGTACAAGAAGGTACATAAGGTGACGGAGAGTAGTTCAGGCGAACAGAAGAGTGATACAGACTCCGGAAGCAAGGAGCTGGAACTACATAATGTGATCAAAACGGAGGATCACCAAACTATCTGGGTCACGCTCAAGATAGCAGAAGTCCAAGTGAAAATGGAATTGGACACAGGATCAGCCCTAACAGTCATAAACCGAAGGGAATACAAGCGGCTATTCTCACATATACCCTTGAGAGATACAAAGATTGTCTTGAAGACGTACACGGGGCAAAAAGTCTACCCCAAAGGAAAAATAAGGGTGAACGTTATATATAACGGCAAGGAAACACCAAAAATGGACCTATATGTATTGCCAGATGGAGGACCACCACTACTAGGACGTGAATGGATCTGGAAGATACAGCTAGATTGGCATTCCATACAAGCACTGACTGTAGATGCCAAAAAGGATGACGACGTCACACCTGGACGACTGTCAAAAATGCTAACTGACGCACAAGAAGTGTTCCAGCAGGGACTCGGAACACTAAAAGGCATAACAGCGATGATCAAAATAGAGGAAAATGGAAGCCCAAAGTTTTTTAAGGCCAGACCGGTACCTCATGCGATCCGCCCAGCCGTCGAAGCAGAGCTGGAAGGTTTGGAACGTTCAGGAGTACTCTCCAAAGTGGACTGGAGCGAGTGGGCTACACCCATCGTTCCTGTAATGAAGAGGTCGTTGAGTAATACGCCTGGGGAACCCAAGAAGGTTCGCATCTGTGGGGACTTTAAGGTGACAGTGAACCCAGTCCTTCACACTGTACAATATCCGCTTCCACGGATTGAAGATATTTTCGCCTCGCTATATGGAGGGAAACGCTTCACTAAGTTTGATCTGGCCCAGGCGTACCTGCAAATGGAGGTAGAAGAAGCCTCGAAACAGTACCTCACGATCAACACTCATAAAGGTCTCTACCAATACAACCGGCTGGTGTTTGGGGTAGCATCAGCTCCGGCTATTTGGCAAAGGGCAATGGAACAAGTCCTGCAAGGGATTCCAGGGACCCAGTGTTATTTGGACGACATCCTGGTCACGGGCGAAAATGACAGTGATCACCTCGCCAACCTGGAGCAGGTGCTCACTCGATTGATGGAATATGGGCTCCAAGCTAATCGCCACAAATGCGAGTTTTTCCAGAAGCAGATCTCGTATTGTGGCCACGTTATTGATAAAGAGGGGTTACATAAGTCCCGTGAAAAGATTGAGGCAGTAGTCAAGGCTCCAGCACCGGAAAATGTGTCACAACTGAGGTCGTTCCTTGGGCTGGTGAACTACTACCATAAGTTCTTGCCGAATTTGTCTACCGTACTACACCCACTGAACACCCTACTGCAAACGGGGGTACCATGGAAGTGGAGTGACGAATGTAAACGAGCTTTCCAGAAGAGCAAAGCATTGATCACATCAAAAGAGGTGTTGGCTCATTTCAACCCAGCACTACCAATTCGGTTGGCATGTGATGCATCACCCAATGGCATTGGAGCGGTGCTGTCACACAAATTCCCGGACAGCTCGGAGAGGCCAGTAGCCTTTGCGTCTCGGTCACTAACCTCAGCCGAGCGTAACTACGCCCAGATTGACAGGGAGGCCCTCAGCCTAGTGTGGGGAGTGAAAAAGTTCAATCACTATCTGCACGGGCAGAAGTTCACCTTGCTGACTGACCACCAACCACTTGCCTCCATCTTTAATCCAAAGAAGGGCGTTCCGGTGATGACTGCGCAACGGCTACAAAGATGGTCCCTTTTTCTAGGGGCGCACCAATATGAAATCGAGTATAAGGGCACGAAACAGCATGGAAACGCTGATGGGCTATCACGCCTGCCACTGCCTACTGCGGAGGAAGCACCAGCAGTGGATCCTGTCGAAATATTTCATTCGAATATAATTGAATGCTTGCCAGTAACTAACGCTGGTATAGAGAAGGAGACCCGAAATGACCCGACACTGTCTTGGGTATATGATTTGACGGTGAAGGGATTGCCAGCACATGGCGACTCTCTGTTGCCAGCATTCTCATCCAGAAGAGAACAGCTGCCAGTATGCCAGGGGACCTTGATATGTGGATCCCGAGTGGTAATTCCACCCAAGTTAAGGGAGAGAGTGCTCAATGAGCTTCACGAAGGTCATCTAGGAGGGATGAAAATGAAAAGCCTTGCTAGGGCTTATGTGTGGTGGCCGGGGATCGATCAGCAAATCGAGGACCTGACAAAGAGCTGCTCAGGATGCCAGAAGGTCCAAAATGCACCACCACATGCCCCTCTACACCCATGGGAGTGGCCCTCATCTCCTTGGCAATGGGTGCATATTGATTTTGCTGGTCCATTCATGGACTCAATGTTTTTAATAGCCGTGGATGCGCACTCGAAATGGCCTGAGGTGATCCAAATGTCCTCCACCACCACGGAGAAAACTATTGCAGTCCTACGGACCATATTTGCCAGGAACGGCTTGCCGGAGCAGATTTGCTCTGATAACGGACCACAGTTTGTGTCCGAAGAGTTTCGAAGATTTATGAAAAGGAATGGGGTAAGGCATTACATATCCGCCCCGTATCATCCAGCCACAAATGGATTGGCTGAGAGGTTCGTACAAACCTTTAAAAAAGCAGTAAAGGCCATGTGCAATGATAACATTCCACTGCAGCATAAGGTGGATAATTTCCTGTTAGCCTACAGAAATGCGACACATGCAGTCACCAACCAGGCCCCGGCCATGATGTTCTTTAACCGAAGGTTGAGATCTCGTCTGGATTTGCTCAGACCAAATGTACGAAGAGATGTTGAGAGTAAGCAATTCCAGCACATCAATGAGAAGCCGACAAGGAGCTTCAATGTAGGGCAACCAGTCTTGGCCCGCGACTACCGAACAGAGAAATGGCAACCAGGAACGATATGCACATGGCAGGGGCCACTAATGTACACAGTGGATGTTGGGGAGAACATTGTGAGACGCCATGCTGACCAGATCCTAGAGTCACAGGAACGAGTCAACCCCATGTCTTGGCCATACGTACCTGGTGAGGAACCCGACGTACAGGTCGCATCTACCTCAGAAACAATAGCATTGGAAGCCGATGAATCAACTGACGACAGGGTGTTCGAATCGCCTCCGTACCAAGAGCCAGCCACTCGGGAAAGGCGTTATCCAGAAAGAATCAGGAAGCCTCCCCAAAGACTGAATTTATAAATAGACTATTTTCAGTTAATGTTGCATGTTAAAAGTGTTCATTGTAATTATTTGATATTTAATTGTTAAATGAGTGTTATGGTACTGTTAATCTAAAAGGGGAGGAATTGTAATGTATGTACCTTTAAGGGGGAGAACCACTTTTTACAGCTCCTGTATCCTGTAGTACCGGCAGTGACCACACCTGTATATAAACCCTGAGTAGTGATCTGTACAGTCAGTTGCAGTTTGAACCACGTTGAGTAAACACCTGTTGTACCGTTCTCTGCAGTCCGTTTCTTATTATTACACGGACGTAACAGGTTTCATCTGTGGCTTCCAGTGTTGGGGCGTACGCACTGATGACCGTAGTGCACTGGTTCCGGGTTAGGATGAGCCGTAGAGTCATGAGGCATTCGTTTATTCCACAAGGGGAATCTCTGAGACGTTCAACTAGCTCATTTTTATGGCGAAGCCTACCCCATGGAGGCGGCGTTCTTCTTTCGGATTGCTTTTCCAGAAGAAGGTGTAACCACCGCCTTGCTCCTTGAGCTGGCCATCCCCTGCCCGCCGGGTCTCGCTTAGGGTGGTGATGTCAATGTCAAAATGTCAGCACCCGGGCAACGATAGCAGTACAGCGTTCCGGTCTGTCACTGTTGGGGTTGCCCATGAGGGTCCTGACGTTCCAGGTCCTGAACTTCATTTTAAAGGGGTGGAAGATGCCTGAGCGTGAATTCTTTTAACGTGTGGTGGCTGTTGCACACCATACCACACGGGCTCGACAGAGCAAGGTCATTGTCCAATGGCAAGGGGATCCAAGATGATTGGAGACCAGGCTCTGCTACATCGGCCTAGCACACACACACACACATACTCCTACTGTCCTCCTCCCTCCTTCCCGCAGGTCCTCTCTGCCTGGATTTCGTAGGCTGCAGTGTGGTCCTCCCGACCCCGCTGCTGGTCCACGCTGCGCCACTCCTGGGCTCGACCTCGCTGCTGGGCTCATCCTCGCTCCTGGGCCCCGTCTTCGTCCCTGGGCCGCATCCTCGCTCCCGTCCTAGCTCCTGGGTCCCGACCTTGCTCCTGGGCCTCGTCCTCGCTCCTGGGTCCCGACCTTCTTATAGAAGGTCAGGACCTATGATCAGTATGTAGCATAAAACAGGGAATCGCACAGTTCACTAGGCTCCTTGATATATAAAATAATGAAGATGCCATAACCATAGACTTTAATACTCAGCACACTTCCTATGCTATGAAACGTGCCTCAGCCTCAAATTGGCCTAGGTTCCCTGGTGGTTGAAACAATCTGAAAAACAGAACAATAGATTGGGAGAAGGGGAAGTGCAAAGAGACCTGGGTGTTCTTGTGCACCAGTCGCTGAAGGTAAGCATGCAGGTGCAGCAGGCGGTTAAGAAGGCAAATGGTATGTTGGCCTTCGTAGCAAGAGGGTTTGAGTACAGGAACAAGGATGTCTTGCTGCAGTTGTACAGAGCCTTGGTGAGACCGCACCTTGAGTATTGTGTGCAGTTTTGGTCGCCTTATCTGAGGAAGAACATTCTTGCCATGGAAGGAGTGCAGCAAAGATTCACCAGGCTGATACCTGGGATGGCAGGAATGACATATGAGGAGAGATTGTGTCGATTGGGCTTATACTCACTGGAGTTTAGAAGATTGCGAGGGGATCTCATCGAAACCTATAAAATTCTGTCAGGCCTGGACAGACTAGATGCAGGAAGGATGTTTCTGATGGCCGGGGAGTCCAGAACCAGGGGTCATAGCCTAAGGATAAGGGGTAAGCCATTTAGGACTGAAATGAGGAGGAATTTCTTCACCCAGAGAGTGGTGAACCTGTGAAATTCTCTGCCACAGAGGGCGGTGGAGGCCAGTTCATTAAATATATTCAAGAAGGAGTTGGATATATTTATTAAGGCAAAAGGGATCAAGGGATATGGGGAGAAGGCAGGGACAGGGTACTGAATTTGGATGATCAGCCATGATCTCATTGAATGGCGGAGCAGACTCGAAGGGCCGAATGGCCTACTCCTGCTCCTATCTGCTATGTTTCTATGTTTGCTGGTGGAAACTGACTCGAAGTTAAATAGGCTTCTTAAACCCCCTTAGGGCACCAGGAGAACTGCCCTGCTCTTCTTCGAAATAGAGTCATGGGATTTTTTACATCCACCTGAGAGGACAGATGGGGCCTCAGTTTAACATCTCATCTGAAAGATACCCCCTCCAACAGTGCAGCACTCCCACAGCACTGCACTGGAGTGGCAGCCTAGACCTTGTGATCAAGTCTCTGGAGTTGGACTTGAACCCACAACTCAGATACAAGTGTGCTACCACTGAGCCACAGCTGACATCATATATGTATATACATATGTTGCCTTTTAATATAACAGATGATCCAAAGTATTTTGTAGAGGTGGAAATAACTGCACACAGAGATATGGGCAGTTATTTCCACCTGCCCTGGTTCAAAGGGTAGGTTTTGTGGAGTGTTCAGAAGGAAAACAGAAAGATAGATGGCTATCAGAGCCTGTGGCTGATGGCTCTGAAAGCAAAATCAAAGTGGAGAGAAGGGGCAACAAAAAGAAGACCAGAGTCTTTAGAGTGGAGGCCATATGGAACATATGGCTGAATCCAATTGCAGAGGTAGGGAGGGGCATCGAGAGATTTGTAGATGAGGATAACCAATAAACCTCTAATTAACCTCAGGATTTTAGAGAAACTCGATCTTGCCTTAAAGGGACAGGCCATCTTACACACAGCTGCACCTTAGCAGCAGAATAATTTATATTACCTGGTACAATCCTCCGGTCCCAATAAAACAGCATATCCTCTGACTCACTGCAAGCAATGCCAGAAGAAATTTTCTGATGTCCAATTAAATCTGGAATGAGAAATGGCCATTCAGCCCACTCTGCAATACCTGTACTCATATTAAATTCACACTGTCACAGGCTCTTCGCAGCTTTTGATAGGGGTGAATAACCACAATGAACTATGTAAAAATTCTTAAAGCTGATAAAACACAAATCCAGGATAGCATTATACTGATATTTTGCTTTCAAGAGTTGACATTGGGACCTTGGAACTAAATCAGGACCGATGTTGTTCCACATAACATTTGATATTCTATACCCTTATCCTTATAACTGATAATCCTTTCTTCATGCCAATTCTCCTCTCATTCTCCCCTCCTCTCTCGGCCACTGACTCTCACCGGGGTTAGAATGCCTAAATACCACATGTGTGATCCAGACAATGAGTATTGGCTGGCTGTTTTACCAGCAGGCTTGTCCCTACCCAACATCTATACACATGCGCTTTCTGAACCTTCTCTTGGAGAGCCACCGTAAGCCAATATTAACAACACCAGCTTGCCAATAAGTACTGCACACTGAGCACAACTGATAGAATTTCTATCGTAGCATTACAAATCAACTGAGCGAAAAGGGAACAGCAGTATTCTTTCATTACACAAGCAGATACATGTCCCATGGCAGCCAAATAAAACACCACAATGTTTGCAACAAATGAAAAAATAAATAGGGAACTGCACATCTTCTAGCCGATGAAAGGAACTAATTCCTTTGTACGTCCCCAAGGTCTCAGTGTGAAATAATGGGGTCTTTGTAAGAAGTGCTGCATCCATTTCCCAGTTTGGATGTTTTAAGGAGCATAAGCCATTAATATGTAATTTGACCCGCAGAGAGAATTTTCATAAAACCACATGTTTATTTAAATAATTCAACAAGAATCAAGTCTCTCCCTTTTTTCAAGCCTTGTACTAAATTCTTTAGAAGATGGTTTTCCTTTTTTGTTAGTTTCTCTGTTCTTTGACACAGTTATTGTGCAACAGCCTTTAGAGCTCTTTTAGTTCTGTCATTTCTTTAGAAATTCAGTACTGTATGAAGGTTTCAAAGAAACTTTGGCAGACATGTAAATATAGAAATATCTAAAATATCACTGCCATCTTATATAATATAAATGTGTGTGTATACACTCTATATATATATATTGTGTGTGCATATATATATTTATTTAAGGAATGGTAATATATATTAGATTTATTTAGCATCTTTTCAAGTTTTAAGTCTATTATTAGTAAGATAAAAATTGAATGTTTATATGAACTTTGTTAAATAAAATGTAGAATATAACTTAATTTTTTGGATAAAGTATCTTTAAAGAAGTGCAGCCATTATGTAATTGATTTGATTGAAGTAGTTGAGGGATACATAATTTCCACTAATTGTCTTCAGACCACTTTACACTTGAAACAACACTGCTGTTAGTAATAAATTATTATGCCTATAGTATATGTTTAGCTGTGTTTTTAATCCAATGATATTTACTTAGGATCTGATGACCTGAAATGTTATAAAATGTGACATCATGACAATTATAAGCCTTGAGTATAGCACGTTACACATTAAATTTGTGAGTGGTTCATTACAGTTGCCATAGCAGAAAGAAAAATCTAGTGGCACATTTTCTCATTGATGCAAATGAGCACAGCTCAGCAAAGATCTCACAGAAACAGCCACTTAAAAGGCTATAACATCACTGCTTTTATTTTTTCCCCCAATGTGATTCCAGTCACCATTTTTGTTTCTGACCCAGCTAAATATTAAGATGTATCAATGACATTAATAATACAACAAACCCATAAACAAAATTACAATTTTGAGGGAAAACAAACACTTAAATTTGCCCATAAAATAAGATGCTGTACGTTAGAAATATTTCTAAGAGGTTTCATTGTACAGGCCTGCCCTGAATCTGAAGCCTGGGGCTTGAGTTCTGCTGCAGTCCTTGGGTTGCATTAGGTACCTAGCCTTCCCTGATGAATAGAGGTTCCACCAAATATTGGACTTGCAGAGTGAATTTCTCTTAAAATGCAACGGTAAGTAATTATTTTAATAAACATATAAGTTCATATTTGGGATCTGCATTGATACTAACCCAAGACGCATTCAATTTTATAAATAAATGGAGTCTCTCCAGAACAGAAAGTAGAGCTAGTGAAAATGAGAAAACTAACTGGGAGCCACCAAACTGGTAGGTAAGCCAGAGCTGCTATAGCATCTCAAACATATCTAACTGAGTATTAAATAAAGTGGTGAATAGGGATTCAGGAGAAACCTCTTTACCCAGAGATTGCTGAGAATGTGTAACTTGCTACCACAGGGAGTAGCTGAGGTGAATAGTATAGATGCAATTAAGGGGAACCTAGATAAGTACCTGAGGGAGAAAGGAATAGAAGGATATGCTGATAGGGTGAGGTGATGTAAGGTGGGAGGAGGCTCGTGTGGAGCGTAAGCACTGGCATGGACCTGTTGGTCCGAATGGAAGATTTCTGTGGTGTAAATTCTATGTAATTCTATGAATACCTCCATCTGCCACCATTGACTTAGTTTAGGGTCTTCTATTTCTAGTAAGGCAATTGGGCAGTGAAAAACTGATGAATGAGTGTTCCTAAGAATGCAGCTCTATAAATGAATATCCAAATAGGTGAGGGCATGTGATTGGCATTCTGAATAATCAATAATTCTAAAAAACTAAGTAGGGGCACCTGAAATTCGAATTTTGGTTGATTCTGCCAAAAATAACCGATACCCTGAGGAGGAGCCTAAGGGATATAAAACCGCTGAATGATGCAGTGCAGCTCATTTATTTGCCAAATCTCTGGCAAAAATTATCAAAGGAGGCCAAATGGAGAAAAGAACATCACTGCTGATAACATACAGGCTGGTTTGACTGCTGTGTGCCTGAGGAAACAGAAAGCTGCACCCAGTCACTACCGGATTTTATTAAGGGGCCTGAAACAGGCGATAGGCCCCCGTTTTGCACACACAGTGGGCCCTAAGCCAGTGTCCAGTGGGCTAATATGGCATGTGTCGCACGTCTGGTGGGGACTGAGTAGGTCCTGCAGCACCTGTTGTTTGCCCAAATAATGGGCACTACGCAACTGAATTTCTAGGTCTTTGTTTTGCCAGCAAATTGTTAAATCCTGCATGTTGTGTGCTAGCATGTCAGCTGGTATGAGTGTAAGGGCTAATATTCAAAATGTTTTTGACCCTACAATGTCATTTTTATTGCAAATGGGATCTTCAGAGCTTGTGAGGGTGTTTAATTTTTATTAATATATACTGTGCACCTGTAAGGATTCTTCTTCTTCTTAGGCAGTCCCTCGGAACCAAGGGTGACTTGCTTCCACACTAAAAATGAGTTCTCAGGTGACTGATGAGTCCAATGCCTTTCCAGAAGAAGGTCTAACCACCGCCATGATCCTTGAGCTGGCCTTCCCCTGCCCGCCGGGTCTCGCTTTGGGCGGCGATGTCTACGTCAAAACGTCTGATCTCCCGAGCAACGATAGCAGTACAGCGTCTGTCGCTGTTGGGGTTGTCCATGAGGATCCTGATGTTCCAGGTCCCGAACTTCATTTTAAAGGGGTGGAAGATGCCTGTGCGTGAATTCTTTTAACATGGGGTGGCCGTTGTACACCAGCTACCACACGGGCTTGACAGAACAAGGTCTTGGTCCAATGGCAAGGGGATCCAAGACGATTGGAGACCAGGCTCTGGTACATCGGCCTAGCACACACACACAAACATACTCCTACTGTCCTACTCCCTCCTTCCTGCAGGTCCTCTCTTCCTGGGTTTCACAGGCTGCAGTGAGAGCCTCGATCTTGCTGCTGGTCCATGCTGCGCCACTCCTGGGCCTCGACCTTGCTGCTGGTCTCGTCCTCGCTACTAGGTTCCGACCTCGCTCCTGGGTTCCAACCTCGCTCCTGGGTCCCGGCCTCGCTCCTAGGTCCCGCCTCCTCACTCCTGGGCCTCGACCTTGCTGCTGGCCTCGACCTTGCTGCTGGCCGCGACCTCGCCGCTGGCCTCGACCTCGCCGTTGGGCCCCGACCTCGCCCCTGGGCCCCGACCTCGCCCCTGGGCCCCGTCCTCGCCCCTGGGCCCCGTCCTCGCCCCTGGGCCCCGACCTCGCCCCTGGGCCCCGACCTCGCCCCTGGGCCCCGTCCTCGCCGCTGGGCCCCGTCCTCGCCCCTGGGCCCCGACGTCGCTCCTGGGCCCCGACCTCGCTCCTGGGCCCCGACCTCGCTCCTGGGCCCCAACCTCGCTCCTGGCCCTCGTCCTCACTCCTGGGCCCCGACCTCGCCCCTGGGCCCCGTCCTCGCCCCTGGGCCCCGACCTCGCCCCTGGGCCCCATCCTCGCCCCTGGGCCCCGACGTCGCTCCTGGGCCCCGACCTCCCTCCTGGGCCCCGTCCTCGCCCCTGGGCCCCGACCTCGTCCCTGGGCCCCGACCTCGCCCCTGGGCCCCGACGTCGCTCCTGGGCCCCGACCTCCCTCCTGGGCCCCGTCCTCGCCCCTGGGCCCCGTCCTCGCCCCTGGGCCCCATCCTCGCCCCTGGGCCCCGACCTCGCCCCTGGGCCCCGACCTCGCCCCTGGGCCCCGTCCTCGCCCCTGGGCCCCGACCTCGCCCCTGGGCCCCGACCTTGCCCCTGGGCCCTGTCCTCGCCCCTGGGCCCCGACCTCGCCCCTGGGCCCCGTCCTCGCCCCTGGGCCCCGTCCTCGCCCCTGGGCCCCGTCCTCGCCCCTGGGCCCCGACCTCGCCCCTGGGCCCCGTCCTCGCCCCTGGGCCCCGACCTCGCCCCTGGGCCCCGACCTCGCCCCTGGGCCCCGACCTCGCCCCTGGGCACTGTCCTCGCCCCTGGGCCCCGTCCTCGCCCCTGGGCCCCGTCCTCGCCCCTGGGCCCCGTCCTCGCCCCTGGGCCCCGACCTCGCTCCTGGCCCTCGTCCTCGCCCCTGGGCCCCGTCCTCGCCCCTGGGCCCCGTCCTCGCCCCTGGGCCCCGACCTCGCCCCTGGGCCCCGACGTCACTCCTGGGCCCCGACCTCGCTCCTGGGCCCCGACCTCGCCCCTGGGCCCCGTCCTTGCCCCTGGGCCCCGACGTCGCTCCTGGGCCCCGACCTCGCTCCTGGCCCTCGTCCTCACTCCTGGGCCTCGACCTCGCTGCTGGCCTCATCCTCGCCCCTAGGCCTTGTTCTCGCTCCTGAGTCCCGATCTCATTCCCGGGCCTCATTCTCGCCCCTGGGCACCGACCTCGCCCCTGGGCCCCGACCTCGCCCGTGTGCCCCATCCTCGCCCTGGGCCCCGACCTCATTCCTGGGCCTCGTCCTCGCTCCCGGGCCTCGTCCTCGCTCCTGAGTCTGGACCTCGCTCCCGGGCCTCATCCTCGCCCCTTGGGCCCCGTCCTCGCCCCTTGGGCCCCGTCCTCGCCCCTGGGTCCCGTCCTCGCCCCTGGGTCCCGTCCACGCCCCTGGGTCCCGTCCTCGCTCCTGGCCCTCATCCTCGCTCCTAGGCCTCGACCTCACTGCTGGCCTCGTCCTCGCCCCTGGGCCTCGTCCTCGCCACTGGTCCTCGACATCGCTCTTGGGCCCCGACCTCGCTCCTGGCCCTCGTCCTCACTCCTGGGCCTCGACCTCGCTGCTGGCCTCGTCCTCGCCCCTGGGCCTTGTTCTTGCTCCTGAGTCCCGATCTCGTTCCCGGGCCTCGCCCTCGCCCCTGGACCCCGACCTCGCCCCTGGGCCCCGATCTCGCCCCTGGGTCCCGACCTCGTTCCCGGGCCTCGTCCTCGCTCCCGGGCTTCGTCCTCGCTCCTGAGTCCGGGCCTCGCTCCCGGGCCTCATTCTCACTCCTGAGTCCCAACATTGCTCTGGGCCCTGTCCTCGCCCCTGGGCCCTGTCCTCACCCCTTGGGCCCCGTCCTCACCCCGTGGGTCCCGTCCTCGCCCCTGTGTCCCGACCTCACTCCTGGGCCTCGACCTCACTGCTGGGCTGCGTTCTCGCTCCTGAGTCCCGACCTCGCTCCCAGGTCCCGGCCTCGCCCCCGGGTCCCGTCCTCGCCCCCGGGTCCCGTCCTCGCCCCCGGGTCCCGTCCTCGCCCCCGGGTCCCGTCCTCGCCCCCGGGTCCTGTCCTCGCCCCTTGGGCCCCATCCTCACCCCTTGGGCCCCGTCCTCACCCCTTGGGTCCCGTCCTCGCCCTCGGGTCCCGTCTTCGCCCCCGGGTCCCGTCCTCGCCCCTGGGTCCCGTCCTCGCCCCCGGGTCCCGTCCTCGCCCCCGGGTCCCGTCCTCGCCCCCGGGTCCCTTCCTCGCCCCCGGGTCCCGTCCTCGCCCCCGGGTCCCGTCCTCGCCCCCGGGTCCCGTCCTCGCCCCCGGGTCCTGTCCTCGCCCCTTGGGCCCCGTCCTCGCCCCTTGGGCCCCGTCCTCACCCCTTGGGTCCCGTCCTCGACCCTGGGACTCATCCTCGCCCCCGGGTCCCGACCTCACTCCTGGGCCTCGACCTCACTGCTGGGCTGCGTTCTCGCTCCTGAGTCCCGACCTCGCTCCCAGGTCCCGTCCTCGCCCCCGGGTCCCTTCCTCGCCCCTTGGGTCCCGTCCTCGACCCTGGGACTCATCCTCGCCCCCGGGTCCCGACCTCACTCCTGGGCCTCGACCTCACTGCTGGGCTGCGTTCTCGCTCCTGAGTCCCGACCTCGCTCCCAGGTCCCGTCCTCGCCCCCGGGTCCCTTCCTCGCCCCCGGGTCCCTTCCTCGCCCCCGGGTCCCGTCCTCGCCCCCGGGTCCCTTCCTCGCCCCCGGGTCCCGTCCTCGCCCCCGGGTCCCATCCTCGCCCCCGGATCCTGTCCTCGCCCCCGGGTCCCTTCCTCGCCCCCGGGTCCCGTCCTCGCCCCCGGGTCCCGTCCTCGCCCCCGGGTCCCGGCCTCGCCCCCGGGTCCCGTCCTCGCCCCCGGGTCCCATCCTCGCCCCCGGGTCCTGTCCTCGCCCCTGGGCCCCGTCCTCGCCCCCGGGTCCCGTCCTCGCCCCCGGGTCCCGTCCTCGCCCCCGGGTCCCGTCCTCGCCCCCGGGTCCCGTCCTCGCCCCCGGGTCCCGTCCTCCCCCCGGGTCCCTTCCTCGCCCCCGGGTCCCGTCCTCGCCCCCGGGTCCCTTCCTCGCCCCCGGGTCCCTTCCTCGCCCCCGGGTCCCTTCCTAGCCCCCGGGTCCCTTCCTCGCCCCTTGGGTCCCGTCCTCGACCCTGGGACTCATTCTCGCCCCCGGGTCCCGACCTCACTCCTGGGCCTCGACCTCACTGCTGGGCTGCGTTCTCGCTCCTGAGTCCCGACCTCGCTCCCAGGTCCCGTCCTCGCCCCCGGGTCCCTTCCTCGCCCCCGGGTCCCTTCCTCGCCCCCGGGTCCCGTCCTCGCCCCCGGGTCCCTTCCTCGCCCCCGGGTCCCGTCCTCGCCCCCGGGTCCCGTCCTCGCCCCCGGATCCTGTCCTCGCCCCCGGGTCCCTTCCTCGCCCCCGGGTCCCGTCCTCGCCCCCGGGTCCCGTCCTCGCCCCCGGGTCCCGGCCTCGCCCCCGGGTCCCGTCCTCGCCCCCGGGTCCCGTCCTCGCACCCGGGTCCTGTCCTCGCCCCTGGGCCCCGTCCTCGCCCCCGGGTCCCGTCCTCGCCCCCGGGTCCCGTCCTCGCCCCCGGGTCCCTTCCTCGCCCCCGGGTCCCTTCCTCGCCCCCGAGTCCTCGCCCCCGGGTCCCGTCCTCGCCCCCGGGTCCCGTCCTCGCCCCCGGGTCCCTTCCTCGCCCCCGGGTCCCTTCCTCGCCCCGGGTCCCGTCCTCGCACCCGGTCCCGTCCTCGCCCCCGGGTCCCGTCCTCGCCCCCGGGTCCCTTCCTCGCCCCTGGGTCCTGTCCTCGCCCCTGGGCCCCGTCCTCGCCCCTGGGTCCCTTCCTCGCCCCTTGGGTCCCGTTCTCGCCCCCGGGTCCCGTCCTCGCCCCCGGGTCCAGTCCTCGCCCCCGCGTCCCTTCCTCGCCCCTGGGTCCTGTCCTCGCCCCTGGGCCCCGTCCTCGCCCCTGGGTCCCTTCCTCGCCCCTTGGGTCCCGTCCTCGCCCCCGGGTCCCTTCCTCGCCCCTGGGTCCCTTCCTCGCCCCTTGGGTCCCGTCCTCGCCCCCGGGTCCCGTCCTCGCCCCCGGGTCCCGTCCTCGCCCCCGGGTCCTGTCCTCGCCCCCAGGTCCCGTCCTCGCCCCCGGGTCCCATCCTCGCCCCCGGGTCCCGTCCTCGCCCCCGGGTCCCTTCCTCGCCCCTGGGTCCCGTCCTCGCCCCCGGGTCCCTTCCTCGCCCCTGGGTCCCGTTCTCGCCCCCGGGTCCCTTCCTCGCCCCCGGGTCCCTTCCTCGCCCCCGGGTCCCTTCCTAGCCCCCGGGTCCCTTCCTCGCCCCTTGGGTCCCGTCCTCCCCCCTGGGCCCCGTCCTCGCCCCTGGGTCCCGACCTCCCTCCTGGGCCTCGACCTCACTGCTGAGCTTCGTTCTCGCTCCCGAGTCCCGACCTCGCCCCCGGGTCCCTTCCTCGCCCCCGGGTCCCTTCCTCGCCCCCGGGTCCCTTCCTCGCCCCCGGGTCAGGTCCTCGCCCCCGGGTCCCTTCCTCGCCCCCGGGTCCCTTCCTCGCCCCCGGGTCCCTTCCTCGCCCCTTGGGTCCCGTCCTCGCCCCTTGGGTCCCTTTATCGCCCCTGGGTCCTGTCCTCGCCCCCGGGTCCCTTCCTCGCCCCCGGGTCCCTTCCTCACCCCCGGGTCCCTTCCTCGCCCCTTGGGTCCCGTCCTCGCCCCTTGGGTCCCTTCCTCGCCCCTGGGTTCCGTCCTCGCCCCTGGGCCTCATCCTCGACCCTGGGACTCATTCTCGCCCCTGTGTCCCGACCTCACTCCTGGGCCTCGACCTCACTGCTGGGCTGCGTTCTCGCTCCTGAGTCCCGACCTCGCTCCCAGGTTCCGTCCTCGCCCCCGGGTCCCTTCCTCGCCCCCGGGTCCCTTCCTCGCCCCCGGGTCCCGTCCTCGCCCCCGGGTCCCATCCTCGCCCCCGGATCCTGTCCTCGCCCCCGGGTCCCTTCCTCGCCCCCGGGTCCCGTCCTCGCCCCCGGGTCCCGTCCTCGCCCCCGGGTCCCGTCCTCGCCCCCGGGTCCCGTCCTCGCCCCCGGGTCCCGTCCTCGCCCCCGGGCCCCGTCCTCGCCCCCGGGTCCCGTCCTCGCCCCCGGGTCCCGTCCTCGCCCCCGGGTCCCTTCCTTGCCCCCGGGTCCTCGCCCCTGGGCCCCGTCCTCGCCCCCGGGTCCCGTCCTCGCCCCCGGGTCCCGTCCTCGCCCCCGGGTCCCTTCCTCGCCCCCGGGTCCCTTCCTCGCCCCCGGGTCCCGTCCTCGCCCCCGGGTCCCGTTCTCGCCCCCGGGTCCCGTCCTCGCCCCCGGGTCCCTACCTCGCTCCCAGGTCCCGTCCTCGCCCCCGGGTCCCTTCCTCGCCCCCGGGTCCCTTCCTCGCCCCCGGGTCCCGTCCTCGCCCCCGAGTCCCTTCCTCGCCCCCGGGTCCCGTCCTCGCCCCCGGGTCCCATCCTCGCCCCCGGATCCTGTCCTCGCCCCCGGGTCCCTTCCTCGCCCCCGGGTCCCGTCCTCGCCCCCGGGTCCCGTCCTCGCCCCCGGGTCCCGGCCTCGCCCCCGGGTCCCGTCCTCGCCCCCGGGTCCCATCCTCGCCCCCGGGTCCTGTCCTCGCCCCTGGGCCCCGTCCTCGCCCCCGGGTCCCGTCCTCGCCCCCGGGTCCCGTCCTCGCCCCCGGGTCCCGTCCTCGCCCCCGGGTCCCGTCCTCGCCTCCGGGTCCCGTCCTCCCCCCGGGTCCCTTCCTCGCCCCCGGGTCCCGTCCTCGCCCCCGGGTCCCTTCCTCGCCCCCGGGTCCCTTCCTCGCCCCCGGGTCCCTTCCTAGCCCCCGGGTCCCTTCCTCGCCCCTTGGGTCCCGTCCTCGACCCTGGGACTCATCCTCGCCCCCGGGTCCCGACCTCACTCCTGGGCCTCGACCTCACTGCTGGGCTGCGTTCTCGCTCCTGAGTCCCGACCTCGCTCCCAGGTCCCGTCCTCGCCCCCGGGTCCCTTCCTCGCCCCCGGGTCCCTTCCTCGCCCCCGGGTCCCGTCCTCGCCCCCGGGTCCCTTCCTCGCCCCCGGGTCCCGTCCTCGCCCCCGGGTCCCGTCCTCGCCCCCGGATCCTGTCCTCGCCCCCGGGTCCCTTCCTCGCCCCCGGGTCCCGTCCTCGCCCCCGGGTCCCGTCCTCGCCCCCGGGTCCCGGCCTCGCCCCCGGGTCCCGTCCTCGCCCCCGGGTCCCATCCTCGCCCCCGGGTCCCGTCCTCGCCCCTGGGCCCCGTCCTCGCCCCCGGGTCCCGTCCTCGCCCCCGGGTCCCGTCCTCGCCCCCGGGTCCCTTCCTCGCCCCCGGGTCCCTTCCTCGCCCCCGGGTCCTCGCCCCCGGGTCCCGTCCTCGCCCCCGGGTCCCGTCCTCGCCCCCGGGTCCCTTCCTCGCCCCCGGGTCCCTTCCTCGCCCCGGGTCCCGTCCTCGCACCCGGTCCCGTCCTCGCCCCCGGGTCCCGTCCTCGCCCCCGGGTCCCTTCCTCGCCCCTGGGTCCTGTCCTCGCCCCTGGGCCCCGTCCTCGCCCCTGGGTCCCTTCCTCGCCCCTTGGGTCCCGTTCTCGCCCCCGGGTCCCGTCCTCGCCCCCGGGTCCAGTCCTCGCCCCCGCGTCCCTTCCTCGCCCCTGGGTCCTGTCCTCGCCCCTGGGCCCCGTCCTCGCCCCTGGGTCCCTTCCTCGCCCCTTGGGTCCCGTCCTCGCCCCCGGGTCCCTTCCTCGCCCCTGGGTCCCTTCCTCGCCCCTTGGGTCCCGTCCTCGCCCCCGGGTCCCGTCCTCGCCCCCGGGTCCCGTCCTCGCCCCCGGGTCCTGTCCTCGCCCCCAGGTCCCGTCCTCGCCCCCGGGTCCCATCCTCGCCCCCGGGTCCCGTCCTCGCCCCCGGGTCCCTTCCTCGCCCCTGGGTCCCGTCCTCGCCCCCGGGTCCCTTCCTCGCCCCTGGGTCCCGTCCTCGCCCCCGGGTCCCTTCCTCGCCCCCGGGTCCCTTCCTCGCCCCCGGGTCCCTTCCTAGCCCCCGGGTCCCTTCCTCGCCCCTTGGGTCCCGTCCTCGCCCCTGGGCCCCGTCCTCGCCCCTGGGTCCCGACCTCCCTCCTGGGCCTCGACCTCACTGCTGAGCTTCGTTCTCGCTCCCGAGTCCCGACCTCGCCCCCGGGTCCCTTCCTCGCCCCCGGGTCCCTTCCTCGCCCCCGGGTCCCTTCCTCGCCCCCGGGTCAGGTCCTCGCCCCCGGGTCCCTTCCTCGCCCCCGGGTCCCTTCCTCGCCCCCGGGTCCCTTCCTCGCCCCTTGGGTCCCGTCCTCGCCCCTTGGGTCCCTTTATCGCCCCTGGGTCCTGTCCTCGCCCCCGGGTCCCTTCCTCGCCCCCGGGTCCCGTCCTCGACCCTGGGACTCATTCTCGCCCCTGTGTCCCGACCTCACTCCTGGGCCTCGACCTCACTGCTGGGCTGCGTTCTCGCCCCCGGGTCCCATCCTCGCCCCCGGGTCCCGTCCTCGCCCCCGGGTCCCTTCCTCGCCCCCGGGCCCCGTCCTCGCCCCCGGGTCCCGTCCTCGCCCCCGGGTCCCGTCCTCGCCCCCGGGTCCCTTCCTTGCCCCCGGGTCCTCGCCCCCGGGTCCCTTCCTCGCCCCCGGGTCCCTTCCTCGCCCCCGGGTCCCTTCCTCGCCCCCGGGTCAGGTCCTCGCCCCCGGGTCCCTTCCTCGCCCCCGGGTCCCTTCCTCGCCCCTTGGGTCCCGTCCTCGCCCCTTGGGTCCCTTTATCGCCCCTGGGTCCTGTCCTCGCCCCTGGGTCCTGTCCTCGCCCCCGGGTCCCTTCCTCGCCCCCGGGTCCCTTCCTCACCCCCGGGTCCCTTCCTCGCCCCTTGGGTCCCGTCCTCGCCCCTTGGGTCCCTTCCTCGCCCCTGGGTTCCGTCCTCGCCCCTGGGCCTCATCCTCGACCCTGGGACTCATTCTCGCCCCTGTGTCCCGACCTCACTCCTGGGCCTCGACCTCACTGCTGGGCTGCGTTCTCGCTCCTGAGTCCCGACCTCGCTCCCAGGTTCCGTCCTCGCCCCCGGGTCCCTTCCTCGCCCCCGGGTCCCTTCCTCGCCCCCGGGTCCCGTCCTCGCCCCCGGGTCCCATCCTCGCCCCCGGATCCTGTCCTCGCCCCCGGGTCCCTTCCTCGCCCCCGGGTCCCGTCCTCGCCCCCGGGTCCCGTCCTCGCCCCCGGGTCCCGTCCTCGCCCCCGGGTCCCGTCCTCGCCCCCGGGTCCCGTCCTCGCCCCCGGGCCCCGTCCTCGCCCCCGGGTCCCGTCCTCGCCCCCGGGTCCCGTCCTCGCCCCCGGGTCCCTTCCTTGCCCCCGGGTCCTCGCCCCTGGGCCCCGTCCTCGCCCCCGGGTCCCGTCCTCGCCCCCGGGTCCCGTCCTCGCCCCCGGGTCCCTTCCTCGCCCCCGGGTCCCTTCCTCGCCCCCGGGTCCCGTCCTCGCCCCCGGGTCCCGTTCTCGCCCCCGGGTCCCGTCCTCGCCCCCGGGTCCCTTCCTCGCCCCTGGGTCCCGTCCTTGCCCCTGGGCCCCGTCCTCGCCCCTGGGTCCCTTCCTCGGCCCTTGGGTCCCGTCCTCGCCCCCGGGTCCCGTCCTCGCCCCCGGGTCCCGTCCTCGCCCCCGGGTCCCGTCCTCGCCCCCGGGTCCCGTCCTCGCCCCCGGGTCCCTTCCTCGCCCCTGGGTCCTGTCCTCGCCCCCGGGCCCCGTCCTCGCCCCTGGGTCCCTTCCTGGCCCCTTGGGTCCCGTCCTCGCCCCCGGGTCCCGTTCTCGCCCCCGGGTCCCGTCCTCGCCCCCGGGTCCCGTCCTCGCCCCCGGGTACCGTCCTCGCCCCCGGGTCCCTTCCTCGCCCCTGGGTCCTGTCCTCGCCCCTGGTCCCCGTCCTCGCCCCTGGGTCCCTTCCTCGCCCCTTGGGTCCCGTCCTCGCCCCCGGGTCCCTTCCTCGCCCTGGGTCCCTTCCTCGCCCCCGGGTCCCTTCCTCGCCCCCGGGTCCCTTCCTCGCCCCTTGGGTCCCGTCCTCGCCCCTTGGGTCCCTTCCTCACCCCTGGGTCCTGTCCTCGCCCCCGGGTCCCTTCCTCGCCCCCGGGTCCCTTCCTCACCCCCGGGTCCCTTCCTCGCCCCTTGGGTCCCGTCCTCGCCCCTTGGGTCCCTTCCTCGCCCCTGGGTTCCGTTCTCGCCCCTGGGCCTCATCCTCGACCCTGGGACTCATCCTCGCCCCTGTGTCCCGACCTCACTCCTGGGCCTCGACCTCACTGCTGGGCTGCGTTCTCGCTCCTGAGTCCCGACCTCGCTCCCAGGTCCCGTCCTCGCCCCCGGGTCCCGTCCTCGCCCCCGGGTCCCTTCCTCGCCCCCGGGTCCCTTCCTCGCCCCCGGGTCCCGTCCTCGCCCCCGGGTCCCTTCCTCGCTCCCAGGTCCCGTCCTCGCCCCCGGGTCCCTTCCTCGCCCCCGGGTCCCATCCTCGCCCCCGGATCCTCTCCTCGCCCCCGGGTCCCTTCCTCGCCCCCGGGTCCCGTCCTCGCCCCCGGGTCCCATTCTCGCCCCCGGGTCCCGGACTCGCCCCCGGGTCCCGTCCTCGCCCCCGGGTCCCATCCTCGCCCCCGGGTCCTGTCCTCGCCCCTGGGCCCCGTCCTCGCCCCCGGGTCCCGTCCTCGCCCCCGGGTCCCGTCCTCGCCCCCGGGTCCCGTCCTCGCCCCCGGGTCCCTTCCTCGCCCCCGGGTCCTCGCCCCCGGGTCCCGTCCTCGCCCCCGGGTCCCGTCCTCGCCCCCGGGTCCCTTCCTCGCCCCCGGGTCCCTTCCTCGCCCCCGGGTCCCGTCCTCGCCCCCGGTCCCGTCCTCGCCCCCGGGTCCCGTCCTCGCCCCCGGGTCCCTTCCTCGCCCCTGGGTCCTGTCCTCGCCCCTGGGCCCCGTCCTCGCCCCTGGGTCCCTTCCTCGCCCCTTGGGTCCCGTTCTCGCCCCCGGGTCCCGTCCTCGCCCCCGTGTCCAGTCCTCGCCCCCGGGTCCCTTCCTCGCCCCTGGGTCCTGTCCTCGCCCCTGGGCCACGTCCTCGCCCCTGGGTCCCTTCCTCGCCCCTTGGGTCCCGTCCTCGCCCCCGGGTCCCTTCCTCGCCCCTGGGTCCCTTCCTCGCCCCTTGGGTCCCGTCCTCGCCCCCGGGTCCCGTCCTCGCCCCCGGGTCCCGTCCTCGCCCCCGGGTCCTGTCCTCGCCCCCAGGTCCCGTCCTCGCCCCCGGGTCCCATCCTCGCCCCCGGGTCCCGTCCTCGCCCCCGGGTCCCTTCCTCGCCCCTGGGTCCCGTCCTCGCCCCCGGGTCCCTTCCTCGCCCCCGGGTCCCGTCCTCGCCCCCGGGTCCCTTCCTCGCCCCCGGGTCCCTTCCTAGCCCCCGGGTCCCTTCCTCGCCCCTTGGGTCCCGTCCTCGCCCCTGGGCCCCGTCCTCGCCCCTGGGTCCCGACCTCCCTCCTGGGCCTCGACCTCACTGCTGAGCTTCGTTCTCGCTCCCGAGTCCCGACCTTGCCCCCGGGTCCCTTCCTCGCCCCCGGGTCCCTTCCTCGCCCCCGGGTCCCTTCCTCGCCCCCGGGTCCCGTCCTCGCCCCCGGGTCCCTTCCTCGCCCCCGGGTCCCTTCCTCGCCCCTTGGGTCCCGTCCTCGCCCCTTGGGTCCCTTCCTCGCCCCTGGGTCCTGTCCTCGCCCCCCGGGTCCCTTCCTCGCCCCCGGGTCCCTTCCTCACCCCCGGGTCCCTTCCTCGCCCCTTGGGTCCCGTCCTCGCCCCTTGGGTCCCTTCCTCGCCCCTGGGTTCCGTCCTCGCCCCTGGGCCTCATCCTCGACCCTGGGACTCATCCTCGCCCCTGTGTCCCGACCTCACTCCTGGGCCTCGACCTCACTGCTGGGCTGCGTTCTCGCTCCTGAGTCCCGACCTCGCTCCCAGGTCCCGTCCTCACCCCCCGGGTCCCTTCCTCGCCCCCGGGTCCCGTCCTCGCCCCCGGGTCCCATTCTCGCCCCCGGGTCCCGGACTCGCCCCCGGGTCCCGTCCTCGCCCCCGGGTCCCATCCTCGCCCCCGGGTCCTGTCCTCGCCCCTGGGCCCCGTCCTCGCCCCCGGGTCCCGTCCTCGCCCCCGGGTCCCGTCCTCGCCCCCGGGTCCCGTCCTCGCCCCCGGGTCCCTTCCTCGCCCCCGGGTCCTCGCCCCCGGGTCCCGTCCTCGCCCCCAGGGTCCCGTCCTCGCCCCCGGGTCCCTTCCTCGCCCCCGGGTCCCTTCCTCGCCCCCGGGTCCCGTCCTCGCCCCCGGGTCCCGTCCTCGCCCCCGGGTCCCTTCCTCGCCCCTGGGTCCTGTCCTCGCCCCTGGGCCCCGTCCTCGCCCCTGGGTCCCTTCCTCGCCCCTTGGGTCCCGTTCTCGCCCCCGGGTCCCGTCCTCGCCCCCGTGTCCAGTCCTCGCCCCCGGGTCCCTTCCTCGCCCCTGGGCCACGTCCTCGCCCCTGGGTCCCTTCCTCGCCCCTTGGGTCCCGTCCTCGCCCCCGGGTCCCTTCCTCGCCCCTGGGTCCCTTCCTCGCCCCTTGGGTCCCGTCCTCGCCCCCGGGTCCCGTCCTCGCCCCCGGGTCCCGTCCTCGCCCCCGGGTCCTGTCCTCGCCCCCGGGTCCCGTCCTCGCCCCCGGGTCCCGTCCTCGCCCCCGGGTCCCGTCCTCGCCCCCGGGTCCCTTCCTCGCCCCTGGGTCCCGTCCTCGCCCCCGGGTCCCTTCCTCGCCCCCGGGTCCCGTCCTCGCCCCCGGGTCCCTTCCTCGCCCCCGGGTCCCTTCCTCGCCCCCGGGTCCCTTCCTAGCCCCCGGGTCCCTTCCTCGCCCCTTGGGTCCCGTCCTCGCCCCTGGGCCCCGTCCTCGCCCCTGGGTCCCGACCTCCCTCCTGGGCCTCGACCTCACTGCTGAGCTTCGTTCTCGCTCCCGAGTCCCGACCTCGCCCCCGGGTCCCTTCCTCGCCCCCGGGTCCCTTCCTCGCCCCCGGGTCCCGTCCTCGCCCCCGGGTCCCTTCCTCGCCCCCGGGTCCCTTCCTCGCCCCTTGGGTCCCGTCCTCGCCCCTTGGGTCCCTTCCTCGCCCCTGGGTCCTGTCCTCGCCCCCGGGTCCCTTCCTCGCCCCCGGGTCCCTTCCTCACCCCCGGGTCCCTTCCTCGCCCCTTGGGTCCCGTCCTCGCCCCTTGGGTCCCTTCCTCGCCCCTGGGTTCCGTCCTCGCCCCTGGGCCTCATCCTCGACCCTGGGACTCATCCTCGCCCCTGTGTCCCGACCTCACTCCTGGGCCTCGACCTCACTGCTGGGCTGCGTTCTCGCTCCTGAGTCCCGACCTCGCGCCCAGGTCCCGTCCTCGCCCCCGGGTCCCTTCCTCGCCCCCGGGTCCCTTCCTCGCCCCCGGGTCCCGTCCTCGCCCCCGGGTCCCATCCTCGCCCCCGGATCCCGTCCTCGCCCCCGGGTCCCTTCCTCGCCCCCGGGTCCCGTCCTCGCCCCCGGGTCCCGTCCTCGCCCCCGGGTCCCGTCCTCGCCCCCGGGTCCCGTCCTCGCCCCCGGGCCCCGTCCTCGCGCCCGGGTCCCGTCCTCGCCCCCGGGTCCCTTCCTTGCCCCCGGGTCCTCGCCCCTGGGCCCCGTCCTCGCCCCCGGGTCCCGTCCTCGCCCCCGGGTCCCGTCCTCGCCCCCGGGACCCGTCCTCGCCCCCGGGTCCCTTCCTCGCCCCCGGGTCCCGTCCTCGCCCCCGGGTCCCGTCCTCGCCCCCGGGTCCCTTCCTCGCCCCCGGGTCCCGTCCTCGCCCCCGGGTCCCTTCCTCGCCCCCGGGTCCCTTCCTCGCCCCCGGGTCCCTTCCTAGCCCCCGGGTCCCTTCCTCGCCCCTTGGGTCCCGTCCTCGCCCCTGGGCCCCGTCCTCGCCCCTGGGTCCCGACCTCCCTCCTGGGCCTCGACCTCACTGCTGAGCTTCGTTCTCGCTCCCGAGTCCCGACCTCGCCCCCGGGTCCCTTCCTCGCCCCCGGGTCCCTTCCTCGCCCCCGGGTCCCGTCCTCGCCCCCGGGTCCCTTCCTCGCCCCCGGGTCCCTTCCTCGCCCCTTGGGTCCCGTCCTCGCCCCTTGGGTCCCTTCCTCGCCCCTGGGTCCTGTCCTCGCCCCCGGGTCCCTTCCTCGCCCCCGGGTCCCTTCCTCACCCCCGGGTCCCTTCCTCGCCCCTTGGGTCCCGTCCTCGCCCCTTGGGTCCCTTCCTCGCCCCTGGGTTCCGTCCTCGCCCCTGGGCCTCATCCTCGACCCTGGGACTCATCCTCGCCCCTGTGTCCCGACCTCACTCCTGGGCCTCGACCTCACTGCTGGGCTGCGTTCTCGCTCCTGAGTCCCGACCTCGCGCCCAGGTCCCGTCCTCGCCCCCGGGTCCCTTCCTCGCCCCCGGGTCCCTTCCTCGCCCCCGGGTCCCGTCCTCGCCCCCGGGTCCCATCCTCGCCCCCGGATCCCGTCCTCGCCCCCGGGTCCCTTCCTCGCCCCCGGGTCCCGTCCTCGCCCCCGGGTCCCGTCCTCGCCCCCGGGTCCCGTCCTCGCCCCCGGGCCCCGTCCTCGCGCCCGGGTCCCGTCCTCGCCCCCGGGTCCCTTCCTTGCCCCCGGGTCCTCGCCCCTGGGCCCCGTCCTCGCCCCCGGGTCCCGTCCTCGCCCCCGGGTCCCGTCCTCGCCCCCGGGACCCGTCCTCGCCCCCGGGTCCCTTCCTCGCCCCCGGGTCCCGTCCTCGCCCCCGGGTCCCGTCCTCGCCCCCGGGTCCCTTCCTCGCCCCTGGGTCCTGTCCTCGCCCCTGGGCCCCGTCCTCGCCCCTGGGTCCCTTCCTCGCCCCTTGGGTCCCGTCCTCGCCCCCGGGTCCCGTCCTCGCCCCCGGGTCCCGTCCTCGCCCCCGGGTCCCGTCCTCGCCCCCGGGTCCCTTCCTCGCCCCTGGGTCCTGTCCTCGCCCCTGGGCCCCGTCCTCGCCCCTGGGTCCCTTCCTCGCCCCTTGGGTCCCGTCCTCGCCCCCGGGTCCCGTTCTCGCCCCCGGGTCCCGTCCTCGCCCCCGGGTCCCGTCCTCGCCCCCGGGACCCGTCCTCGCCCCCGGGTCCCTTCCTCGCCCCTGGGTCCTGTCCTCGCCCCTGGTCCCCGTCCTCGCCCCTGGGTCCCTTCCTCGCCCCTTGGGTCCCGTCCTCGCCCCCGGGTCCCTTCCTCGCCCCTGGGTCCCTTCCTCGCCCCTTGGGTCCCGTCCTCGCCCCTTGGGTCCCGTCCTCGCCCCTGGGCCCCATCTTCGCCCCCGGGTCCCGTCCTCGCCCCCGGGTCCCGTCCTCTCCCCCGGGTCCCGTCCTCGCCCCCGGGTCCCGTCCTCGCCCCCGGATCCCGTCCTCGCCCCCGAGTCCCGTCCTCGCCCCCGGGTCCCGTCCTCGCCCCTGGGCCCCGTCCTCGCCCCTGGGTCCCGACCTCACTCCTGGGCCTCGACCTCACTGCTGAGCTTCGTTCTCGCTCCTGAGTCCCGACCTCGTTCCCGGGTCCTGTCCTCACCCCTGGGCCCCATCCTCGCCCCTGGGACCCGTCCTCGCCCCCGGATCCCGTCCTCGCCCCTGGGTCCCGTCCTCGCTCCTTGCCCTCATCCTCGCTCCTAGGCCTCGACCTCACTGCTGGCCTCGTCCTCGCCCCCGGGCTTCGTTCTCGCTCCCGAGTCCCGATCTCGTTCCCGGGCCTCGTCTTCGCCCCTAGGTCCCGACCTCGCCCCTGGGTCCCGACCTCGCCCCTGGGCCTCATCCTCGCCCCTGGGCCTCGTCCTTGCCTCTGGGCCTTGACCTCGCCCCTGGGTCCCGACCTTGCTCCTGGGCCTCGACCTCACTGCTGGGCTCGTTCTCACTCCTGTGTCCCAACCTCGTTCCCGGGCCTCGACGTCACTGCTGGGCTTGTCCTCGCTTCCGGGCCTCATCCTCGCTCCTGAGTCCGGACCTCGCTCCCGGGCCTCATTCTCGCTCCTGAGTCCCAACATTGCTCTGGGCCCCGTCCTCACCCCTGGGCGCCGTCCTCACCCCTGGGCCCCGTCCTCACCCCTGGGCCCCGTCCTCACCGCTGGGCTCGTTCTCGCTCCTGAGTCCTGACCTCGTTCCCGGGCCTTGTCCTCGCTCCCGGGCCCCGACCTCGCTCCCGGGCCCCGACCTCGCTCCCGGGCCCCGACCTCGTTCCCGGGCCCCGACCTCGTTCCCGGGCCCTGACCTCGCTCCCGGATCCCGACCTCGCTCCTGGACCTCGACCTCGCTCCTGGACCTCGTCCTCGCCCCTGGGCCTCAACCTCGCTCCTGGGTCCCGACCTCCTTATAATGTGTCTCCTTCCAGTGAGTGTGTCCCGTGGTGCCTCTTTCCAGTGAGTGTGTCCTGCGGTGTTTCCTTCCAGTGAGTGTGGGGATGCTGCAGAATTCAACAGCATTTACTTAGGCCAATATTTCAACCGTATACTACAGAATATCCCTTACAAAATTTACATTACAGCAAAAATCTGTTCTAATGTCATTTAACTTTTAATTCTTTTTACATTTTGAAGGGAAAATATTTCAAAAAATATGTTGTACACCTGTTTTGCCCTGAATTTAAAACCCCCCACAGTTTTCAGTTAATCAGCACATTGCAATTTGATCAAATTAATAACCTATCCAACAGAACCATTTGCTTAGTGTGAATATTGCGCACTTGTGCTATTACATGTTTATTGTGTGATTGATGTGCACTTGTGCTATTACATGTTTATTGTGTGATTGATGCGCACTTGTGCTATTACATGTTTATTGTGTGATTGATGTGCACTTGTGATATTACACTCTTTATCATGTGGATATTGTGCACTTGTGCTATTACACTGTTGTTTACACAGAATGTTGTTGCAGATATGTTCTAAAAGTGCCATTTAGCAGAAATACTCCCAGTGGTAATGGGACAACAGAAATGGTCCTGTCACAGTATCTGAATTTAACAATGGACAAGGAGTCAATTGTAACTGGTAATTTGTGTTTCTGGTAACAATAGCTGCTGTAAAGTTTGGCGACTACAATGGCCCACATTTTGCTGTAGCAGGGCATCTAACAGCCCGTTAGTTAGACTGGCCCTTGCACATTTAGGTTTTTAAATATTTTGCGTGGCAAGTTGCTGAAAGTGCGAGCTGATAATATCACAGCGAGGGATAATGGGCATCTTGGACCAGAGTGCACAGCGAAAGTAATAGGGTATCTCCATAACCAATTAGATTGAAGGATTGTGAAATAAACAGCGTAAGGACTGAGAAGGAGAGTGAATTAGAGTGGGTGAATTCAATGTCAAATCAGGAACAGAAAGAGAAATAAAGGGAGGGAAAGAAAGATTAGATTAAAAGAAAGAGAAAGAGACAAAGGAAAAGTTTTTTTTAAATATTGATTTAAAATTTTACATTTTTAAAATCTCCAACAATTAAAACCTGAAGGAATGAGACTCTACAGTTGTAATAGTTCATTTTCAGTGCCAGAAGGGTTGATTGGCTGTAATTAACACTTGGCTTAGAGTGGGTGAATTCAATGTCCACAAAGAGAAATAAAGAGAAGGAAAGAACGATTAGATTAAGAGACAAAGAAAACATAAAGATTTAATTTTAAAAACCTCCAACAACAATTGAAAGCTGAAGGAATGAGACTCCACACTTGTAATAGTTCATTTTCAGTGCCAGAGAGGTTGACTGGCAGTAATTAACACTTATCACATTGTTAAAAGGATACTTAGACTGAAATGGACAGGACTTCACTTTCTGTGGTGAGTTTAGTTCATATCTACCATGCAAATACAGCAACTTCACACCGTTCAATACCTGTCACTAGTGAGGCAGACAGTGAGGTACTGTTTTTGCGAAGCTAATGGTGGAGCAGCGCAAATTGGATAGCAACTTTTAGATATTGACATTTAACTGCGCATCTGCTCCTCGTCTGAAGTTGCTGTACAATTTACATATAAATAACGACGAGTGCTATTAGCCTCATCATTACTTTGACATCAAAATCTAGCCCAATATCTTAGTAGACTACTGACAGTCTCCAGCTTGTTTCAGTTACTTCTGGTGGTTGATCAAACGGGTGCATGCCACAGAATCTTAGAAGTTTACGGCACAAAAGGAGGCTTTTCCATCCTTTGTATCGGTGCCGGCTCTTAGCTAAAGCAATTCAAAACTAATCCCACTGTCCTGCTCTCTCCCCATAGGTCTGTACCTTCCTCTGATTCAAATGTTTTATCTACTCTTCCTTTAAAAGATGCCATGGTCTCCGCCTCAACTAGTCTTTGTGACAAAGCATTCCAAGCTCCAACAGCTCTGCATAAAGGCACTTGAAGGCTGGGACATGATTTTGTAATTGTTTAGAACCTATCATGTGTTGATGGTTCTCCTGCTGAGGTTTACCACCCAAGACATCAGCAATGAAGATGAGACCTCCGTAATTACTTGATGCCTTCCATTGGCAGCTGGGCCAAGCAAAGAAACCATTAATGGTGAGCTTCTAGCTAGTGCTCCAGCAAAATTAAAATGCCCACCAATTTGTTTTTTCCACTATCTATTTTAGGGATAATTTGCTGATTGTGATTGAGTAATAAATATTAATTTAGTTAGCTGTATTGATGCCAGGAGACAAAGTTAGCTACTAGTCTAGAAAGCTTTCTTAAATTAATTCAGATGAAGAAGGCCCTTCAACCCATTTGGTTTCATCGATTCTTAATACCGTCTGTTGTCTTATTATAGCTTTAACATCCACACAAACAGACGGATTGGACCACGGTTCAACATCTTATTTAAAGGACAACACCTGTAACAATGCAGCACTCTCTCAGTACTCCACTGCAGTGTCAACCTGGTTTATGTGCTCAGGTCCTAGGGAGAGGGGTTTAATCCCACAACCTTCTGACCCAGAGGCGAGAGTGCTGCCAACTGATCCAAGCTGACATCCGATTTAATAGCTATCCAGTAATTTCACAACGTACAGTCATTGAGGGGAATAATACTGTAGATACTGATGAGATGTAAATATATTCTCAAACTGAAGAACTACTAAAAATATATTTATTTTAAACGGGTTAATGTCTTCGGAGAAATAGCGAAGAGAGGAATTTCCAACAAATGCTTTAAGCGTTCACATGATGGTAACCCACAGTGCAATTTCAAGGTCAAGGAGCCATATTTTCCACTGTTTACTAATTTTAGTGTAAAAATGGATGTAAGAAAACATTGGTGAAATACCAGCAGAAAGCACTAACGGACTATTCATTTATGCTTGCTGCTGCTCTATTCTTGTTCCTTTGCTGTAAATGGGTTCATAAAAATGAACTGGGAGCGAGAGAAATAGCAAAATTTTACTTGTTAAGTCCTTTTAAAGACCAGTCTTGTAAAAAAACTGATGCAGTATTAATCAGAAGGGTGGGACTAAGGCGATAATTAAAAAGGGAGGATTTAATTTCACATCAGAGCTGATGTTCAAGACCAAAATCTCAAAAGATCACAGCAGTGAAAGTTGTGAATAATAGAGAAGGTTTCGGCCTCACATCTTGGATGCAGTAGTCATGCACTGCTGGTATCTCTTCATGTAGCAAGAGGAGAAGACAGCAGCCAAGGAAGACAGGGACATAGGAGATACACCTGACAGCTGGAAGGATTACAGATAGTGGGCTTAAAACAAGAGTTGACTACAGAGATATGATCAAGCAGTAGTGCATGAGTACAATTTAAACACGAGTGGTGCCAATTGAGTCAGGGTGATATTGCCCATGGATATTGCTTCTTGCAATCATGGCATGTATAACTTAATTTGTAAAACCTTACTTGCTAATTCCTTTCAATTGCCCGTATTTTCCGATACCTACGGGTGTGTACGTGCTGTGTACACACCTGTAGGGACATCAGAAATGCCGGTTTCAGGTATGCAAAGCACATGTGATGAAAACCAGCGGACACCTGCCCTGGAGACGGGCCTCTGCGGAGGAAGAGTTCCGCTTTCTGCAGAACCTCCGCCCGCTGAAAACCCTTAGAAATCTTACGCCTTGTAAGGCCTGCTTTTACCAGCATAAGAGTTGAAAAAAGTAAAAACAATTTTTTTTTCCACTCATTTATAATTTTAAAATACTTTTAAAAAAGGTAAGTTTATTTTAGCCCGTAAAAACTTTAATTATTTTTTTCAAAAAAGTAAATTTTTGTTTAAAATTTAATTTATTTTAGTTTTAACTCATTTTAAAAACGTGATTTTTTTAAATGTATTTAATGTTTTACAGTGTTTTTGGGGTGACCTCCATTCATATATTTGGCAGGTCTATCTGTCAAAAGTATGAAGGGAGATTCCCTTCTCCTATTGGCTGGCCTGGCCCCTGGGATACGTGGGCCCTGCGCATTTCAACTGTGGAGAGGCCCAGGAGCGGAGGTGTCCAGACCTCGGGAGCCCTCAGGTAAGTTCGTAGATTTTTTTCCCGATAGGAGGCCTCAGCACGCAGGAAGCCTCCTATCGGAAAATATGGGCCATTATCTCTGTGTCGATACAGTGCTTTTGCATACTTCTAATAGCTACCACTTTCCTCCATCTCCATGTACACCCCATGCTGCTACTTTACAGTAATAGTCTTTGCTTAACTTCAGGCAATTCTATTACGCCTCCTCCTGACAGGCGCTCACAGTAGTGAACGTGCTTAATATTGTCAGCCACATTTTGCCATAATTGTTGCTTCTGCATCATGTTTGAAGATCATACCCCTGTATCTGCTGTTCCTCCACAAAACAGTTCACAAGCACATGCTGGGCTTCAGCGGATTGTTTTTCACAGAATCACAGAATCACAGAAATCACACAGTGCAGATAGAGGCCATTTCGGCCCATCGAGCCTGCACCGACACATATCCCACCCGATCCCCGTAACCCCTACATCAACACATATCCCACCCTATCCCCGTAACCCCACGTATTTAATCCCCCTAACACTAAGGGTCAATTTATCATAGCCAATCAACCTAACCCGCACATCTTTGGACTGTGGGAGGAAACCGGAGCACCCGGAGAAAACCCACGCAAACACGGGGAGAATGTGCAAACTCCACACAGACAGTCACCCGAGGCCGGATTCGAACCCGGGTCCCTGGCGCTGTGAGGCAACAGTGCTAACCACTATGCCACCGTGCTGGCCCTCGGTCATTTTGCACAAATATTGTCCGCTCCACAGCTGATTACCAAACTTTTCATCACTTAAGTGCCTCATTAACTGTTTGAGAAGAGCTAAAGGATGATGAATCAAACTTCTCTCTTTTTCTGTGTCTTATTTGGAATTTTTTTTTTTATCCCGACAGAGTACAAAAGCATCGCAACTAGCATCAATGCTCTCCGCGTGGAATGAAGCTTTTTCTCCCCAAAGATTCCCCTGGGCTTTGCAGCTCTTTTTCCAAACTGGCACAACAGAAAACTTCCAATTACATTCACTACACATGGCAACCAGAGCAATGTTTCCCCCTTCTTGTGTCTTATTTAAGAAAGAAAGAAAGAACTCACATTTATATGGTGCCTTTCGCATCCTCAGAATGTCTCAAAGTGCTTCACAGCCAATGAATTACTTTTGAAGCTTAGTCACTGTTGTAATGTAGGCAAATACGGTAGAAAATTTGCGCACAGCAATATCCCGAGTGTAGCAAGAAAGGCATCAGCAAGTTGAGCCAACTTCTCCACAAAGACCTGTACAGACGCTGCCTAACCTAGCATGCTCCATACCATGACCAAATTAGACAATGCTTCCTGGGCGAAGTAAAAATCACCAGTTGCATTGCAAATGGACCTTCATTCGAACTACCCTCTTTCCACTCCTTGAGCAATCACTGTAAAAATATCTCCACTCCGTACATCTTATCCTCTTCCAAGTCTAAAGACAACAAATAAGTTTGAAGAGGGTCTGGGATTGAGATCTGACCCACCAAATAGTAAAAGAGGATTGGTGAGAGGTTGGAGACTGACCAACTCATGCAGCAAAACATATGAGGGCTGAGCCAGTTAATATCCTACACTGCCAAGCACCACA
This sequence comes from Somniosus microcephalus, assembly GCF_052327205.1. NCBI lineage: Eukaryota > Metazoa > Chordata > Chondrichthyes > Squaliformes > Somniosidae > Somniosus > Somniosus microcephalus. Next base: position 344,679,292 of record NC_140987.1, read on the forward strand.
CATCACTCAAATTCTATCCATTCTTGGGGAATGACATTTGGGGCCGTAGTTAGAAAAGCTCGTGACCTCAAATCCAGCAACTTGCCATTAATCCTGAAAGCCACAAAGACTGTTAATGACCTCCAAAGGCTTATGTATCATTGAATGTCTACTGTGTCTTTCCACTAGAAAGCATGACTTCCAATGCAACACACAGATTAGTGTAACCTCACAGTTACCTGCAAGAAGGTATATTCCCTCACGGTGGTGAAGTGAAATACTCCCTATAACATCAATCAGAATGGTTAAGATATGAGCTTCACCTGGCCTTTGGAAGCTATTTGTGGCTGTGCAGTACTTTCTAACAGTCTAGCCACTGGAAGCTCCTCCACAAACACTAAGACCACCCCCCAAAGAGGGGAAAAATAAACCACCGCAGAAAGGGTAGAGCAAATTACAGCAATTCCTCTCCCAAAGTCTACAAAGGGTGACGCAAGCCCACAAGGTGACCACACCACTTCGGCAAAATCCCAGATAACTCCCCCAGCCTCGGGGACCAAGAGCAAATTGTGTCACACCTAAATCAACATACCATCCCTTGCATATGCACACCAGGTTAGCAATGCTGCTGTACCATGAACTCTCCAAGTTTCAGCAAACCAAAGATACACTATAGATGCTTACAATGTTACCACACACAACAATGCTCAAAATATAGGTATGTATTTTTCTAAAGCAAAATGTTAAAAAAAATTTGGAATGATGAGATAATTAGCATATTGAGAATAGGGCCTTCTGATGTTACTTGTTGCAACATCCACAAGGCACATCAGTTTTTGGCCCCTTATCAATGGGAACAATTGGGGGGAAAAGTTAATACTGAGGAAGACATTAGCAAAGTTGCAGAATGGGCGTGTAAATTGAAAATTAATTTAAATATAGACAAGTGTGAGGTATAGCATTTTTGTAGAAGGAATAGGGAGGCCACCTTGGAAAAATTGGGTAGAGGAGCAAAGGAATGTAAGAGTTCAAATTCACAAAGCATTAAAAGTAGAAACACAGGCTAACAAAGTCATAAAAGTGCAACAAGCCACTGAGGTTCATCTCTAGTGGAATAGAATTGAAAAACAGAAGTTTTATTAAACTTGTATAGAACCTTGGTTAGACCACACTTAGAGTATGGTGTGCAGTTATGGGCCCAGAAATTCGGGTCCCAATGCATGAGTACGCACGGGGTACTTACGCGTGGACCCGATGGAAGTGCCGGTTTCTTGCATGCACTGTGCATGCGTGGGAAACCGGCACTTCCGATCCTCTGAACGAAGGGGTTCAGAGGTCGAACGCGTGCACGTGGGAGTCTGTGCGTGCGCTTTGAACTTACGTTTTTTTTACAGGTGGTGGAAAGGGTGGACAGCTTTAAGTTCCTCGGAGTCCACATCACGGAAGACCTCTCCTGGTCCCTCAATACCTCCTCTCTGGTGAAGAAGGCCCAGCAGCACCTATATTTCCTAAGGAGGCTGAAGGGATGTAACCTGTCACCCCTGATCCTCTCTAACTTTTACCGCTGCACAATAGAGAGCATCCTGACAAACTGTATCACAGTATGGTATGGCAGCTGTAGCTACTATGACCGGAAAGCCCTACAGCGGGTAGTCAAAACTGCCCAATGCATTACCGGCACCCGGCTACCGACCATAGAGCACATATACCAGAAACGTTGTTTACGGAGGTCACGGTCCATCATTAAAGACCCTACCCACCCCAGCCACAGTCTGTTCGCCCTCCTGCCATCTGGGAGACGCTACAGATGCATTCGCACCCGTACGACCAGATTTAGGAACAGCTTCTTTCCCAGGGCTGTCATCCTACTGAACTCCACAAATAAACTCTAAAGCCTGCACATCTGCCAATGCACTTTATTATGGTTAGGTTTATGTTAATGTATTACAAGCCAAATGTATGTTGAATGTTTAAATGTCTTAATCTAAATGTACACTCTCGGGAGCCGCAAGCCTACATTTCGTTGTACTGCACTTGTGCACTAACAATGACAATAAAAGTTGATTTGATTTGATTTGATGAGGGTAAGTCTTTAGATTTTAGAAATGTAAAAACCAGGCGTAAGGCTTGCATTTTAAAAGGTAAGTGGTCAATTAATTAAAATTAAAACATTTTTTCCACAGGTTTATTATTTTTAAATACTTTAAAGCAAGGTAAGTTTATTTTTAGCTCCGTTTTTTTATAAAATTATTTTTTTCAAAAATTTAAATTGTTTAAAAATAATTATTTAATGTAATTTATAGTTTATTTAAAAAGTGTGATTTAAAAAAAAAATTATTTGAAGGTTTACTGTTATTTTGGGGCCCGTATATTCATAAGTTTAGACAGGTCTTCCTGTCAATCTTATGAATGGGCTTTTTCCTCCTCTGATTGGCTGCCCATGGCTCACGTGATCCCAGGGGACGCATCGCACTAACTACGCCCCTGGGACACGCAAGCACAGCGCGCCGGGAGTTGGAGCAGGCCCCGGAGCGGAATTCCACGGGAGCCCAGAGCTCAACTGCCGGCGCGCAAGGTAAGTGCAGGTCGGGGGCTTACACCCGCGGGAAGCCCCCAACCCGAATTTCTGGGCCATGGTTTCCATATTTCAAAAAGGCTGCAGAGGCACTGGAGAAGATTCACTGGAGAAGGTTATAACTATCAGGAAAGACTGACCAGGATGGGGCTCCTTCTTCTAGAAAAGAGACGGCTGAGCGGTTACCTGATTGAGATTGTTTTAATTATCGAGGGATTCTATAGGGTAGGCATTGAGAAGATGTTTCCACTTTGGGAGGCGTCTAAAAGTAGGGGCTATAAATATAAGATAGTCACTAATAAATCCAGTAAGGAATGCAAGAGAAACTGCTTTACCCAGAGAGTGGTTAGAATGTGGAACTCACGACCACATTGAGGCGAATAGTATAGATGCATTTAAGGAGAAGTTAAGTACATGAGGGGGAAAGGATAGAAGGATATGTTCGGGTGAGATGAAGTAGGGTGGGAGGAGGCTCCTGCGGAGCATAAACACCAGCATGGGTGTTGAGCCGAATGGCCTGTTTCTGTGCTGTAAATTCTATGTAATTGGATTGAAGGGTCTATTTGCTCAGGGCTAATTTGAGCCAATACATTATTCAGCTGTTGCTTAATAGATACCACTGGATAAAGAGTTTGTTCATATTACAAGGTTTGTAAAACATTCGAGGCTTTAGTTTCACGGTGGACCCACATGGTTTTAAAGTTTACTTTCAGCAAATTACCTGCCTGTGGCACCATTAGGTTGATCTTGTTTCTGAATACCTGATTAGATCTATAACTAAGGCATTCATTTCTTCCCGTAACCGTATCAGGCTCCCGTGACATTGAGCTGCATTGTTCATTAGCTCTCCCACGGTTACTCCAGGGTTGTTGAATCTGTCCCAATATATGAGGGATACAAATTGAAACAGAAAGAACTTGCATTTATGTCACACTTTTCACAACCTGAGGATGTCCCAAAGCACTTTATAGCCAATGAAGTACTTCTGAAATGTAATCGCTCTTGTAATGTGGGAAACAGGATGGTTGATATTTTATGCGGCATATCATTAAAATAAAACGACAGCGCTTCTTTTAAGTTACAAGTGTCTAAATGCCGCTGACTGCTTTTTCATTCTGTCAGTGCTCTAGATTTGGTGAAAATGGTTTGGTGAGTGATGATTTGATAAGCAGCGGATGCCACAGACAACGCAAATCATAAAAGTCTAAGTGGACCCCTCAGATCAATATGGCCTCCTTTGCTTTCTCTCTCTCTCTCTCTCGGAAAACTGTGTCAGTCAGTCCCCATCTTATTATTAATCTGTGCAGTGTTACAAGACAGAAAATCTGTCACCACTTGTCTTTTCAGTGTGTGTGACACTGCGAGCTTGTCAAAACAGACAGCTGTTCAACTGAATTATCGTCTTGTCTGCAGAAATCCAGCCCTTGCCAGATGCAAAGGCCATCTGCAGCACAGAAGTGGTACAGGGTGGTTTTTAAACAGTGTGGGTATTCTGGTAATTGAATAGAATGTCTATGACATGCAACCTGACTCACACAGAGAACAGCCAGCCAGCTTCCAAAACAGCCCGGCCAAGAGTTACAGAGGACTGCCAACCTGGTACCGTGTCTAAGGCCAGCACACATCTGCACACAATTCAGATTTTATGTTTTATATTCCGAGCTTGTTTTCCCTTAGGTTCAAAGCCTGACTTCAATTCTTGCTGGTGTACATTGTCAATATTTGTTGTTTTGCGAAGCTGAATTGATTGCGAACATTTAATATTCGATACTCGCCATAATGAAGATGGTAAGACAGGAAGCATTTTTTACTTGCTGACACTTAGTTTAAAATTAGCTTGATTTTTTAAAATCAAATTTATAAAGGCTGAGCACTCCATTAAAGCGATGTTGGCACGAATCCTTTGAACAATTAAAAAGATGTGGTATTCTGTACAATGGGCAGTTATCACCGCCTAACTGAAGTGAATGGCCTTTACACCGCATTCAAATGGCCCCCAATTACACCTCGGAAGGTCTTGTCAGAATCTCTCAGTAATCACCCTATACCATGGAGACAATCCACGAAAAGTACGTTCAAAGTTTCAATGGCATTTAAATATTCAATACAAATCACATAAACTTCATAATATCTGCAATTAGCTTGCTGTTGGAATGGAATATTAAACGAAGGCGAAGAAGTGACAATGAATGGTGTTTTGAAGCTATCAGAAAGCTGCATTATATGAACGTGAGATCCTGCTGCATGTTTTGTGCCTCCTGATAGTCGTTGAATGCTACCGAAAGGTTCTTTAACATAATTAATCGGCAACTTCCTCAATCTTTTTTGAAAGCATCATCGTAGGCAGCAACATAATTCAGCAGTTGAAGAATAATACATTTATAATATTTTCATAATGCTGTACTTGAAAATGTGGAGGCTGCGGTTATTAGCTTTTGGCATGCTTGCAATTATTATTCCAAGAATTCTTGTAGGCTTGCTTTGAAAGGACAGCTTTCCAGGCAGTGGTGCTTGGACTCTATCAGCAGGCTTTACTTACATGAAGGTGAAATTGTGCTGAAGGTTTTACGATTTGTGCTTAGAGACACTGTTTATTATTAAATACTGCCGGGATCCACTTTTAAGATATCAAGGGTCGCGGTGTAATTCAGGAGTCAAGAACCATAAGTTTTTTCACACTTTTCGTACTTGAAAATGTAGAAGCTTTGATTGTTATTTTTTAAAGTGGATGCAATTACAATTATAGAAATTGCTCTGAAAATGCAATGTTTAAAAACCTCACGTGTCTGGGTTCCGCAGGCCACAAGGTAGAACGAGCTCTCTGTCTGATTCCACTCTACATCTGTCGCACTTTTAGTTAAAGTTACAGTAAATTCTAATGCTACATGTTATTCTATTGTTAGGAATGTATTTGTGTGATGATGTACACAGATGCTGCAGTCCTGCGTCTACATGTCAGGAATGAGTTCAAAGCATGGAGTTAAACACTCGGAGGTTTATCACGGGTTAAATGAACAGGCCTACTCATGGCCAACACCGAGATTGCATAGGATGCTACCACAGAAGAACACACACTACAGCCAGTTTAGCTCATCTCCCTCACTCTCTCATCTCTCTCTCTGTCAACCTCCCTCACTCTCCCACACTCTCCCTCACATCCTCCCTCTCCCTCACATCCTCCCTCTCTCTCACTCTCCCTCACATCCTCCCTCTCTCTCTCTCTCTCTCTCCCTTATCCTCCTGCTCTTCCTCTCACTCTCCTCCCTCGCCCTCTCTCATCCTCCCCTCCCTCTCTCTCTCTCTCATCCTCCCCTCCCTCTCTCTCTCATCCTCCCCTCTCTCTCTCTCTCTCATCCTCCCCTCCCTCTCTCTCATCCTCCCACTCCCTCTCACATCCTTCTCTTTCTCACATCCTCCCTCGCCCTCTCTCTCTCATCCTCCCCTCTCTCTCTCTCTCATCCTCCCCTCCCTCTCTCTCTCATCCTCCCACTCCCTCACATTCTTCTCTTTCTCACATCCTCCCTCCCTCTCCTTCTCGTCCTCCCTCTCCCTCACATCCTCCCTCTCTCTCTCTCTCTCCCTTATCCTCCCGCTCTCCCTCTCGCTCTCTTCCCTCGCCCTCTCTCTCTCATCCTCCCCCTCCCTCTCACATCCTTCTCTTTCTCACATCCTCCCTCCCTCTCCTTCTCGTCCTCCCTCCCTCTTATCATCCTCCCTCTCATCCTCCCTCCCTCTCTCATCCTCCCTCTCTCGCTCATCCTCCCTCTCTCTCTCCATCTCTCTCCTCCCTCCCCCTCTCTCCTCCCTCTCTCCATCTCTCTCCACCCTCCCCCTCTCTCCTCCCTCTCTCTCTCTCTCTCTCTCTCCTCCCTCTCTCATCCTCCCTCCCTCTCTCATCCTCCCTCCCTCTCTCTCCTCCCTCCCTCTCTCCTCCTGCTCTCTCTCTCTCTCTCTCCTCCCTCTCTCATCCTCCCTCTCTCCTCCCTCTCTCTCTCCTCCCTCTCTCTCTCTCTCTCCCCATCTCTCTCCTCCCTCCCTCTCCTCCCTCTCTCTCTCTCTCTCCTCCCTCTCTCCCTCTCCTCCCTCTCTCTCTATCTCTCATCCTCCCTCTCTCTCACCCTCCCTCCCACTCTCTCTCTCTCTCTCTCTCATCCATCCTCTCTCCCTCTCCTCCCTCTCTATCTCTCATCCTCCCTCTCTCTCATCCTCCCTCCCACTCTCTCTCTCTCTCATCCTCCCTCTCTCGCTCCATCTCTCTCCTCCCTCCCTCTCTCTCTCTTTATCCTCCCTCCCTCTCTCCTCCCGCTCTCTCTCCCTTTCTCATCCTCCCTCTCTCGCTCATCCTCCCTCTCCTCCCTCTCTCTCTCCATCTCTCTCCTCCCTCCCTCTCCTCCCTCTCTCTCTCTCCTCCCTCCCTCTCCTCCCTCCCTCTCTCATCCTCCCTCTCTCTCTCATCCTCCCTCTCTCTCTCCATCTCTCTCCTCCCTCCCTCTCTCTCCTCCCTCCCTCTCTCTCTCTCTCCTCCCTCTCTCATCCTCCCTCCCTCTCTCTCATCCTCCCTCCCTCTCATCCTCCCTCTCTCTCTCTCTCGCTCCTCCCTCTCTCACCCTCCCTCCCTCTCTCTCTCATCCTCCCTCTCTCTCATCCACCCTCCCACTCTCTCTCTCTCATCCTCCCTCTCTCATCCTCCCTCCCACTCTCTCTCTCTCTCTCTCTCTCATCCTCCCTCTCTCTCTCATCCTCCCTCTCTCTCATCCTCCCTCTCTCTCATCCTCCCTCTCTCTCTCTCCTCCCTCCCTCTCTCTCCTCCCTCTCTCATCCTCCCTCTCTCTCATCCTCCCTCCCACTCTCTCTCTCTCTCATCCTCCCTCTCTCTCATCCTCCCTCCCTCTCTCTCATCCTCCCTCTCAATTCAATTCAATTCAATTCAAATCGCTTTATTGGCATGACAAGTTACATCTTATGTTGCCAAAGCATCGGAAAACATTCATGTTTGTTCACAAAAATACAGATCTATCCATACAGTGTATAAACAGATATATCCCTGAGTGTATAAATATATTTCATATAATTTATATATACTCTTTTCTTATATTTAGTGGTTGTCCCTCTGTTTATGGCAAGCTGTAACATAGTGTGCCGCTAGTGTTACGCAATTTCTCTCTTCCCCTAGTAGGTATGGGAGTTTTTGGTCGTCATTCAAATTTCTGAATTCCGGGCATATTTTTGGGTAGAAATTCTCCCTTATGCCCTGATATTTTCTACAAGCTGTGAGGAAGTGCATCTCTGTCTCCACCACTCCCTGACTGCAGTGAGAGCATATCCTGTCCTCTCTTGGTAGCTGGGTCTGTCTGTGTCTACCTTTTTTGATCGCTAGGTTATGTTCACTAAGTCTGTACATTGTCAAAGTTTTTCTCAGTTTGCTATCCTTTACCATGGTCAGGTAATCAGCCATGTTGTATTGTCTGTTTAGGGCCAAGTAGCAATTGAGTTTGCTTTGGGTTTTTGTTGTTTCTGCCCAATATGACAGATATTTTTCCTTTTGCTTAGCGACGATTGTGTTGGGTCGAATTCTTTGTGTTACGCTGTCACTGTCCTGGGGCTGATTATTGTTAGTAGTGTTAGTAGTTACTTCACTGAGTCCCAGGACTAGTTGACTGAGGGTATTCTTCTTTATGGTCCTCTCTTGGCATTTCAGGGCTTCGTAATGATAGCATTGGGGGTTGCTCATTTCTAGGTGTTTCCAAAATTTGGTGGCTCTTTTTTGGATAGTGATTATTAATGGATATTGGCCTAGTTCTGCCCTGCATGCATTGTTTACGGTTTTCCTTTGAGTCCGGAGGATACTTTTACAGAATTCTGCATGTAGGATCTCAATTGGGTGTTTGTCCCATTTTGCAAATTCTTGTTGTGTTAGCGGTCCCCACACCTCACTGCCATAGAGTGCAATTGGTTCAATTACTGATTTGAACATTTTGAGCCAAATGCTAATTGGGATTTCTATTTGGATTGATTTTTTAATGGCATAGAAAGCCCTTCTTGCTTTCTCTTTCAGTTCATTCACAGCCAGTTTGAAATTTCCCATAGAACTGATTTTTAAGCCCAAGTAAGTGCAGTTAGTGGTTTGTTCAATTTTGGTTGTTCCTAGTGTGAAATTTATTTTGGGTCCCTGATGTCTGGATCTTTGCTGGAACACAAGGACTTTGGTTTTTTGGGGATTTATTGTCAGGGCCCAAGTCTGGCAGTACGACTCCAGCAGATCCAGGTTCTGCTGTAGACCCTCCTTAGTTGGTGACAGCAGAACCAGGTCATCTGCATAGAGGAGGAATTTAACCTTGGATTCATATAGGGTGAGGCCGGGTGCTGTAGATTGTTCAAGTAGTTTTGCCAATTCATTTATGTAAATATTAAAGAGTGTCGGTGAGATTGGCGAGCCCTGTGTCACCCCCTGCCCCTGTGGGAAGTATTTTGTTTGTTTGTCTCCAATTTTAACTGCACATTTGTTGTTTGTACACATTGATTTAATTACATCATATGTTTTCCCCCTACCCCGCTTTCGATAAGTTTCAGGAATAAACCGTCATGCCAGATGGAGTCGAAAGCCTTCTGGAAATCTATAAAGCATGCGTAGATTTTGCTTTTGTTTTGATGAACGTGTTTGTCAATTAGGGTCTGTAGGGTGAAGATATGATCTGATGTTCTATAGTTTGGCAGGAATCCAATTTGGCTTTTACTCAAGACATTGTGCTCCTCAAGGAAGTTTATAAGTCTTTTGTTTATGATGCTACAGAATACCTTCCCCAGGTTACTGTTTACACAGATGCCTCGATAGTTATTTGGGTCGACTTTGTCCCCACTTTTGTATATGGGCGTTATGAGTCCTTTGAGTCCTCTCTCTCATCCTCCCTCCCACTCTCTCTCTCTCTCTCTCTCTCTCTCTCATCCACCCTCTCTCCCTCTCCTCCCTTTCTCTCATCCTCCCTCTCTCTCATCCACCCTCCCATTCTCTCTCTCTCTCTCTCTCTCTCTCTCTCATCCTCCCTCTCTCACTCCATCTCTCTCCTCCCTCTCTCTCCTCCCTCTCTCGCTCATCCTCCCTCTCTCTCTCTCCATCTCGCTCCTCCCTCCCTCTCCTCCCTCCCTCTCCTCCCTCTCTCTCCATCTCTCTCCTCCCTCTCTCTCTCTCCTCCCTCTCTCTCCTCCCCTCTCTCTCTCTCTCCCCTCCCTCCTCCCTCCCTCTCTCCTCCCTCTCTCTCTCTCCTCCCTCCCTCTCTCCCCTCCCTCTCTCTTCCTCTCTCCTCCCTCTCTCCTCCCTCTCCTTCCTCTCTCTCTCTCTCTCATCTCTCTCTCCTCCCTCCCTCTCTCTCTCTCTCCTCCCTCTCTCTCCTCCCTCCCTCTCTCCTCCCTCTCTCTCCTCCCTCTCTCTCCTCCCTCTCTCTCCTCCCTCTCTCTCCTCCCTCTCTCTCTCTCCTCCCTCTCTCTCTCCCCTCCCTCTCTCTCTCCCCTCCCTCTCTCCCCTCCCTCTCTCTCTCTCCTCCCTCTCCTCCCTCCCTCTCCTCCCTCCCTCTCTCTCTCCTCCCTCCCTCTCTCTCTCCTCCCTCTCTCTCTCTCTCCTCCCTCTCTCATCCTCCCTCCCTCTCTCTCCATCTCTCTCCTCCCTCCCTCTCTCTCCTCCCTCTCTCTCTCTTTCCCTCCCTCCCTCTCATCCTCCCTCCCTCTCTCATCCTACCTCCCTCTCTCTCTCTCATCCACCCTCTCTCATCCCCCTCCCTCTCTCTCTCATCCTCCCTCCCACTCTCTCTCTCTCTCCCTCTCATCCTCCCTCTCTCTCCCACATCCTCCCTCTCTCTATCTCTCATCCTCTCCCTCTCATCCTCTCTCTCGTATCTTGTCTCTCTTTCATTCCACACTCTCTTTCCTCTTCTCTCTCATATCCTGTCTCTCTCTCTTTCCTCTTTCTCTCTTTCCTCTCTCATCCTGTTGCTCATTCCACACTCTCTTTCCTCTCTTTCATATCCTGTGTGTCTCTCTCATTTCTCACTCTCTCTCTTTCCTCTCTCTCTCTCTCTTTCCTCTCGTATCCTCTCTCTCTGTCCTCACTCTCTCTCTCTCCTTCTCTTGTATCCTGTCTTGAGCATGAAAGTGGAAATTCTCCCCTGGCCATTGGGTCCTGGGGGCTTCCTGCATGGTGAACGTGTGTGTGTGTGTGTGTGAATGAGAGCTGCACTCTGGGAGTTGTCATTTTAGCCCAGTCCCTGTGGAACTGTCATACCCAGAGAGCACTGTGATAACCTGGCAGCAAATTCACAACAACTGAAAAATAAAAGCGTGTCAGGAAGGGGCAGAAGGTATGGAGTAAAAAGTAAAGTAATAAAAAGGGCAAAAGCAGGAACGAAGTGTCACAAAACATATTTGAAAGTTCTCTATCTGAATGCACATAACATTCGTAACAAAATAGACGAGTTAATGGCACAGATAACTACATATGGGTATGATCTTGTGGCCATTACAGAGACATGGCTGCAGGGTGACAATGCCTGGGAATTAAACATACCAGGTTATTTAACGATCAGGAAGGACAGTCAGGAAGGAAGGGGAGGTGGGGTGGCGATGTTAATAAAGGAAGGAATCACTGTAATACAGAGAAATGATATTGGGTCAAAAGATCAGGATAATGAAACAGTTTGGGTGGAGGTAAGGAATAATAAAGGGAAAAAAACACTAGTGGGCGTAGTCTATAGGCCCCCAAACAGTTACAACTCTGTTGGACAGAGTATCAATCAGGAAATATTTGAGGCTTGTAATAAGGGAGCATCTATAATTATGGGGGATTTTAACTATCATATTAATTGGACAAATCAAATTGGGCAGGGCTGCCTTGAGGATGAGTTCATTGAGCGTATTAGGGATGGGTTTCTTGAGCAGTATGTAACTGAACCGACCAGGGGGCAAGCAACCTTAGATCTGGTCCTGTGTAATGAGACAGGATTAAATAAAAATGTCCTAGTAAAGGATCCCCTTGGAATGAGTGACCATAACATGGTTGAATTCCATATTCAATTAGAGGGTGAGAAGGTTGGATCTCAAACAAGCATGCTAAGCTTGAATAAAGGAGACTATGAAGGTATAAGAGCGGAATTGAGTAGAGTGGATTGGGAAAATAGATTAAAGGGTAAGATGATACATGATCAGTGGTGTACATTTAAGGAGTTATTTTACAGCTTCCAAAAAAAAATATTCCAGAGAAGAAAAGGGTGTAAAAGAAAAGACAGCCATCCGTGGCTAAGTAAAGAAATTAAGGATAGTATTTGACTAAAAACAAGGGCATATAAGGTAGCCAAATCTAGTGGGAGGATAGAGGATTGGGAAAACTTTAAAAGACAGCAAAAAATAACAAAAAGATTGATTAAGAAAGGGAAGATAGATTATGAAAGTAAATTAGCAAAAAATATAAAAACAGATAGTAAGAGTTTTTATAGTTATATAAAAAGAAAAAGGTTGGCTAAAGTAAATGTTGGTCCCTTAGAGGATGAGACCGGGAAATTAATGGTGGAAAATATGGAGATGGCAAAAACACTAAATGAATATTTTGTATCAGTCTTTACAGTAGAAGACACTAAGAATATCCCAACACTGGAAAAACAGGGGGCTATAGGGGGGGAGGAGCTAAACACGATCAAAATCACTAAGGAAGTGGTACTCGGAAAAATAATGGGACTCAAGGCGGATAAATAACCTGGACTGGATGGCTTACATCCTAGGGTCTTGAGGGAAGTGGCGGTAGGGATTGTGGATGCATTGGTAATAATTTTCCAAAACTCCCTGGACTCAGCAAAGGTCCCGGCAGACTGGAAAACTGCTAATGTAACGCCTTTATTTAAAAAGGGCAGTAGACAGAAGGCTGGAAACTATAGACCGGTTAGCCTAACATCTGTGGTAGGTAAAATATTGGAGTCCATTATTAAGGAGACAGTAACAGGACATTTGGATAATCATAATTTAATAGGACAAAGTCAGCATGGTTTTATGAAGGGGAAGTCATGTTTGACAAATTTGCTGGCGTTCTTTGAGGAAGTAACATATAGGGTGGATAAAGGGGAACCAGTGGACGTAGTGTATTTAGACTTCCAAAAGGCATTTGACAAGGTGCCGCACAAAAGATTATTGCTTAAGATAAAAAATCATGGGATTGGGGGTAATATTCTGGCATGGATAGAGGATTGGCTATCTAACAGAAGGCAGAGAGTTGGGATAAATGGTTCATTCTCAGACTGGCAATCAGTAACTAGTGGTGTTCCACAGGGGTCAGTGCTGGGTCCCCAGCTCTTTACAATCTATATTAACGATTTGGAGGAGGGGACCGAGTGTAACATATCAAAGTTTGCAGATGATACTAAGATGGGAGGGAAAGTAGTGAGTGAGGAGGACATAAAAAACCTGCAAGGGGACATAGACAGGCTAAGTAAGTGGGCAGAGATTTGGCAGATGGAATACAATACTGGAAAGTGTGAGGTTATGCACTTTGGCAGGAAAAATCGTAGAGCAAGTTATTATCTTAATGGCAAGAAACTGGAAAGTACAGAAGTACAAAGGGATCTGGGGGTCCTGGTGCACGAAACTCAAAAGGTTAGTATGCAGGTGCAGCAAGCGATTAAGAAGGCCAATGGAATGTTGGCTTTCATTGCTAGGGGGATAGAATATAAAAATAGAGAGGTATTGCTTCAGTTGTACAAGGTATTGGTGAGACCGCACCTGGAATACTGCATACAGTTTTGGTGTCCATACTTAAGAAAAGACATACTTGCTCTCTAGTCAGTACAAAGAAGGTTCACTCGGTTAATCCCGGGGATGAGGGGATGGACATATGAGGAGAGGTTGAGTAGATTGGGACTCTACTCATTGGAGTTCAGAAGAATGAGAGGCGATCTTATTGAAACATATAAGATTGTGAAAGGGTTGGATCGGGTGGATGCGGGGAGGATGTTCCCGATGATGGGTGAAACTAGAACTAGGGGGCATAGTCTTAGAATAAGGGGCTGCTCTTTCAAAACTGAGATGAGGAGGAACTACTTCACTCAGAGGGTGGTAGGTCCATGGAATATGCTGCCCCAAAAAGCTGTAGAAGCTACATCATTACATAAATTTAAAACAGAAATAGACAGTTTCCTAGAAGTAAAGGGAATAAAGGGTTACGGGGAGCGGGCAGGAATTTGGACATGAGTCTAGTTTCGGATCGGTCATGGCCCTGTGGGTAGCAGAGCGGGCCCAGGGGCCGTGTAGCCTGATCCTGCTCCTAGTTCGTGTGTCTAATTCTGTTAGATTCAGGAGATGGTTCTGTGATAGTAGATTGGCGGTTAGGATCAGATCAGCCATGATCTTATTGAATGGCGGAGCAGGCTCGAGGGGGCCGATTGGCCTACTCCTGCTCCTATTTCTTATGTTCTTATGTTCTTATGTAGTTAAACAATACATTTCTTTCAATGTTTCATATTAGAAGTAGTCAATAAAAATCCGGAGTTAAGTGTTGTTTAGGATGAAGATTGTTGTGCTGTTGTGAGGGGGACTGATTTTGCGGCTGGGACCCGAGAGGAACATATAAGAGGTCCTTTGATGCAGCCCTTGAATATTGTAGCTGGACTCCGTTGGTCAGTCAGCTAAGCCCAGACCCTGGAAAATGATCGTCTCTTCGGGTGCTGGTCATTGAAGACTCGATACTGGTGGGAAAATCATTGCTTCAGCAGGAACTATCAATCTACGGTTGGAGTTAAAGAAGAAGAAAATTAATAAAGTATTTGCAACATTAACAAATCCACCAGGGAAGGTAGAGCAAAGTGTTTACATTTATTAACTGCATGGTAATTTACCACGGTCTGGCCTTGGCTAACTTCTAGCCATAATATCCAAGGTCAGCATCAACACGGTTTTGGCAAGGGAAGAACAAGTCATTTGCCTCTTAAGCAAGTCTTGTGAAATGGTAGATAAGTTACTTTAAGAAAATACTTTATCTCTGAGGCTTGTACCTCTGTGTCAGTAAGGAGTGATTTTTTTTTACCTTGTATCAGCCATGTGATATTTCCCTGCTTTAAATTTGTCATTTTGTAGTGATGGGTGAACCGCTGCCATATTTGAGACACAGTGGAACTGCGGCAAACATCGGAAAGCGCTGTCCAAGTCTTGCACACGAGCAACGCCATGGGAGATTTAGATTTAGTTGGTCTAAGGTTATTAACACTCAAAAGAGCATCAGCCGTTGTGAAAGTGGGTTTAGCAAATCAGGTTCTTGGACCGAATGACTGTACATTTTCCACATCTTTATACGGATCATTTAGAATTGCCGCTGTTAAAAGACCTTTATTTGTTTTACAGTATGGATACTTGCGCAGCTCTAATTGTAGCAGACTTTGAGAATGCATCTTGTTTGTGACCATTAATAGACATGAAATGAGACCATTTTGCAAATGGAATGCAAGACTCAATAGGTAATGGGCTGCATGCCATTTTTAAGTTATATTTGCAGTCATTGTTAATTTTATTTTAGTTGGATTATTTGTTCAGTTGGCTGAGAACAACTTGGTCAACACAACAGCAACCATGTCAAGCAAGCATACAGGATAGATACAGAGTTAAACTCCCTTAGATTAGACAAATTATGTCCTTGAAAACACACTGTGGGATACCAGGGGACAGAAGCTTGCTGCGTTTCTGCAAAATGTCTTTCTTGATAATTTTAGCGAAGGTGGTAGAGAGGCATTCAGATGAACGTGTTAAGCACACATACACTGGTATCCCATGGCTTAATTTCAGTGCCCATGCACCTCAACCCCAATCTTAGAAGAACATTTTCTATTACTCCAGTCTGACCTTACCATGTCTTACATCAGTCAGTCTTGTGGTGTCTCAGAGTTGGATGCTCAGTTTCTGTCGAATTTTGAGTGGTAATGTCCTGCGGCTTCAAGTGGATACCACACAAACTTGTTTCACTTACAAACCTTAATAGACTTGCTTTTCACTGTCTTGGCTGATTGTAATCTTAGGTCTCAGAACTCAAAAAAACTCATTGCACTACCTTGTCCCCTTAACCTTACCCCACATCTTAACCTGTTCCCACAAAAACAAAAATGGCCCTCTTTTCAGTGACTGTACAGTGAGATGTTGAAAGTTTCTATTTCACTGACCCCAAAACTCACAAGCAAGTTACACATCAGCTTCATGACTGGAATATAAAATTTTATCCAACATCTCTTCGTACTGCATTTATTTATCAACACATATTTCCACTTTAAGGTAGAAGTATAAGTTGGTTTTAATTTTTTTAATTGTTTTGTCTTGTTTTTATTCGTTCATGGGATGTGGGCATCACTGGCAAGGCCAGCATTTATTGCCAATCCATAGGTGCCCTCGAGAAGGTGGTGGTGAGCTGTGTTCTTGAACCTCTACAGTCCGCGTGTTGAAGGTACTCCCACAGTGCTGTTAGGTAGGGAATTGCAGGATTTTGACCCAGCGACAATGAATGAACGGCGATATGCTTCCAAGTCAGGATGGTGTGTAACTTGGAGGGGAACTTGGAGGTGGTGGTGTTCCCATGTGCCTGCTGCCCTTGTCCTTCTAGGTGGTAGAGGTCGTGGGTTTGGGAGGTGCTGCCAAAGAAGCCTTGGAGAGTTGCTGCAGTGCATCTTGTAGATGGTACACACTGCAGCCACGGTACGCCAGTGGTGGAGGGAGTGAATGTTTAAGGTGGTGGATGGGGTGCCAAAAGCAAGCTGCTTTGTCCTGGATGGTGTCGAGCTTCTTGAGTGTTGTTGGAGCTGCACTCATTCAGGCAAGTGGAGAGTATTCCATCACACTCCTTACTTGTGCCTTGTAGATGGTGGAAAGGCTTTGGGGAGTCAGGAGGTGAGACCCTCGCCGCAGAATACCTAGCCTCTGACCTGCTCTTGTTGCCACATTATTTATGTGGCTGGTCCAGTTAAGTTTCTGGTCAATTGTTGATAGTGGGGGATTCGGTGATGGTAATGCTGTTGAATGTCAAGTGAAGGTGGTTTGACTCTCGCTTGTTGAAGATAGCCATTGCCTGGTACTTTTGTGGCGCAAATGTTACCTGCCACTTATCAGCCCAAGCCTGAACATCATCCAGGTCTTGTTGCATGCGGGCATTATTTGAGGAGTTGTGAATGGCACTGAACAGCCATAGTTTAATTTAAAGTGATACTCCAGTTAAACTTTAGTTAAATATTAAGCATTAATATTAAATTTCTCTACAGATAACCTCACAGCCACGTCCTTTCCAAGCTGAAAAGCCAGTCTCTGCAGTCTTTCATCAGAACGCGGATCATGTTCACTGGGTTCAGCACTGTGACTCTTGTCTGCACTGCTTCCGCATTAGAATGCCTCGCTTATTTCTTGACGACTAAAACGGGACACAGTACTCAAAAATGATCTGATTAGAGCACCATAATGTTTGATCATCACACCTCTGAATTATAGAATCATGCAGCACAGAAGGCGGCCATTCTGCCCATCATGCCTGTGCCGGGTCTTTGAAAGAGCTGTCCAATAAGTCACACTCCCCTGCTCTTTCCTCATAGCTGTGCACAGTGTTTCCTTTTCATGTATTTATCCACTTCACTTTTGAAAGTTATTACTGAATCTGCTTCCAACACCCTTTCAGGTATTCCAGATCACAACAACATGCTGCATTAAAAAAATCTCCTCGTCTCCCCTCTGGTTCTTTTCCCAATTACCTTAAATCTGTGTACTCTGGTTACTGACCCTCTTGCCAATGGAAGCAATTTCTATCAAATCCCCTCATAATTTTGAACACCTGTTAAATCTCCCCATACCCTTTTCTGCTCTAAAGAGAACAAACCCAGCTTCTTCAGTCTCTCCACATAACTGAAGTCTCTCATCCCTGGTACCATTCTGGTAAATCTCCTCTCCACCCTCTCCAGAGTATCTTCTACGTTTTTTGCTGTGTTGTTCAACATCTTAGTGGCTTTGTTGATTGTTGCTCTGCATTGGTTGGGCATGTTTAGCAAGTATTACATTTTATTGGTTTTCCACAGTGGCTGTTGGTTCTCGTATGTATTGTAAGGAGGATTTATATATATGGAGTTTGTGTTTGTGGGTTTGCTCGTGAAGAATATCAAAGGCAATCAAGGACCTATGTTTAGGTCTTTTTAAAAATATACAGCTTGTAGTGGTTCAGTGAGGGAATGAGACCGAGTGATGGTGGTTAGAGGAGGACCTATATATACATAGAATTATTGCAGTAAAAGATAAACGTTTAATTTATTTTGTTGAAGAATTTAGACTTGGTTTTTGATTCCTATTTCTTGTGCTTGTTGTGCTGCGGTTATATTTTTGAAATCAGTAATCCAACACTGAGCGCATGAATTTCCAGAGGGGGAGGGTTTCCCATGCTGTAATTTCAGTGCAATAGCTGAGGAAACTGGCATAAATTCCCTTTTTCAGATTTTCCTCAGCTGTTCTGGAGAAGTTACAGTGGGAGAACCCCAAGGGAAATTAACTGCGAAGTCCAGGTCTAAGATTAGACCTGAGGAGAGCATGGCGAGCAGAACTAACCCAATTAGCGAATAGGTAATATATACCGGGAATTAACCCCAAAATCGTTCAAACTAAAGAAACAGCTTGCATTTATATAGCACCTTTCATGACCTCAGGATACCCCAAACCGCTTTACAGCCAACTAATACTTTTTGAAGTTTAGTCACGGTTATAATTTGTTCACAGCAAACTCCCACAAACAGTAATGTAAGAATAACCAGATCATCTGTTTTATGCATTGATTGAGGGATAAATGTTGGCCAGGCCATCGGAAGAACTCCCCTGCACTTTTTCCAATAGTGCCATAAGATCTTTTTACATCTTTAACAACACATCGGAAAGATGGCACCCCTGACAATGCTACCTTCCCTCAGTACTGCACTGGAGTGGCAGCCTAGATTTTGTGCTGAGGTCTCTAGCGTGGGACTTGAACCCACAGAATTCTGTCTCAGAGGTCACAGCTGCTACCTAAACTGATCTGAATGTTGGTATCTAGTGCAGGAAGTGGGTGTTAATTGATATTTAGCCATAGCTAAATAGTAAGCACCAGTCAGTTGACCACTTTCAAAAGAGTGGGGATGCCGACCTGGTTTAATTCTTTCTGCTCTTAAAAAAAAACCTTGCATGGTTTAACAACGCACAATGACGATATACCACCCCTCCCCCCACACCCTGCTGCCCCCAATCAATGATGGCCAAGCACTCTTTGCAAGGATTAAATTCCTGTTCCTTTTGTTTTGGAAGAAAGGCAATTTCCCATTTTTAAAGGAACATTCAAAATTACATCTACCTGAGAGGGCAGGCAGGGCCTCGGTTTAACATCTCATCCGAAAGACGGCACCTTCGACAGTGCAGCACTCTCTCAGTGCTCAAGTCTCTGGAGTGGGCCTTGAACCCACAAGTACAAAGTCAACTATTATAGAAATTTCAAAAATAAATAATTAGTCAAAATCCAGCAGTGCCATTCTTACTGAGGGAGCCACTTCAAGTCTGATGTTAATTGGTCCAGATATCCCATAGGTACCATGCTGAAGCACTTCTGGTTTGTATATTCATGCAAATTACAAAGGCCCATTATTTAGTAATACATTAGACTGTTTCAAACTCTAGTGCCTTTGGTACAGATTTGTAAAATATGTTAGGAATGTATCGTTAGCGAAGTCCAGTTGACGTGTCCCTTGCATACATTTATAATAATGTGGGACCTAATGCTAATAAGGAGAGGTAAATCATGCTTTCAACTGTAAAACCAGTTTATTTCTGGCCCAATACGCAAGGCTTTGCTCTTGCAGATGTCCTGAGGTAAAAAGGTGGCAATTTATGAGTTGGAATGCAAGTTTTATTGACGGAGTCTGCAAAGTATCAACAAATGTTAACCATTTCAGTGAGCCTCTGAGCGAAACCTTCCCCTGATTAGCATAACTGCACATTAAATATTTGGCCCTGGTAAAATATTAGTGAGTTTTTACCAAGTAAGGGAAGTCCAACGGGAACATAGTTTATAGATCCAAAATGGTGGTGCGATTATCAGTGACTACAAGGAGAGAAAAAACTGAACGTAGATTGGGTTAATTGGCAATCATTGAACACTGCATCATACACTAATTAAGTACAGAAAGTCATTTCTGTCATAAATATGTTTTATCCTCTGTAATTTTGGTTTTATTTCTAGCCAGTAATGGAAACTGGCACCTTTGACTTTTTGTAATATGACAAGTTAAATGATTTAAATGAGCAATTATCTGAGAGTCTGTCCTAATGTCTGCTGTGATACATCCACAGTGTTAATGTGACCTGCCACTGTTAAAGGAATAAAAGGACTTTTTGCAGAATGTTGTCTCCTTAACATGCTTTTTTCAAGGACACCAACAGAGATCAAACGCTGATATAATTAAATAAATCATTAAGATTACAACAGGGCATCTATTAAACACAAAAAGTTGCAAATGGTTACAGTTATAAGAAATTAAGCTATTTATTCAATGATACTTATGGTTAACCCACAAGTATCAGTGAATGCATTAATTGCACTTAAAGCTTACAGGAACCAAGTGAGTTACCGCACTTAAATTCACTTGGGGGTCACTGCTGTTTACCTTGAGAGCTTTTAGTCCAAAATGACGGATGATTATTCTTTGGGTGGTGAAAGGCGAAAGCTTGTTTTTACTGCATACAATTCAAAACAGCCATCTACAAAAGGGGATAAAACGTTCCGTTAAACTGGTCCGTAATCTCTCTGATAAAGCAGCTACCTGAATGAATCCATAATGGCCACACCTTGCTGTTCATGTTGGCTCAGCTGAGCAGCTTTATAGCAATGCCACAAGTGGCTGCATTCTTCCCAATCCTGTATGAGCATGCTGATGGTTGATGTACTTAGATATGTTCTCCCATTACAACACCAAAAACTTGCATTTATATAAAGCCTTTAATGTAGTAAAAATGTCCCAAGGTGCTTCACAGGAGTGTTATTAGACAAAATTTGACACAGAGCCACACAGCGATATTGGGACAGATGGTCAAAGTGGTAGGTTTTAAAGAGCGTCTTAAAGGAGGAAAGAGAGGTAGAGAGGCGGAGAGGTTTAGGGAGGGAATTCCAGAGCTTAGGGCCTCGGCAGCTGAAGCCACAGCTGCCAATGGTGGAGGAGTGACATTGAAACCAGTGACACAAATAGACAAAGAGAGCACCACTGGAAATAAAGCAGCAAAGAGCTGGTAAAACACAGTTGACTCCCGTAGGGAGGAGACAGTTGACATTTTAGGCTTTAACCCCTCATTTTAGGCTTATATAACCTCATATTTACCAACTACCCGCATTTTGCATGAACGTAACATGTTATTGGCTTCTTTCCACGTGGCTCGTGCCAAGCCTCGAAGGTTCGTCGTCACCGAAAGCGGTGCCCCTCTCAATGCCGTATGGACTCCTCATTCCAAAGCTGCTTGAAACATGCAGGGGTGCCTGGAGTCCACATGCCAGGTGGCAGATGAGAAGCATCCCAATCTCATGTCGTTTGAACAGCTGCAGAAATGTCTGGGGCAGCAGCCACAGCTTCGACAGGCTGAGATGGGGAGGGTTAGGGGAGGGGACATGGTTAATACCGCCGGGAAACATCTATACAACAAATGGCCAGGCAGACTGAAGTGGGCCATGCCACAGAAGGCAAATGGAACTAGGAGGCCAAATGAGTGTCTACCAAACTGTAGAGAAACTGGTAGTGAAGAGAGCTTTGGAGAAGCTAGCCTTGCTTGCTACAAGTCTGTTTCTCAAGCAGGGCAGACCCACTTAAATGGGGGATGACCACAAAAGACCCTGTTAAATGAGAAAATCACACCACAAAAGGATCCTGCACAATGATGAAGTTGCACAAGAGGGGAACATCTTAAATGGTGAAGGCACACTACAAGGGACCCTATTAAATTGGGCACCAGTACAGGGGACCATTTTAACTGGGGCAACGTTTTAAGGACCTTTGTAAATGGGGAATTGCTCCAAAAGGGGTCTTCTTAAGTGGAAATCAAACCATAAGAAACTCTTAAACAGAGAAACCTTGCCAAAAGAGATGCTCTTTAATGGGGAATCCCTCCATCAACTCTCTCAAAATGGGGAATTGCACAGATTATTGAAGACTCCCTTGTACACAATATAAAGCACCTTCTGCAGTTCTGGTCACTTAATCACAAGGAGGTTACTGCTCCCTAGAGTGGACCAGAAAGAGAAGTCCAGTCTAAGGAATATCAGTTCTGAGGAAAGGTTCAGGAAGTCAGCCATGCTCTCTTTCTTAGTTAAGAGAATTCGAGTTGACCTAATTGAAGTTTTCTAGATTATCAAGGAGATTGATATAGATCGCCCAGGCAAGTTGTTCGCTGCAGTGAAAGGTTTGAATTCTAGGGACACAAGTTAAAATTAAGGAGCTGGGGATAAGAGGGGAAATCAGTCTCAGCCGTGCCTCAGTTGGTAGCACTCTCGCCTCTGAGTCAGGAGGTTGTGGGTTCAAACTCCACTCCAGAGACTTGAGCACAAAAATCTAGGCGGACACTCCCAGTGCAATATTGAGGAGAGTGCTGCACTGTCGGAGAGTGCTGCACTGTCAGAGGTGCCGTCTTTTGGATGAGATGTTAAACCAATGCCAAGTCTGTTCTCTCAGAGTGACGTAAAAGATCCTATGATACTCTTTTGAAGAAGAGCAGGGGAGTTATGCCCAGTGTACTGGCTCATTTTTATCCCTCAATCAAGGGGAAAGGGGGAGTGGGCATTGGCTCGACAGGCCGAATGGCCTCCTTCTGTGCTGTAACCATTCTATGATTCTATAATTCTAGCAACATCCCAATAAAACAGATTATCACGTTGCAGTTTATGGGAGCTTACTGTGCACAAATTGGTTGCCGCATTTCCTACATTACAACAGTGACTACACTTAAAAAGTACTTCATTGGCTGTAAAGCGCTTTGGGACATCCTGAGGTTGTGAAACATAGAAACATAGAAGATAGGAGCAAGAGTAGGCCATTCAGCCCCTCGAGTCTGCTCCGCCATTTAATAAGATCATGGCTGATCATCCAAATTCAGTACACTGTCCCTGCCTTCTCCCCATATACCTTGATCCCTTTAGCCTTAAGAAATGTATCTAACTCCTTCTTGAATATATTTAATGAATTGGCCTCAACTGCCCTTTGTGGTAGAGAATTCCACAGGTTCACTACTCTCTGGGTGATGAAATTCCTCCTCATCTCTGTCCTAAATAGATTACCCCTTTTCTTTAGATTGTGACCCCTGGTTCTGGACTCCCCCGTCATCGGGAACATCCTTCCTGCATCTAGTCCTTTTAGAATTTTATAAGTTTCAATATCCCCTCTCATTCTTCTAAATTCCAGCGAATATAAGCCAATCGACCCAATCTCTCCTCATACGTCATTCCTGCCATCCCAGCGAATCTTCGCTGCACTCCCTCCATGGCAAGAACATCCTTCCTCAGATAAGGCGACCAAAACTGCACACAATACTCAAGGTGTGGTCTCACCAAGGCCCTGTACAACTGCAGCAAGACATCCTTGCTCCTGTACTCGAATCCTCTTGCTATGAAGGCCAACATTTGCCTTAACCGCCTGCTGCACCTGCATGCTTACCTTCAGCGACAGGTGCACAAGGACACCCAGGTCTCATTGCACTTCCCCTTCTCTCAATCTATTGCTGTTCAGATAATAAGCTGCCTTCCTGTTTTTGCCACCAAAGTGGATAACCTCACATTTATCCACATTATACTGCATCTGCCATGCATCTGCCGAATCACCCAACCTGTCCAAATCATACTGGAGTTTGTCGGCATCCTCCTCACAGCACACATGGCCACCCAGCTTTGTGTCGTCTGCAAACTTGGAGATATTACATCTAGTTCCCTCGTCTAGATCATTAATATATATTGTGAATAGCTGGGGTCCTAGCACCGATCCCTGCGGTACCCCACTAGTCACTGCCTGCCACTCGGAAAAAGACCCGTTTATTCCAACTCTTTGCTTCCTGTCTGCCAACCAGTTCTCTATCCAAGACAG
The DNA here is from genome assembly GCF_052327205.1 of Somniosus microcephalus. Classification (NCBI taxonomy): domain Eukaryota; kingdom Metazoa; phylum Chordata; class Chondrichthyes; order Squaliformes; family Somniosidae; genus Somniosus; species Somniosus microcephalus. The sequence continues at coordinate 344,702,956 of NC_140987.1, forward strand.
TACCTTACCCCCAATCCCATGGGCTTTAACTTTACACGCTAATCTCTTATGCGGGAACTTATCAAAAGCCTTCTGAAAGTCCAAATACACCACATCCACTGTTTCTCCCTTATCAATTCTACCAGTTAAATCCTCAAAAATTCCAGTAGATTAGTCAAGCATGATTTACCTTTTGTAAATCCATGTTGACTTTGTCCAATCCTGTCATTGTTTTCCAAGTGCTCTGCTATTACATCTTTTAAAATGGACTCTAGCATTTTCCCCACTACCGATGTCAGGCTTACTGGTCTATAATTCCCTGTTTTTTCTCTACCACCTTTTTTAAATAGTGGGGTTACATTAGCTACCTTCCAATCAATGGGAACTGTGCCAGACTCTATAGAATTTTGGAAGATGACCAGCAATGCATCTACTATTTCTAGGGCCACTTCCTTAAGTACCCTAGGATGTAGATTATCAGGCCCTGGGGATTTATTGGCCTTCAATCCCGTCAATTTCCCTAACACCATTTCCCTACAAATACTGATTTCATTCAGTTCCTCCCGCTCATTAGACCCTATGTTCCCCGACATCTCTGGGAGGTTATTTTTGTCCTCCTTTGTGAAGACAGAACCAAAGTATATTTAATTGGCAGCCATTTCTTTGTTCCCCATTATAAGTTCCCCTGATTCTGACTGCAAGGGACCTATGCTTGACTTCCCCAATCTTTTTCTCTTCGCATATCTATAGAAGCTTTTACAGTCAGTTTTTATGTTCCCTGCAAGCGTACTCTTATACTCTATTTTCCCCTCTTAATTAGTCCTTTTGTCCTCCTTTGCTGAATCCTAAACTGCTCCCAATCCTCAGGTTTGCTGCTTTTTCTGAAAATTTATATGTCCTCTCCTTGGATCTTGTGCTATCCCTAACCTCCCTTGTTAGCCACGGTTGCGCCAACTTTTTTGTTTTATTTTTATGCCAGGCAGGGATGAACAAATTCTGTAGTTCATCCATGCGATCTTTAAATGTTTGCCATTGCCTATCCACCGTCATCACTTTAAGTAACATTCCCCAATCCATCCTAGCCAACTCGCACCTCATACCTTCGTAGTTTCCTCTATTTAAATTCAGGACCCTAGTCTCTGAGCCAACTACTTCACTTTCCATCTTAATGAACAATTCTATCATATTATGATCGCTCCTCCCCAAGGAGCCTCGCACAACAATATTGCTAATCAATCCTTTCTCATTACATAATACCCAGTCTAAGATGGCCTGATCTCTAGTTGGTTCCTCAATATATTGGTCAAGGAAACCATCCTGTATACACTCCAGGAATTCCTCCTCCACAGTATTGTTACTAATTTGGTTAGCCCAATCTATATGTAGATTAAAGTCACCCATGATAACTGCTGTGCTCTTATTGCTCGCGTCTCTAATTTCCTGTTTAATGCCATCCCCAACCTTAGCATTACTGTTTGGGGGTCTGTATACAACTCCCACTAATGTTTTCTGCCCCTTGGTATTTCTCAGCTCTACCCATACAGATTCTACATTATCAGAGCTAATATCCATCCTTACTATTGTGTTAATCTCCTCTTTAACCAGCAATGCTACCCCACCTCCTTTTCCTTTTTGCGTGTCCTTCCTGAATATTGAATAGCCCTGGATGTTGAATTCCCAGCCTTGGTCACCCTGAAGCCATGTCTCCGTATTCCCAATTATATAATATCCGTTTACATCTATTTGCGCAGCTAATTCATCCACCTTATTATGAATGCTCCTCACATTAAGACACAAAGCCTTCAGGCTTGTTTTTTTAACACTCTTAGTCCTTTTAGAATTATTAGTTACTGTGGCCCTGTTTCATTTACACACTTGATTTCTCTGCCTTCCACTTTTGCTTTTCTCCTTCCTGTCTTTTGCTTCTATCCTTGCCTCCCTCTCCTCTGTCTCCCTGCACAGGTTCCCAACCCCCTGCCATTTTAGTTTAAACCCTCCCCAACAGCACTAGCAAACACTCCCCCTAGGACATCGGTCCCGGTCCTGCCCAGGTGCAAACCATCCAGTTTGTACTAGTCCCACCTCCCCCAGAACCGGTTCTAATATCCCAGGAATTTAAATTCCTCCCCCTTGCACCTTTCCTCTAGCCACGTATTCATCTGAAATATCCTTCTATTTCTACTCTGACTAGCACGTGGCACTGGTAGCAATCCTGAGATTACTACGTTTTGAGGTCCTATTTTTAAATTTACCTCCTAACTCCCTATATTCAGCTTTTAGGACCTCTTCCCCTTTTTTACCTATATCGTTGGTACCTATATGCACCACGACAGCTGGCTGTTCACACTCCTGCTCCAGAATGCCCTGCAGCCACTCTGAGACATCCTTGACCCTTGCACCAAAAGGCAACATACCATCCTGGAGTCTCATTTGTGGCCGCAGAAACGCCTATCTATTCCTCTTACAATAGAATCCCCTTTTACTATAGATCTCCTGCTCTTTATCCTCCCGTCCTGTGCAGCAGAACCACCCATGGTGCCAGGAAGTTGGCTACGGCTGCCTTCCCCGATAAGCCATCTCCCCCAACAATATCCAAAGTGGTATATCTGTTTGAGAGGGGGATGGCCACAGGGGACCCCTGCAAACCTGCCTGCACTTTGTACTCTGCCTGGCGATCACCCATTCCCTTCCTGCCTGTGCAGCCTTTACCTGCGGTGTGACCAACTCCCTAAACGTGCTATCCACGATGTCCTCCGCATCGCGAATGCTCCAGTATGTATCCATTCGCAGCTCCAGCGGCGCTATGCTGTCTGCCAGTAGCTGCAGCTGAATACACTTCCCACACACATGGTCGTCAGGGACACTGGAAGTGTCCCTGATTTCCCACATAGTGCAGGAGGAGCTTAAAAACATCAAAACATAGAAGATAGGAGCAGGAGTAGGCCATTCAGCCCTTTGAGCCTGCTCCGCCATTCAATGAGATCATGGCTGATCATCCAAATTCAGTACCCTGTCCCTGCCTTCTCCCCATATCCCTTGATCCCTTTAGCCTTAAGAAATATATCCAACTCTTTTTTGAATATATTTAATGAACTGGCCTCCACTGCCCTCTGTGGCAGAGAATTCCACAGGTTCACCACTCTCTGGGTGAAGAAATTCCTCCACATTTCAGTCCTAAATGGCTTACCCCTTATCCTTAGACTATGACCCCTGGTTCTGGACTCCCCGGCCATCATAAACATCCTTCCTGCATCTAGTCTGTCCAGGCCTGACAGAATTTTATAAGTTTCAATGAGATTCCCTCTCAATCTTCTAAACTCCAGTGAGTATAAGCCCAATCGACACAATCTCTCCTCATACGTCATTCCTGCCATCCCAGGTATCAGCCTGGTGAATCTTCGCTGCACTCCTTCCATGGCAAGTACGTCCTTCCTCAGGTAAGGTGACCAAAACTGCACACAATACTCAAGGTGCGGTCTCACCAAGGCCCTGTACAACTGTAGCAAGACATCCTTGTTCCTTTACTCGAACCCTCTTGCTATGAAGGCCAACATACCATTTGCCTTCTTAACCACCTGCTGCACCTGCATGCTTACCTTCAGCGACTGGTGCACAAGAACACCCAGGTCTCTTTGCACTTCCCCTTCTCCCAATCTATTGCCATTCAAATAATAATCTGCCTTCCTGTTTTTGCCACCAAAGTGGATAACCTCACATTTATCCACATTATAGTGCATTTGCCATGTTTCTGCCCAATCACCCAATCTGTCCAAATTACCCTCCATGGAACATTTGTCTGAGATTCTGTTACAAAATAATGGAATTGGAAGGGGATCAAGGTAGAATTCTATTTAAAGTCAAATTCCTTGCCACGGGGCCGAGCTGTGCTGCCATGACTACCCTTTAATTAATTCAAATTAAATTAAATCAAATCAATACTACTAATTACACTACAATTAAATGATATATTCAAGGGCACTTGTTTACTAGCACTCCCTGCTACACACCAGAGACCCTAGAAGCTATAAACCACAAAAATTATGTTTGGAAAAAAGCGAGAGAGAGAGAAATACTCACCAACCAATCACTTACCTGCTTTCTGGTGCCGTCACACTTCGATTACTTTTTACTTCTCTCTCCCCCAGCTCCTTAAAGCCTCGGTCTCTGCGCTCAGTCTCCACCCAGGGCCACTCTCGCTGCTGCCGCCGGTGAGTCTGGGCCGCTCTCTCTCCCCGCTCTTTAAATCCTCGGTCTCTGTGCTCAGTCTCCACCCAGGGCCGCTCTCGCTGGTGCTGCCAGTGAGTCTCAATGCAAGGCTTTTTCTTTTTCTTTCAATGCGGATGTCGTTTTTCCATACGGAAATCACTGGAAATTACCCTCCATGGAACATTTGTCTGAGATTCTGTTACAAAATAATGGAATTGGAAGGGGATCAAGGTAGAATTCTATTTAAAGTCAAAATTCCTATGTCTTGGTTTAGTTTTCATTACCTGACCAAACTACATTAATATTGAAACAAATTGCTACTTCCCCTGTGTAAAAGTCTTAACACAGTTAGGTGGGAAAGGGGACTGAGAGTAAAGTGCCCTATAATTTGTCTGGATCACAGCTCCTGTTACTAAGTGGGCAAACTCAAGCATGCACTAAAGCTGATCTTGAGTTGGATACCAGGAGACACCTGGCTTTGACGCTCTAGCTTTCCCTCTCACTCCCAGAGAAATCAGGATCCCAAGAGAATGGGGTCCGATTATCCATGGAATCTTAATGCTGTCTGAGGGTGATGCGCTTATCTGGATATGCATCTAAAACATTGCAGAAGCCTTTTGCTGCTCATGGATCAATGAAGTGAACATTAAGCACTTTGGCCTAGAAATTCAGTATAGCCACTTTTGGGGCGGTAAAGTCGGGCAGCCGCTAAAGTTTGCGCCCGGCGCAAAGTGGAGGCCACTTCGCCGATATTCAGTAGCTTTGGCCAAGGAGTTTGCTCGAGCGCTAAAACTGGCGATGCACGGCTATCTTTAGGCGCTAAGCCGGCGGTGCAGAGTGATACCGCCGAGGCCGGGCGCAGCGCAGGTGCGGTCATTTCTTGATTGACAGCAGACACCCTGGCGCCGGCCAGCTCTTAAAGGGGGAAGGGTCGACTTGGTCTGCTGCCACGCCCTGGATACTGCAGCCCTCCAGCTAGGCCTAAACACTGCTGCTGGAGAGAAATAGCGCCAGGAAGGATGCAGAGGGCCCGTGAGCGAGCGCAGCGCTTCTCTGCCCATGATTTAAAGGTGCTGGTTAGGGCTTTGGAGAGGAGACGCCATATCTTGTTCCCGGACAGTGGCAAGAAGCCTGCCACCAGGGTGTACAGGAAAGCCTGGAGGGATGTCGCCCAGAGGGTCACAGCCACCTGCGATGTCCCCAGGACTGGTGTCCAATGCCGGAAAAAGTTTAACGACCTCACTCGGATTGTCAGGGTGAGTACCCTTTCCAGTGTCCTCCTCATCCTTGCATGTGCACCTCACATTATGGGCAAAGGGACCTCAAAGCCCTAATGGCCAGCCCTCATCCAGCAGCTATGGCACTGGCATGAACATCAATTGCACTTTCTGCACTTTCCACACTGGCCAAGCTATTTTACCATGGGAGGCAGTGCATACAGCAACAGGGCACCACACTGGCCAAGCTATTCGACCATGGGAGGCAGTACACACAACAACAGGGCACCACACTGTACTTAGAGGCCGTCCTTTCTCTTGCAGGCCAAGCTGGCCCAGAATCTGAGGAGCCGGACTGACACCGGGGGAGGCCGTCCCCAGTTCCAGCAGCTCAGTGACCTGGAGGAGCGCGTGGGTCGACTCATGGGTGGCCGGCTGATTGGCCCCGTTGCATGTGGAGATGCCGACCCTGTGCTGGGCCCCAATGGTAAGGACATCACCTTTTGGACCTCTCTCGTTCCCCTTGCGCTTCAGATCTACATCCTTTGCCACTGTCCGACCAATGCGCTGAATGCCACCACTCATGCCTCCCTCGCTGACGCCCTGTCCTCACTCTAAAGCTACTCTTGTGCCTTCCTGCTTTCAGCTGGTGAGGAGGAGGTCCCTGAAGCTGCCAGTGACAGTCCCTCGGAAGAGGAGGACGAGGAGGAGCAAGAGGAAGGCGGCCCATCGGGGGAACCCTCATCCGCGCCAGGGGATGGCAATGGAGGGGACACGTCTTCCCTGGAGGAGAGCCAGGGGGAAGTGTTGCAGGGGAGTGTAGTTGCTGGGCCCAGTGGCGTCCAGCCACGCGGGAAGGGTCGGGCAGCTCGGCGGCCTTCTCCCCAGAGGGAGAGTCCGGCCTCCAGTCCGGAGACGGTCCTCGCCCAGGAGGTGCACCTCCTCGATCAAATGTCCGCGGACTCGGATCGCCGGCACACCGAGTTCATGGGGGTTGTGGCACGGTTGCCTGAGGCCATCGAGTCCCTGGCTCATAGTGTGTACAATTTCGGGGCCTCACAGGCCAGGGGTTTCGAGCAACTCGGGGCAGCACAGGCCAGGGGTTTCGAGCAATTCGGGGCAGCACAGGACGCGAGTCGGGCCGAATTCAGGGCAGCACAGGACGCGAGTCGGGATGACTTCAGGGCAGCACAGGCAGCGAGTGGCCAGTTGATCAGTGGTGCCGTGCAGTCACTGGCTGGTCTGATGCGGGCACAGACCAGGGCAGTATGGGCACTCACTGCTGCCACTCTCGCTGTGTCAGCCAGGCATCGCCAGGGCACCCACCGCGCTGCAGCAGCACAGCGGTCTGGCCTTCACCAGATTGCTGCGCTTGCTGCAGTGCCAGCCCGGCCGAGTGCCAGTGTCTCAGGCGAGCAGCGAGCGCCTGGCATCAGCCAGCTTGCCCCCATTGCTGCAGCCGCCACTGCCACTCCCCCAGTGAAGCTGCCACGAGCTGCTGGAGAGACTGATGCTGCCCAGCCACAGCTGCAGCAGTCAGCAGCCGGCCCCTAGAGGGCCAGAGCTCGTCTAGGCCGACCCCCAAGGGCATCTGCCGTCACGCCATGTGCCCCTCAGGAGCCTTCCCCCAGCCTTGCAGCACCCACAGGGCCCAGGTTGAGGCGGAGCAGCAGGTCGGCCAGGGGCCGGAAAAGGCTGGACAAGGACTCGCCCTCTCGGCACACAAAGTAGAGGGTGTTGCCAAATGTTTTTTTATATGGGGGTGGTTGTGTTGTCTATGGGGGTGGTTGTTTTGGTAAGGCCGAGGATGAAGGCCATTTGGATGGAAAAGTTTTGTTATTCCTCCCCAGGTTGTGGGAGTGAGTCATGTGTTTGACTGTTTTTTGGGGGTGTTGTCTGTTTTTGGGTTTCATGTGGGAAGGGCCCTGAGTTTGTTCAATAAAGCTTTTTCTTTATTCAGCTTGTCCATGTTTGATGTTTGAAGTGGTTGTTGCGTTAACCGGCTGAGGGCTTGCGGAGCAGCTGCATTCATGTCCCTTCATTGCCACAAGCCATTCCCTGACAGGGGGCCTAGAAGTGTCATTCAATAAGCCGCCGACGGACGGCCCTTGGACCTTGTGGCTCCCTCCTGGGCTGGTACTCCTCCTCCTCCTCCTCCTCATGGTCCTCCTGCTCATCCTCCTGAGGTGGTGGTCCAACGTGAGGTGGCAGTGCCTGAGTCCTGCGGATAGCCAGGTTGTGCAGCATGCAGCAAACGACGATGAACTGGGAGACTCTATCCGGCGAATACTGCAGAGATCCGCCGGAGCGATCCAGGCAGCAGAACCGTTGCTTGAGGACGCCAATCGTTTGCTCTATGATGTTCCTTGTGGCTTGATGGCTTTCGTTGTATGCCTCCTCAGCAGGGGTCCTGGGCGCACGGAGTGGGGTCATGAGCCATGTACACAAAGGATAGCCTTTGTCCCCGATAAGCCATCCTCTTGGGGGAGGCTGTGCCTGGAACATGTCAGCCACAGTAGTCTGGCGCAGGATAAATGCATCGTGGCTGCTGCCTGGAAAGCGGGCATTGACAGCTAGGATGCACTGCCTGTTGTCACACACCAGCTGTACATTGAGGGAATGGTAGCCCTTCCGGTTGCGGTAATCCTCGGCATTGTCGATAGGTGCCCGCAAAGCCACATGCGTGCAGTCAATGGCGCCCTGCACCGTGGGGAAGTCCGCGATCCTCGCAAATCCGACTGCACGCTGCTCCTGCCTCTCCAGGGTCATGGGGAAGGAGATGAATTGGTGTCTCCTTGTGAAAAGGGCATCGGTGACCTGCCGGATGCAGCGATGCACGGCGAAGTGGGATATGTTAGCTATGTCCCCAGCAGCGGCTTGGAAGGAGCCGCTTGCATAAAAGTTCAGAGCCACCGTGACCTTCACTTCCACCGACAGAGACGTCCTGCACATCAGCTGTGGACGCAGATCTCGGTGAAGCAGCTGGCAGATCTCTGCAACCACCTCCCTTCTGAAGCGCAGCCTCTTAACACACTGCGCGGCAGTCATGGCGAGATAGGACACCTGCTGGCGGTATTCCCTGAGTGGGTAAGGCCTACGTTGCCGACGCCTGATGCCCCCTCTGCGTCTAGGCATGGCTGCCCCTCTCACACAGCGTCTGCGAGCCCTTCGCACATAATGCTGGAACTGAGGGTTGGCACCCCATGCAGCCCCCATAATATACTGGCAAACAATGAAATCACAATGAGGCAAATTTCCAAGCTCTGGCCAGAAGCCAAAAATACCTCTCCTATGTTGGGCCAAATCAGTAAGGTCTCTTCCTTGGTCTCTGTCCAGAAATCCGTTGCACAAAAGTCATTGCAGCAAAATGGCTGGCCTTTATAGTTCAGTGTAAGTGCCCTTTAATTAGCGCTCCCCGAGGCCCGCAGGGCCTCTGCTGCGTTCCACTTCACAGTTCTTAGCACCGCCACGCCCACATTGGGTGGGCGCGACTGAAGTTCCGGTTTGGGGCGCACAAAGGGCGTTGCACGACGAAATGACATCATAAGCTGCGCACGCAGCTGAACGCGCGCAAACACTTTGCGCCGGCGCTAAATGTCTACTGAAGTTGGGCGTAGGCGCAGATCGCGCTGCGCCCGGCCGCTAAGTGCCTAGCGCTCGAAGTCTACTCCTCTTAAGGTGCTAACGGCTGGCGCACGCAACTGAATTTCTAGGCCTTTGAGTGGAATCATCCTGTCCGCAGTTGTTCTCGTTATTTGGGTGAAAGATATTGGGTAATTGCCCACAATCACCAACCGAGCACCAATGTGAAAACAATTGCTTTTTTCACATAATCAGCAGTAAGTTAAACCATTTAATAATTGGTTTTTACAAACATTAAACATTGAACCAGTCACAAATGATCTACTTAACCTTTAGAAAATTGTGCATTTTGATACCAGCTTTGTACAAAGTGGCAACCCAGCCAAGACCACGAGGAAGCCATACTTCTCTGTGAGACACAATGTGGTCCACCAGTTGGGGAGGTATTGAGGAGCTTCAGGCATAAGTCACACACCAACCAGTAGAGTGGCCAGTTGTGCGGTACCTCTCAAAACAAGAACACCTAACAAAAAAGAGCTGAGGAAAGAATCGCTTTTAACCATAAGGCAATTGTGAAGGGAAAGTGTTCAAATTTCTGAGTGCTTAGCATGCGGTTGAACTGTTTACCATGGAGGAAGTTAGGGGACCAACCAGATTGGTGATAAAACCATGGCCCAGAATTTGCTGTAACCGGTCAACGAACAGTGCCCGCCTGTAATTAGATTTGCCCTTGCCTGTTTAATCGCCATGATATTTTGGCATGGCAAGTTGCTGGAAGTGGGAAATGGAAATGGTGCAGCACCCTCTACAGGACATCTGGGATCTGGTTGTACAGGGCAAGCAACTGTGTATCTCCTTAACCAATCACATTGAAGGATTGTGAAATTACCAGCGCAAGGACTGAGAAGGAAGTGTAAATTAGAGTGGGTGAATTCAATGTCAAATCAGGTACAGAAAGAGAAATAAAGAGAGGGAAAGAAAAATTGGATTAAGAGAGAGGGAGAAAAACGAGACAAAGAAAAAGTAAAAAAAAAGTTAATTTTAAAAATCTCCAACAACAATTAAAACCTGAAGAAATGAGACTCCACACTTGTAATAGTTAATTTTCAGTGCCAGAGAGGTTGACTGGCAGCACTTAACATTCATCACATAGTTAAAAGGATATTTTGACTGAAATGGACAAGATGTGAATTACTGTGGTGAGTTCAGTTCATATCTACCACGCAAATACAGCAACTTCACACCATTCAATCCATTTCAATGGTGAGGCAGACAGCGAGATGCTGTTTTCACGAAGCTAACAGTGCAGCAGCACAACTCAGACAGCAACTTTTCGATTTCTACGTTTAATTTCACATCTGCCCTTGCCTGAATTGCTGCGGCATTTGTGCATAAATAACGGCAAGTACAACATCAGCTTCACTGTTAGTGTGACAGCAAATTTTGGGCCCATGTATTCCACTCGCATCACAAAAGGAATATTTAAGACAGGCAATGAAATTGACAGGAAAAACCGGGAGAGAAATTGAAACGTTCAATGTTCCTCCCTTTTCTGTACTACTTCCACAATGGGAGAATGGGATTGGTGACATTTTGTATGGAAAAATGTTTTGTTGCTCGTTAAGGCCTTTTGATACATTACAGAAAAAGACACAGCAGTTTTCCACTGAGGGAAACTAGAATGACCAGGTAGGAGTGAGCTTATATACTGAGTTGGTGTTAATTTTGGCGATGTAGCTGCTAAAGGCTTTGGCACAGTCCATAGTCGTCATGGGTTTTGCTGCAGCTGGGGCAGTTCTGGGCACCGCATCTCAGACAGGATATATTGGCCTTGGAGTGGGTGCAGCGCAGATTCACCAGAGTGATACCAGGGCTTAGAGGGTTAAATGATGATGACAGTTGCACAAGGCTTGTATTCCCTTGTGCATAGGAGATTGAGGGGTGATCTGATCAAGGAGTTTAAAATTATAAAAAGATTTGATAGGGTAGATACAGAGATACTATTTCCTCTGGTGGGGGAATCCAGAATAAAGGGGAAATAATCGTAAAATTAGAGCAAAGCCATTTAGGAGCAAAATCAGTGAGCACTTCGCACAAAAGATAGTAGTGTGGCAAAGCCACCAAGGGACTCCTGTATAACTGCCTTTAACAGAGTGCTACAGCACCTAGGTTGGTTTACTGTATGTAAATAGCCCGTTCTGGGTAAGTCCCAGAACCGGCGCGATGACGTCATCACGTTGGACCCGTGATGTCCCGAATGACGGGAAACGTCATGACGTCAGACTGGGAGGTTCCCAGTTCAGAGCTCGTGAAGCCAGCATTAAGAAAAGACCTGTTGATTGTTTCTCCTGCATGTCATTGTTTGTTCTCTAGTTTACATTAAACTTTGTTTTATTATCGGACTGACTCGACCTCAGTACTTCAGTTAGGGATCTGTCGATTCCTACATTGGTGACCCCGAAGCTTCGCGGACGATATTCGCGGAGGACGCGCAGAACAAAACAATGTATGTTAACGCAGCGACCTTGAAGCTCCCTCACTTTTGGGAACAACAGGCGGCCTCCTGGTTCGTCCAAGCGGAGGCTCAGTTCCAGCTTCAGAACATCGTGCTGGATCAGACCCGTTATCTTTACGTGGTCTCCGCACTGGACAGCTCGACGGCTTCGAGGATCATCAGTCTGCTGGAGACCCCGCCCGTAGATAACAAATATGATATGCTTAAGGCGCGACTAATGCAGGTTTTTGGCCTCACGAAAGTGGAGCGCGCGCGACGTTTACTCACACTGCCCGGGTTAGGTGACGCCAAGCCGTCTGAGCTGATGAGCCAGATGCTCACGCTCCTCAGTTCCGAGCCGCAGTGTTTTCTGTTTCGGCAACTGTTCCTGAGCCAGCTCCCCGAGCAGGTGCAAACAGCCCTCGCCAGGTTGGAGGCTACGGACGGTGTAGCGCTCGTGGCCGAAGCCGACACCATTTATGTGGTGATGCAGCAGTATTGCGCCACCTCGAAGCGTCGTGCCCCGAAGAACCCCGCCTTGGCGCCTCCACCTCTCTGTTACTATCATGCCCGTTTCGGCCCAAAAGCCAGATGCTGCCGTCCTCCCTGTAGTTTCGTGTCTAATGCAACGAGAAAGCAACAGCACCGACTGCGTGAGCGGAAGGACGACCCCGAGGTCGGTTTCGCAACTATGATGGCGGTTGGAGATTCCGGGAAGTTACTTTATATCACCGACTCCATTTCGGGCCGGCGGTTTTTGTGTGACACAGGCGCCCAGTGCATCATCCTTCCCGCTTCGTTCCTCGACGTCAGGGCCGGGAGGTGCGGTTCTCCACTCTGGGCCGCCAACGGCAGTGCTATTTGTACGTTCGGGACGCGGTGGATCCAGGTGTGTTTCGGCGGGCAACGTTTCCTATGGGAGTTTATCACCGCCCAAATCGAACAGGCAATCCTCGGCGCTGACTTCTTCTCTTTCAATGACCTATTCGTTGATTTATGAAATCGCCGTCTGATTCACGCCGCCACGTTTGCCTCCATCCTGTGCTTTCGGGGTTTCGGCACGACTCACACGGTTTCCTGCACCGCGCCGCCGCCCGCCTTCTCGGGGAATTTCCGGATTTAACTCGGCCCATCTTCTCGGCACCGACCACTAAACATGGTGTGGAGCACCACATCGCGACGACCGGCCCTCCGGTCTTTGCCCGGGCTCGGCGGCTGGGACCCAGTAAACTCGAGGCCGCGAAGGCGGAATTCGCCACCATGGAGTGGCTGGGGATTGTTCGCTGGTCGGATAGGCCCTGGTCTTCACCACTTCATATCGTCCCTAAGCCCGGCGGTGGTTGGCAGCCCTGTGGCGATTATCGGTGCCTCAATGAGGTCACGACGCCCGACCGGTACCCAATACCGTACATCCAAGATTTCTCCGCACACTTGGTGGGCAATTTGTTTTTTTCCAAAATCGACCTCGTCCGGGGGTACCATCAAGTGCCCATCCACCCCCAGGACATCCAGAAGACGGCGGTCATTACCCCGTTCGGACTGTTTGAATTCTTCCAAATGCCGTTCGGGCTCAAGAATGCGGCGCAGGCGTTCCAGCGCCTTATGGATTCAGTGCTGCAGGACCTTAAGTTCCTGTTTGTGTATCTCGATGACATCCTGGTCACCAGTACTTCGAAAGAGGAACATCTCAGCCACCTGCGCCTCCTTTTTCGCCGCCTCCATCAGCATGGCCTCATAGTTAACCCGGCCAAATGCCAATTCGGGCTGCGACAGATCCACTTTTTGGGCCACCGCAGTGCAGTGCCACTTCGGTCGAAGGTGGAGGCGATTGCTGCTTTTCCACGCCCGCAATCTGTTAAAGCGCTCCAGGAGTTCCTCGGTATGGTGAATTTTTACCATCAGTTTGTTCCATGGGCCGCGCAGCTTATGCGGCCACTCTACGAGGCACTCAGAGGGAAACCGGGGAAAGAACTTGTGGTATGGACACCAGAGATGGATTGCGCTTTTGTGGACACGAAAGATGCTCTCGCAAACGCAACGATGTTGCGCACCCGCTGCCTGGCGCCACCATCGCGCTTACGACTGACGCTTCGGACTACGCTGTAGGTGGCGTGCAGGAGCAATGGGTCGACGGGACGTGGCAACCGCTGGCGTTTTTTAGTCGCCAATTGTGTTGTAACGAACGCAGCTACAGCACGTTCGACAGGGAGTTGTTGGCGTTGTTTCTGGCCATCTGCCATTTTCATTTTCTGTTGGAGGGACGCCAATTCACCGCGTTTGTGGATCACAAACCCCTGACGTTTGCCATGGCCAAGACGGCTGAGCCGTGGTCAGCTCGACAGCAATGACAGCTCACCTTTATTTCCGAGTTCACCACCGACATCCAGCACGTGGCCGGCAAGGACAACGTGGTCACCGATTGCCTCTCGTGTGCGACTGTCCAGACCGTCCAGCTGGGACTCGATTATTCACTCATGGCTGCTGACCAAGCAGCCGATCCGGAAACGCAAGCTTTCTGCACTGACTCCTCCTGCTTTCAGCCATAAAAGATGTAATAGCAGAGCATTTGGAAGGCACTGACAGGATCGGACAAAGTCAACATGGATTTACAAAAGGTAAATCACGCTTGACTAATCTACTGGAATTTTTTGAGGATGTAACTGGTAAAATAGATAAGGGAGAACCAGTGGATGTGGTGTATTTGGACTTTCAGAAGGCTTTCGATAAGGTCCCGCATAAGAGATTAGCGTGCCAAATTAAGGCACATGGGATTGGGGGCAAGGTATTGACTTGGATAGAGAACTGGTTGGCGGACAGAAAGCAAAGAGTTGGAATAAACGGATCGTTTTCCGAGTGGCAGGCAGTGACTAGTGGGGTACCGCAAGGATCGGTCCTAGGACCCCAGCTGTTCACAATATATACTAATGATCTGGACAAGGAAATTGGATGTAATATCTCCAAATTTGCAGACGACACAAAGCTGGGTGGGAGGGTATGCTGTGAGGAGGATGTCGTGAAACTCCAGTACGATTTTGGCAGGTTAGGTGATTGGGCAGAAACATGGCAAATGCACTATAATGTGGATAAATGTGAGGTTATCCACTTTGGTGGCAAAAACAGGAAGGCAGATTATTATTTGAATGGCAATAGATTGGGAGAAGGGGAAGTGCAAAGAGACCTGGGTGTTCTTGTGCACCAGTCGCTGAAGGTAAGCATGCAGGTGCAGCAGGCGGTTAAGAAGGCAAATGGTATGTTGGCCTTCGTAGCAAGAGGGTTCGAGTACAGGAACAAGGATGTCTTGCTACAGTTGTACAGGGCCTTGGTGAGACTGCACCTTGAGTATTGTGTGCAGCTTTGGTCGCCTTATCTGAGGAAGGACGTACTTGCCATGGAAGGGGTGCAACGAAGATTCACCAGGCTGATACCTGGGATGGCAGGAATGACGTATGAGGAGAGATTGTGTCGATTGGGTTTATACTCACTGGGAGTTTAGAAGATTGAGAGGGGATCTCATCGAAGCCTATAAAATTCTGTCAGGCCTGGACAGACTAGATGCAGGAAGGATGTTCCCGATGGTCAGGGAGTCCAGACCCAGGGGTCATAGTCTAAAGATAAGGGGTAGGACATTTAGGACTGAAATGAGGAGGAATTTCTTCGCCCAGAGAGTGGTGAACCTGTGGAATTCTCTGCCACAGAGGGCGGTAGAGGCCAGTTCATTAAATATATTCAAGAAAGAGTTGGATATATTTCTTAAGGCTAAAGGGATCAGGGGATATGGTGAGAAGGCAGGGACAGGGTACTGAATTTGGATGATCAGCCATGATCTCATTGAATGGCGGAGCAGGATCGAAGGGCCAAATGGCCTACTCCTGCTCCTATCTTCTATGTTTCTATGTGCTTTTCCACTCGGCTGGCACCTCCCTGCTCTGCGACGTCTCCTTGGGGGACCCCCGCCCGATCGTTCCACTGTCCTGGCGTAGGAACGTTTTCGATGCCATTCACAGGCTTGCGCACACTGGCGTGAGGGCTTCACAAAAATAACTGGCGTCCAGGTTCGTCTGGAGAGGAATGCGAAAAGATGTCCGTGAGTGGGCCAACACCTGCGTCGTGTGCCAGCGGACTAAGGTACAGCGACACGTCAAAGCTCCCGTCGCCGTTTTCGAAGTACCGGAGCGGCGTTTCGATCACGTCCATGTCAACCTCATTAGCCCACTACTGCCGTCACAAGGTTTCACACATCTTTTGACTATAGTCGACCGTACCACCAGATGGCCGGAGGCCATTCCTTTGACGTCCACCACCTCCGCGGATGTCACCCGGGCTTTTCTCTCATCCTGGGTTGCACGTTTCGGCGTTCCGTCTGAATTTTTGTCGGATTGCGGGCCGCAGTTCTCGTCTGCTTTGTGGAACGCCATCGCCTTGGGTTTGGGCACCAAGCTCCATCAGACCACGGCTTACCATCCGCAGGCCAATGGATTATGTGAGCGTTTTCATCGGTCCTTGAAGGCGTCGCTGCGGGCCAGCCTCCAGGGGACCGCATGGATGGACAAGCTGCCTTGGGTGATGCTCAGGTTACGCACAGCGCCTAAAGAGGACCTGCAGGCATCAGCAGCCGAACTGGTTTATGGCCAACCGCTCTGGGTGCCCGGCGAGTTTCTTCCGTCACCAACGCGTCCTTGGTCGGCGGCTGAACAACTGCAGGATCACCGGGACGCAGCTCAATCTTTTCGGCCCATTCCGACGTCACATCACGGGTTGCCGCGTCACACGTTCCGCCGGAGCTTATGCGGGCTAAATTCATTTTTGTCAGGCATGACGCCCACCGTAGTCCTCTCACACCTCCATATACAGGCCCGTTCCAGGTACTGCTGGCGGGCGCCAAGAGTTTTTTTAGTGGACGTCGGGGGCAAGCCTGACCACATTTCCGTGGACCGCCTCAAGGCCGCACACCTGGACCTCGAGCGACCGGTCGAGGCAGCGCAGCCACCGCATCGTGGGCAGCCGCCCGTGGCCGCCACGCCTGACCAGACTGTTCCGCAGACCAGCTCATCGTCTACCCAACCCATTCCTCTCCGGGAATATCGGAGTCGTTCGAACAGGCTCGTCCGACCTCCTCTGCGATTGACTTTTGAGGTTAAAGACACTTCTGGGGGGGCGCATGTGGCAAAGCCACCAAGGGACTCCTGTATAACTGCCTTTAACAGAGTGCTACAGCACCTAGGTTGGTTTACTGTATGCAAATAGCCAGTTCTGGGTAAGTCCCAGAACCGGCGCGATGATGTCATCACGTTGGTCATGTGACGTCCCGAACGGCGGGAAACGTAATGATGTCATGACGTCAGACTGGGAGGTTCCCAGTTCAGAGCTCGTGAAGCCAGCATTAAGAAAGGACCTGTTGATTGTTTCTCCTGCATGCCATTGTTTGTTCTCTAGTTTACATTAAACTTCGTTTTATTATCGGACTGACTCGACCTCAGTACATCAGTTAGGGATCTGTCGATTCCTACAGTAGAAATTTGGAACGCTCGGCCCCAAAAGGCTGTGAATGCTGGGGGATAATTGGAGCTTTCAGGGTTAAGATCGATAGATTTTTGTGAGGTTAGGGTATTAATAAGGTGGGACATTGGAGCGGAGGTGCAGGTGAGCCATGATTTAATTGAATGGCAGAACAGGCTCAAGGGGTGAATGGCCTACTCCTGTTCCTAATGTTAATATGTTGAATGAATGTAAATGGTGCTGTACTGGAGACTATGCACCTTCACAACTTACTACCACTTGGCTCTTAAACAGTTCATTGCACTTGCACTCGTCATCTCTTCAACCAGCTGAGCAGCAGTCAGCTCAGGGAATCATAAACAGATGAGTTGAAAACAGTTTAAAAACAAATGCCGATGCACCGCTTAGCCATATATTTCATTCTCCCTCATGGGAAATCAAAATCAAAGAGGCTTTGGATGGTTAACTAAATCACTCCAAATACAAAGATACCAAAATTGATCAAGAAATGTGTTACTTTCAATTAAAATTACACATGCAGCTGATGAACTCAGTTTTAAAGCGGAGTTGTAGGTTATACTTTGTTTTAGATTGCAAATATCCCAGCTTGATCACATGTATAAAACCAAACACTTCAACTCTATAATTCAACCTTTCAAAATCTGGAAGTGGCCGTGTTAGTGAATCAGACTTTCCCACTCTCCAAAGCTGGAGTAGCATCCCTGGCCACGATTCGACTAGTTAAGTGGCTGTTAAACCACTTGAGAGGCACAGAAATTAGTATCACTGCAGGTGAATCCTGATTGACCAGGTTTCTGCCAGTTTGGCTAATGACATCCTATAGAAGAAACTCTGGGGAACACAGAAGTAATCTACATTACTATTGGTTGCCATTAAGAAAAAAAAATGGTGGTTATTATTCCAGTATCTGAAAGGAGAAAATATCAACTTAAATATATCTATTTATACATGAATTATAAAGAACTTTGTTCAAGTAATAGGTTATAACATACAATGTTCAACATAAGCTGACAATTTTTAATGTTGAGACTGTGCACACACACAAACACCTCTGAAGTCATATATGTTTACAAAAATGACATGCATGCAGAAACTTATTGAATTCTTATTGGCTTCACTTTCTGCCCCTACTATAAACACCTGCAATTGCAGAACACAGTGCAGCTGCAGGAACTGCATGATTTAACACCAACGCAAGGGAATACAGACCACCATCAATACAATATAATCCTAAACACCTTCATCACTGGAGCATTTACCAGTGCCTGAGGTGTGGGAGTCCAGTGGGGAAATTGGATGCATACCCACTCTTACATCTGAAGGCAACAAGGAATGTTGGCACAGATATATGAAGCATCACCAGAGTGCCACTTGTTCCAGCTCTTGTGGGACAGAGTTCTATAATGTAAGCATAAGGCTAGAGCAACGTATGGAGACCTACGACCAGTGCTGTAGGACAGCATGAGCAGTCTGCTGTCCATCTTGCATAGGGACATGGTCATGGTTTTTTTATTCGTTCCTGGGATGTGGGCGTCACTGGCAAGGCCAGCATTTATTGCCCATCCCTAGTTGACCTTGAGAAGGTGATGGTGAGTCATCTTCTTGAACCGCTGCAGTCCGTGTGGTGAAGGTACTCCCACAGTCCTGTTAGGGAGGGAGTTCCAAGATTTTGACCCAGCAACGATGAAGGATCGGCGATATATTTTTTCTAAGTCAGGATGATGTGTGACTTGGAGGGGAACTTGGAGGTGGTGGTGTTCCCATGTGCCTGCTGCCCTTGTCCTTCTAGGTGGAAGAGGTCGCGGGTTTGGGAGATGCTGCCGAAGAAGCTTTGGCAAGTTATGGTGCAACGTATGGTGTAGTCAGGTAAGTGATTCAAGATAGCACAGCTGTGTTTTATTCTTTTTTGGAATCCTTACTTTGCATGGCTTCAGCTTGTTCTGCACATTGGCTTGTTTGACACGGGGGGTGGGGGGGAGTGCGGCTGTAGTCTGTCCTATGTGATAGATTAGCAGGCATTTCGATGTTATCCATACTGTTGTCAGACAGACAGCTAGTCGGTAGGAGATTGTTCAAAGACCAACACAGGTAGGAGCAACTTCAGCAAGAGGTACACTCTACATGACTGAGTTCATGTCTGCTCAAAGTAAAGCATGGATTGAACCAGGGCAGAACGCAGTGAGCTTTCTGCAAGATAATAGAAAGTAAAAGAAAGGAGAAAGAACTTGTATTTATACAGCACCTTTCATGTCCTTGGGACATTTGGAAGCAATTTAAGCCAATTAAATACTTTGGAAATGTAGTCACTGTTGTTTTGTAGGCAAATGTGACTCAGTTGGTAGCACTCTCACCTTTGAGTCAGATGGCTGTGGGTTCAAGACTTGCACACATAATCTAGGCTGACCCTTCAGTGCAGTACTGAGGGAGTGCTGCACTGTCTGAGGTTCCGTCTTTCAGATGAGATGTTTATCCAAAGCCCTCTCTGCCTCTTGGGAATGTAAAAGATCCCATGGCTCTATTCAAAGAAAAGCAGAGAAGTTCTCCATGTTGTTCTGGCCAATATTTATCCCTCAATCAACATCACTAAAAAAAAAGATTGTCTGGTCATTATCACATTGTTGTTTGTGGGACCTTGCTGTGCACAAATTGGCTGCCACATTTCCTACATTACAACAGTGACAACCCTTCAAAAGGTACTTCATTGGCTGTAAAGTGCTTTGGGACATTCAGTTATTGGCAATATTCGTGAGTCTGCTTCCTCCGCTAATTGTGCCAACACTGGTAATGGGTGATATAAGCAGGGGAGCACAGCCACCAGAAGGGTAAGAACATCAAATACAGAATATAGGCTGCATTTGCACCAAAGCAGAGCATCCATCTTTCCTTGTTGAATAAAACTACATAACGTTTACCTTGTCTTTTGTTTGTCTTCATTGCTGCACCATATGTGTAGCACCAGAACTTGGGACCTCTTGATTACCTGTTATTCACCAAGAGGTCACCTTAATTGTGGCAGAAAATGATCCTTCCGCTAGATGTAATTTTAGGAAAAGTGGAGCTGATTAAGGTTCACCCTTCTCTTCCCGAGCACTCCCCTCGATGCTGAAGCTTTGTATTTTCCAAGAAAAGAGTGAACAATTTCCTCTCAGGTAGACCCATACCGGTACTGTACCATACACTAGAATTTGGAGCAAACAGCACCTGACAACAATTTGACTCACCTTTTGTCTACCGTGCTGAAGAATATCCTCAGAGCCCATCTGGAGAATGGAACCATAGTGTCAATGTTCAAAAAGACATTCAACAAAGAACTGTGGTTTTGTGCGTCTCATTATAGCTAATGTTTGACAAATTGGGGATTGTCCTATGAGGAGAGATTGAGCAGACTAGGCCTATATTCTCCAGCGTTTAGAAGAATGAGAGGTGATCTCATTGAAACATACAAAATTCTTACAGGGCTTGACAGGGTAGATGCAGAGAGGATGCTTCCCCTAGCTGGGAAGTCTAGAACCAGGGGTCACAGTCTCAGAATAAGGGGTCGGCCATTTAGGACTGAGATGAGGAGAAATTCTTCACTCAGAGGGTGGTGAATCTTTGGAATTCTCTACCCCAGAGGGCTGTGGAGGCTCAGTCGTTGAGTATATTCAAGACAGAGATAGATAGATTTTTGAATATTAAGGGAATCATGGGATATGGGGATAGTGCAGGAAAGTGGAGATGAGGTAGAAGATCGGCCATGATCTTATTAATGGAGGAGCAGGCTTGAAGGGCCGAATGGGCTACTCCTGCTCCTATTTCTTAGGTTTACTTATGTAAATATTTTTGAATTAGGAAATGTAATCATCAACTATTACCTAATATAAATTATTTTGTAATAACTTACACTTGGTATCTGTAAATCAATTAACAGCAATAAACATTCAGTGTTCATTCCAGATCAGCTTCAGGTTTTGACCAAGTGAATAGGGAAAAACTATTTACTTTGCTTGAGGAGTCAGTGGAGTCATTAATTTAAAAATTGTTACTAAGACGGTTGGGAGAAACTTTCTTTATGGAGAAGTTTGTAGGAGCATGGAATGCATTGCCACAGGGAATGGTTGAGGTAGTGAGTACTGCACCTTTTCAGAGAAAATTGGATAAATATTTGAAGAAGATAATAGACTGTGGGGAGAAAGTGAAGTTATGGATTGGCCACCCATTATTGAAACCATCCAAAAGGCTTCTATAACATGCGGCCACTTCACAATGCTAGTTTTACTTCCGGGCAGCAAGTTGAAAATCTACCCCAATGGGCCGAAACGCCTCATTCTGTGTTGTAAACTTCTATGGCCCTATAGGAAACAGCCAATCTCAGGACTATAACCTTTCAAGTTAGTATTTTGCACAATTTCATGTCAAAATTCATGATCACTTATAACCTTAAATACTTGATCCATATGGTTTCAGTCTGTGAGCCGCACTCCCCCCACCCCCCACAAGGATCTCTAACAGTAAAATATTGATGCCGTACCATCTCAGGGTCCGACTGATCTCTAACACGGCAATGTTACTGAAATTTGTGGTGCTGAGCTTGACTGTCTACTGTAACTGAACTTGTTTTTCTCGTTTCATCAATCTGTTAGTCTGTAATACTTAATCCATTATCGTCTGATACAAAGAAGTGTTGTCATTATAAAAGAATTCCATTGATGAATGATTTTTGCTTTGTTTAAAAAAAAGCACAGCCTTGTTGCTTGTTATGCTGAAATGAGAGCTTTGAGCGACCGGGATTGGAAAGAGTTAAGCTATCTTTGCACATCCTAGAACATTATAACCGCTTGACCAGTAAGTATCTACATAATCCCTGTGTTTTTTTGCAAACAAAGAGAGATACGTGACAGGAGTGACAATATCAGCCAACATTTATTTGACATGTACAAACAATGGTTGTGGTTTATAAATTTTACCACAATTACACTCTTCCTATTAACATTTCAGCCGTTTTGAATATGAATTCTGAAATAAAATGCTGATGAAACAGTCTATACTTAACATGGAATATTTTAGCATAGCAAAGAGGAGCACAGCTTGACTTGTGCCTAGAACGTATATTTAGAAACTGGAAAATGCGGAAGGGCATGTCTGATGGCGAATTCCTCCACTTGTTTACTGCTGCGATACTGCAACACTTCTTTTCATAAGGCTGTAACGCTATGGCCAATTTCACCAGTGTCCCACAATTAAAATTAAATGCCTGTTATCATCGGACTGATCAGTCCTAGCATTACATCATCTTTGGATTTTGCCAGTAGGAAGCCTCTTTTCAAATGTGTTTAGTGATACCCTGACCTTCCATTAAAAGTTTATCTAAGTTCTACAGATTTCACATAATCTCTTCCACTCTGTTACCTTAACACTAAAACCATAAAACTGGATGACTCAAAGGAACTGTACCAGGACGGCTTAATTGCTGCTGAAATTGAAATATATAAATTTTGCTTGACTATCACATACTGTTACAGTTTAAGAGCTCAGTAAATGTTGATGTTCCATTCCTGGAGCAGTTCGTGAGATAATACACCTTCTGTGTTTTACTGCTAGAGTCTTTAGAAGTAGAGGATAAATGCTGCGGCGGAATAAAGCTTTGGATGAATTAATACATGGTCTTAAGCCAAGGCCTTTGACTTGGTCACTGTTCCCCCAGGAGATATTTAGGCAATCTCTGAAGAAGAACACATTAATGAAGATCAGCTGGGTCCTGTACAGCTATGCTGTGGTGTTGGTGTACTGAAATGCTGCACAAATAACGATGTGGTAATAGCAGAAAGAAAAAGATGCAATTTGTATACAGTGCCCAAATTGAGGAATTCGCTTCCATTATCAGCCTTGGCTCAGTGGTAGCGTTCTTGCCTCTGAATCAGAAGGTCATGGGTTCACGTCCCACTCCAGAAACATTTGAGTATAAAATCTAGGCTGACACTTCAATCCAGTCCTTTTGGAAGTGTCCAATTTTGGGTGAGATGTTAAACTGAGACAGCACCTGCTCTCTCAGGGTATGCACAAGATCCCATGGCACTAATCAAAGAAGAGCTGGAGAGTTCTCATGTTGTCCTGGCCAATATTTATCCCTCAACCAATACCACTAAAAAACAAATTATCTGGTCATTATCTCATTTGTGGGATCTTGCTGTGTGCAAATTGGCTGCTCCGTTTCCTACATTATTACAGTGATTTCATTTCAAAAGTAATTTATTGGCTGTAAAGCACTTTGGAATGTCCGGAGGTCATGAAAGGTGCTATATAAATGGGAGTTCTTTCTTTCTATTGTGCCATTGGATACTAAACAAATGATTATGGCACAATAGAAGAGAATTCTTTAAGATGCATTTATTCATACCTTTGAGGTAAATTCCCAAGGTGTTTCACAGAGGCAGAAGAAAAAACGGCAAGGAGGAAAGGTTTGGTCGAAGAGTTAAGTTGTGTGGAGGGTCTTGAAGGATGAGATGAAAGTAGAGGGGCTTAGAGAGGGAATTTCAGAGTATGCGGCCTGGATGGCGGAAGGCATGGCTATCTATGGTGGGGCAAAAATAGGCAGCATGCAGAAGAGGCCAAGGCCAAAGGAATGAGAGTTCAGGGAGGAGGTTGTAGGGTTGGAGGAAGTAACAGAGCTAGCGAGGGGTGAGGTCCTGGAGGGATTTAAACACAGGAATGAGAATTTTACATTTGAACTGTGGTATGACTGGGAGCAAATCTAGGTCACCAAGGATGGGGGTGATAGACAAATGCAACTTGGTATGGAATAGGATACATGCAGTAGAGCTTCGGATGAGCTGAAGTTTGTGCAGGATTGAAAGGCAGCTAGGAAATCATAGTTGAGTCTGGAGGTGACAAAGACATGAATGAGAGTTTCAGGCTGAGGTACAGGTGGAGGCAGGCAATGTTATGGAGGTGGAAGATCTTTGTTGTAGAGAGGATGTGGGGTTGGAAACTCATCTCCGGGTTGAACAGGAAACTGAGGTTGCAAACAGTCTCGTTTAGCCGATGGAAGGGAATGGAGTCGGTGGTAATGGTATGGACTTTGTAGTGGGGGACTGAAGACCTTGGCCAGAATTTTCTGGAGTCCATGCAGGTGCGAGTGGAGGCTGGTCAGGTGGGAAATTTGAAAAATTTTGCAGCGGGTCGGGAAGCCACCGTCATCCTGCCCCCACGTGCCTTTCCCTCGGGTGCATTTGTTGGCGCAGCAACAACCTGAACAGCGGAAGCGGGCAAGCGAGCTAATTTCAATCATTATTAGGTACTTGTCAGACCCTTAAGAGTCTTGTTAACCCTACCTTTCAAATTTCACTGGATGACCACAGCAATCACGCAGCACCGGAACCAAGTCTGTCAACCTGAGGCAGAAGTTGAGTGACCATTGATCCAGCTGATTAGTGCAAAGCATGGAAAGCACAATAAAAACTCTGAGCTCCCAGCTGATCGCTTTCCTCAGGTAGAAGCTGTTGCTGACTGCATTCCCAGCACAGATCTAGCTTTCTACAGGCTGCAAGTGTTTCCACAAAAGTCACCGCCAGTGTCATCTCATTGTTAGAATCTATCACATCACTGACAGATTGCTTTTGTCACCTCTACTTGACCTGCCATCTACTCCAGCAGCATGGGTGCCATCTATACTGTCTCACTTTGGTCCTCAGAATCGGAGCACGATGAGCCCCAACACCAGCAGCACCAGCAGACCCAAACAACAACACCACCAACCTTCTCCTCAACTATCTGATGCTGCACAGGACAGAGGGCATCAGCACAGGGCTGCACCCCGCCAGAGGCAATACCCCTAACATAGGGTATACAGGCAGAGGATGAGCTTCCTTAACTTGACTGAGCAGCAGTGCTTTAGGCTCAGGCTATCACGCCAGATCGTCGCAGACATTTGCACATTGCTGGAGCAAGACTTGCAGCCCAGAGGAGCTGGCGGACACACCTTACCAGTGGCTGTCAAAGTCACCATCGCCCTCAAATTCTTTGCCTCAGGCTCCTTCCAGGGATCTGCAGCAGACATTTGCGGTATCTCGCAGTTGGCCGCCCACAGATGCGTCACACAGGTCACCAATGCCCTCTTTGACAAGCCAGCCAATTATATCAACTTTGCCACTTATTAAACCAGTGTTACTGAGCATGCACTCGGCTTTGCTGCTCTGGCTGGCTTCCCACAGGTGCAGGGCATCATCGACTGCACACATGTGGCCATCAGGGCATCCCATCATCACCCAGGAGTCTTTGTCAACCACAAGGGCTTTCATTTCCACAATGTGCAGCTTGTCTGCAACCATAGGAAGATCATCATGCATATGTGTGCCAAATTCCCTGGCAGCTGCCATGGCTCTTTTCATACTGCACCAGTCTAGTCTCCCTCTGCTCTTCGTTCCTCCAAACTTACTTTCTGGCTGGCTGCTTGGAGACAAGGGCTATCCACTGAAGACGTAGCTCATGACACACTCGAGGAGGCCAAGTACTGAGGCCCAGGAGAGATACAATGAAAGCCACATCTCCACCAGATGTGTCATAGAGCAGACAAGAGGCATGCTGAAAATGCACTTCAGACACCTTGACAGATCTGGAGGAGCCCTTCAGTACACTCCAGCCAGGGTCTCCAGAATCATTGTGGTCTGCTGTGCCCTGCATAACATAGTGCAGCTGTGAGGATTAGCACTACATGAGGAGCAAGGCAAGAGCGCACAGCTGCGGTCCAGATCCCACCAGCACCCGAGCACATTGTTGCCCGGGAGGCCAGGGGTGGCCTCATCATTGCCAGATTTACTTAACTTTACGCATTACACCCATATAGCTGCCACATGCTGCGCCAGGTTGGCACCAACCCACAGCAACACCATACAAAGCATCCTTACAATGACCAAGCCATTTCTTGCACACTGACCATCTTTGCTGGAGGTAATGTTATGTCTCACCATTCACTCCAACTCACTAAGCCACTTCTAAAGGTGCACACAAATTTGTCCAGGACCGGAAATTGATGAAAATAATGAGTTTTTATGTCTGACATTACAGTAACGGAAACTTTACAGAATCATTTAACAAAATACCCAAGTGGCTACCCTTGTGAATCTACTTGTGTGTCATCTTTCTCTTACGCATGCTTCTATGATGTGCTACCCCTATGGCTTCAGCAGCGGTAGAGGCAGCCTCCTCACTTACCTGCTGTGACTGCTTAGACACTTTTGGTGGACGTCCTCTGCGTTTTGGAGCCTCTGATGTCCCTGCCAAAGTCTGCTCCTCCTGTGATTGTGCAGGGGCAGAATCAGCCATCGCAATCAGAGGAGGCATCTGGGGCTCTGACTGGGGGTGACAATGGGGGAGAAGTGTGAGCACTTTGAGAGGAGCCCCCACTTCCATGTCCCCTCTCAACATCATCCCTTCCATGGGCCACCCGAACTTCCCTGCTAGCAAGGAGCTGGAGAGCACCTTGCTGCACATCAGTGGGGCCATGAGGATCCACGTCTACGTTGGCATCCCTCCTAGAGAGGAGGCCTATGAGCCTCTGCCATCTATTCTCCATAGATACCATGTGCTCCTGTGAGTGGCGCATTAGCTGCTTCATACAGCTGGCCAGCCGATCCATGGAAGAGCACATTATTGCCATCGCCTGCGACACGGTGGTGCTCATGTTGGACATGGACTCCTCCATTCTCTGGACATTTGCAAATCGCTCACAAAACCTGTCAAAGCCTCCTGCACCTCCAGAATCACCCTCTTTCTGGATCACTCCCGAGGCTCAGCATCTGCATGCAGCTGAGCAGAGCTGGGAGCAACCTGCGCCCTCCGGCGATGAGTCTCCACTGCTGTCCCTGTCTCCACCATCTCCTCTTGCTCACTTGTGTGTTGTGAGACACCAGGTGACAACAATACTCTATCTCATGTGGGACCCACTTAGGTGTGTGTCTCTGAGCTGGTGCTGGGTGCGCTTATGTCTGGTGATGCTGCACCCTCAGAGGCTGGAGGTTCCTCTGAGGAGTCATCTTCCTCTTCCTCCTGGACAGTGGTGCGGGGGGGGGCTCTTGATGGACCTGTGGGAGAGTAAAGAGATGAGTTAGATATGTCATATGAAGAATTATGCACATGATGCCCATTATGCACATGATGACCATTCACTGGCTGCTGACATCAGTCCCCATATGAGTGACTGCTGTACACTATGTGGCTGTATGATATGTAATTCTTTCGCCAGGTTGCTGAGATGTCCCCCTTGCTCCGTCTTCCACCTGCAGCTGCTCAGTGATGCCAGAAACTTCCAAGACAGCCTCCTCTGCTGATGTTAGGGTGGCAAATGATGGTGTTCTACCTCCGGTTCTCTCCCTCTCACTCTTATTGTGGGCTCTCTTTTCCTGCAAGGAGGGAAAGAAGAGAATGTTGAGTGAGAGTGATGGAATGAGTGTGAGGAATGGATAGGTTACATCTTTTAAGGGAGACTATGATGGAGTGGGGTGCCAAAGCCAAGTGGCCTCCTTGTGCATTGTTGGTATGATTGCATTAGGATGAGGGTGAGTGTGAGGGGTGGCTAGTGAGATGGGGATGTGATAATGTAGATAGAGAGAGAGGGATGGGTGGAGGTGCAAGGTATGTTGGTGTGAGTAAGGATGTGCCGGAGTAGGGTTGGGAAGGCAGAGTGATGGGGATGTGATGAGAAGCACAGCAGGATGAAGCTGAGTGTGGCTTTGTACTCCCCTTTCCTGATCTAATGAGATCATTGAAATGTTTGTGGCACTGCACCCAGGTCCTTTTGACCACATCCCTGCTGTTCACCTCCGCTGCTATTTGGAGCCAGGCTCCTTTGGTCCACTGGGGAGGCCTCTTCCACCCATTAGAAGGGAAGAGGACCTCACTGCATGCTCTGACTCCCTCCACAAGCATATGAAGGGAGTCATCGAAGAATCTGTCTCCGTGCAGTCATCTTTGGCACACTTTCCAGCAGTTCAATTATGCAGTGTGCTGCCTGCCCCCTCCTAGATGAACCTTCAAATGCAATGTGGCCTTGGCTCCTTTAAATATCCAGGCTTTAAACACGTCATTGGTGACATCATCAGACCTGCACCATTTAATAGGGCCGGGTAAAACTCAGGTCGGCCTTAATTGGCCCCATTAACTCAAAGTCGATCTGAGGAGTGGCATGGAATCGGGAACAGGGTCGTGACCCGCCACAGCGACCGCCCACACCCGACCCGCCCAGGTATGGAAAATTCTGGCCAATGGGTTTGGTCTTCCCAATGTTCAGCTGGAATAACGTCCAGAGGCAACAGAGCGGTCAAGAAAGGTGGTGAGGTAGCTGGGTGTCATCAGCATACAAGTGAAAGTTGACTCCATGTCTGCAGGATGTTGTTACTAAGAGGAAGCATGTAGATGAGGAAGGTGTCAAGGATGGATGCTTGAGGGACTCTTGAGGAGATGATGTAGGGGTGGGAAGAGAAGCTATTGCTAGAGATGCTCTGGTGGCGACTGAATTGGTAAGGGTGGAACCAAGTGATGCAGTCCTACCGAGCTCGACAATGGAAGAGAGACATTGGAGGAGGACAGTGCGATAGGCAATGTCAGTGCAGGGAGATTGAAGAGGACTGATGCACCATGGTCAGGTCATGGGAATGTCATTCATGACCTTTTGTAGGCCATATTTGGTGCTGTGGGAGCAATGGAAACCTCACTGGATTCAAAAACGGAGTTGCGGGAGAGATGGACACACATCTGGAAGACACGGACACATTCAAGGGCCTTGGAGAGGAAAAGGAGGTTGGAGATGGGGTAGTTGTTAGCAAAGATTTTTTGAGGAATGGAGTGATGATGACTATTTTGAAAGGGAGAGGAATAGCGCCTCATGAGAAGGAACCATTATCCACTTGGCTGGTAAAAATTCTACTGCTATGAACAATGATGTGCTTTGTCAAGGAAGCCACAGTGATACTGAAGCACCATCATCTGAATTTGTTACGAAAGTAGAATCGGTGCTGAGTCCAGAGAATGGTGTTACAAAGGAGGCTGTATAAGATTCAAAAGCATAGGAGAAGCCTAGAGAATTATTGTTACTTATTAACTATCACTGTAGATCAACTACTTCATGGCACACAGTGGTGCTCGGAGCCAGGGAGAAGGGAATGTTGTTTTTGGACGGTAGCCAGACAAGATTGAATAGTCGAGCTGTGAGGATGAATGAATTCATGTCCAGGCATTTTGCTTCATCACCTTTGGGCGTCAAGAGTTTTTTTTCGATAGAATTATCCCTCAGGAGCTGATATTGGTGAGGCGGTGGGATGGATTGTAAATGGACTGTGGATGGAGCAGTTTGATGAGCTGATTGGCTTTTTTTTTTTTAAGGCTGAACCTTCCTTTTATTGGGAAGATGATTGTGCCATGTTTCTCAGCGGTTTGCCATGGACATTTCATACTTCTGAAATCATTATTGCTTCGTCAGGAGTGATCTAATGATATAAATACCCCAAAACGCAACAATATTACATCAGTGGAGAGAGAGACAGAGTTGACGTTTCATGTCGATGACCTTTCGTCATCGACATGAAATGCCATAAAATTTTACAATTGCTGAGGAGAGTTTTGGCTGTTTGACAGTATTGGTTTGAAACCATTTCCTTTACTATAGATCACCTGAAGGGTGGGCCCCATTTTGAACATTTATCTGTGAACAAACAGTTGACAGTGTTGAGGCTGAACTTTCCCTTTATTTACAAGGCGATTCTGACACGTCTCGGTGCATGAGACGGACAGCTTACACCACTAAAAGCAGGAGTTTGGAATCACCTAATGGCTCAAAACACCTCAAAAAAGAAACAAAATTGCAACATTCTTTACTTTAAGTTAAAAGTGGTGCATTTATAGTTGATTGTAAACCGTCAATCTAAAAAATAAATTGCAGAAAAAAAGTGATTTTTGGGTTTATTCATATTCAACATATCTACCAAACCATCACTTCCCCAGAATCAACCTCAACAATCACTCGCCCCTTCACAGAGGCACTCCATATCCCTTCAGAAAGACACTGGCTGTCTAACCTCCTCTCCTGAATCAGAGAAACTCTGCCTCTCCACCTCTCCTGCAATTTACACAGGCATTCTCTCCCTCTAACCCCCCTCTTAGCTCAGGGAGGCACTCATCCCCTTCTGATCCCCCTACTGCCAGTTCACAGAATCACTTTCCTGTAATGTATGTACCTTTAAGAGAGGAACTATCTTTTACAGCCCCTGTATACTGCAGTACCAGTAGTGACCACACCTGTATATAACACCGTGTAGTAATTTGTACAGTTAGTTCCAGCATACCCTCTGTTCAGTAAACACCTGTTATTACCGTTCTCCTGCAGTCCGTGTGTTATTTATACGCGGACACTACAGTGGCGATGAGCAGGTTCGAACTCACCTGCAGTACTGCATCACCTCACGGGGATCCATCCCTGAAAAGAAGCTTCTTGGAGGTCGAAGCCAGAGCAACGGGCGTCAACAGCGGGCAACCGCCCAGTGATCCATCAGAGTTCAGAGAATCACAGGGGAGGCTGTGGAGATCTGGGCTTGGTTCTCCAGTCAAGGTGTTCCAGCAAATCAGGCTGGTAGCAGGTAGTGCGCTGACCCTTCCTGGACTGCGGCGGGCTAGAGCTCGATCGAGCAGCTCTGCAAGCGGGCCGAGCAGCGTCGTCGGGAAGAAAAAGAGAGAGAGGGTGGAGCGCACGGGGTGTGGCCGGTGCTCAAGAGCCGGGCAGCGTTAAAGAAAATTAAAAAGGGGGAAGGAAAAGAGACGCGCAGTGGACAGCGTCGAAGAAGAATAAAACTAAGAAAATTAATTAACAAAAGAGAGACACGCAGAAAGCCGCCGCCATTACTATTTAGAACGCTAGGAGCAGCGTTGGCAGCAACGGGGAATGAAGGAAAAGCGTGGGAGGCACCATTTTAATCCATTGGGGAAGAAGGAAAAGCGCGGGTGGCGCCATTTTAAACCACCCAAGATGCCGAAGAGTGGCAGCATCACTGCTTTCGACAATGAAATAGAAGACTGGACCACGTAGAAGACTGGACCACATATGTGGAAAGAATTGAAGTGTACTGCAAGGCAAATGAGGTGGCCGATGAAAAGAAGGTGTCGGTATTATTGAATTTGATGGGCGCAAGAACATACGGCCTATTGCGGAATTTAATTACCCCAGCTAAACCAATGGAGAAAAGCTTTGAAGAGATTGTCAATATCTTACAGGAACATCTAAACCCTACACCGTTGCTGGTAGCAGAAAGATTCAAGTTCCATAAAAGAAACCAGCACAAAGACGAAAGTAATGCTGACTATCTTACGGAACTACGCAAGTTATCGAAACGCTGCCAGTTCGGAGCAGGACTGGCAGATACCTTAAGGGATAAGTTTGTCTGCGGGCTCCAGAGTGAAGGAACCCAGAAACGGCTACTTTCGGAAAAGGACCTTACGCTAGAAAAGGCTTTCAGCGTTGCAGTATCCTACGAAGCAGTAGCACGAGGAACTGCGGAAATACAACAGAAACCGCAAGAATATAGCACCAATGAAATGGCATATGGAGCAGAAAAGTGCTATCGCTGCAGCAGAACAACCCATGACCAGAAGGATTGCTGGTTTAAGGACAAAGTATGCAGGCAATGTGGAAATGTGGGACACATAGCACAAGTCTGCAGGTCGGGAAAGAAAACCAACACTAAAAGAACTAAGGAAAAGTACAAGAAAGTACAAAAGATGACGGACAGTAGTTCAGAAGAGCAGAAGAGTGATAATGACTCTGGGAGCAGGAGACTAAGTTGTCTAAAGTTACACAACATGATCGCAAAGGAGGATCACCGAACCATTTGGATCACCCTCATGATAGCAGGGTCCCAAGTAAAGATGGATTTGGACACAGGATCAGCCCTAGCAGTCATGAATCGACGCGACTACGAGCGGCTATTCTCACACATACCCTTGAAGGACACGTCCATTGTCTTGAAGACATATACGGGGCAAAAAGTCTACCCCAGAGGAAAAATAAGGGTGCCAGTTAAATACAACGGCAAGGAAACACTGAAACTGTATCTATATATACACAAGATGGAGGACCACCATTATTGGGACGTGAATGGATCCGAAAAATACAACTGGATTGGCATTCCATTCAGGCGCTAACTGTGGCTGACAAAAAGGATGACGACGTCACACCTGGTCGACTGTCAAAAATTCAAACTGATGCTGTAAAGTCCGCGCCTCAATAATACACAGACTTTGGGAGAACAGTTTAACAGGTACTTTACTGAACAAGAGGCAGCTTGAAACTGAAATTACAGAAGCCTGCTAGGGCCTTTTATACAGGGGTGGTCACTGCTGGTACTGCAGTCTAAGACCAGTTATTCCCTTAAAAAGGTACATGCACAACAATTCCTCCCCTTTTAGATAAACAGTATGTAACATTCATTTAACAACTAAATAATAACTAATTATAATTACAATTTTCTCAGTAATATATACATCAACTGAAATGGTCATTTATAAGTTCAGTCTTTGAGGAGGCTTCCTGATCCGGACTGGATAGCGCCTTTCTTGAGTATCCTGTTCTGGCGATGGAGTCAATTCTGGCTCATTGTCATTGGTTGGTTCGTC
This sequence comes from Somniosus microcephalus, assembly GCF_052327205.1. NCBI lineage: Eukaryota > Metazoa > Chordata > Chondrichthyes > Squaliformes > Somniosidae > Somniosus > Somniosus microcephalus. The sequence goes on from NC_140987.1 coordinate 344,735,584, forward strand.
AGCTTCCAATACCCCTGCTTCTGAGGTAGATGCAATCTGTACTTCGGGCTCATTACCAGGTGCACATGTTTGTGGTACAGGTTTGGCTTGTTCCTGTGACTCTAGAATCTGGTCAGGATGGCGTCTCACGATGCTCTCTCCAACGTCCAGTGTGTACATTAGTGGTCCCTGCTGTGTGCATATCGTGCCTGGCTGCCATTTTTCTGTTTGGTAGTCGCGGGCCAAGACTGGTTGCCCTATCTTGAAACTCCTGGTTGGCTTCTCATTTATGTGCTGGAACTGCTTATCCTCAACATCTCGTCTTATGTTTGGTTTGAGCAAATCCAAGCGACATCTTAGTCTCCGGTTGAAAAACAGTACGGCTGGAGTTTGGTTGGTTACTGCATGTGTCGCATTCCGGTAAGCAAACAGGAAGTTATCCACCTTGTGTTGCAGTGGTATGTCGTCATTATACATTGCCTTTATGGCCTTTTTAAAGGTCTGAACAAACCTCTCAGCCAATCCATTTGTGGCTGGATGATATGGGGCAGATGTGTAATGTTTCACCCCATTATTCTTCAGGAACCTCCGGAAATCCTCAGACACAAACTGTGGGCCACTGTCAGAACAGATCTGTTCTGGCAACCCATTCCTGGCGAAGATGGTCCTTAGGACTGCAATAGTTTTCTCCATGGTGCTGGAGGACATTTCAATGACCTCTGGCCATTTCGAATGGGCGTCCACAGCGATTAGAAACATTGAGTCCATAAATGGACCAGCGAAATCAATGTGTACCCGTTGCCATGGAGATGAGGGCCACTCCATGGATGTAGCGGGGCCTGTGGTGGAGCGTTTTGGACCTTCTGGCATCCTGTGCATCTCTTGGTCATATCCTCGATTTCTTTATCGATTCCCGGCCACCACACAAACGCCCAGGCTAGGCTCTTCATTTTTACCCCTCCCAGATGACCTTCGTGAAGCTCATTGAGCACTCTATCTCTCAACTTGGGTGGAATTACCACTCGGGATCCACACATCAAGGTTCCCCGGCACACTGACAGCTGTTCCCTCCTTGGCGAGAATGCTGGCAACAGTGAGTCACCATATGCTGGCCATCCCTTCACCGTCAAATCATAGACCCGAGAGTGTGTCGGGTCATTTCGGGTTTCCTTCTCAATACTTGCATTTGTAACAGGCAAACATTCGACTATGGTCGGATGGAATATCTCCACAGGGTCCACTGCAGGTGCTTCTTCCGCCGTAGGCAACGGTAGGCACGACAGCCCATCAGCGTTTCCATGTTGTTTCATACCTTTGTACTCTATGTCATACTGATGTGCCCCAAGAAACAGTGACCATCTTTGCAGCCGTTGCGCCATCACCGGAACGCCCTTCTTTGGGTTAAAAATTGAGACCAGGGGTTGATGATCAGTCAGTAGGGTGAATTTCTGCCCGTGCAGATAGTGATTGAACTTCTTCACCCCCCACACCAGGCTGAGGGCCTCCCTGTCAATCTGGGCGTAGTTACGCTCGGCTGAGGTTAGCGAGCACGATGCAAAGGCTATTGGCCTCTCTGAACCGTCACGGAATTTGTGTGACAGCACCGCTCCAATGCTGTAAGGTGACGCATCACATGCCAACCGAATCGGTAGTGTTGGGTTGTAGTGGGCCAATACTTCTTTTGAAGTGATTTGGCATTTACATTCCTGAAAGGCACGCTTACACTCATCACTCCATTTCCATGTTACACCAATTTGAAGGAGGGCGTTCAGTGGGTGCAGAATTGTAGATAAATTCGGCAAGAACTTATGGTAGTAGTTCACCAACCCGAGGAACGACCTCAGTTGCGACACATTTTCTGGTGCTGGAGCCTTGACTACAGCCTCAATCTTGTCCGGCGACTTATGCAACCCTTCCTCATCAATCATGTGGCCACAATACGAGATTTGTCTCCTGAAGAACACGCATTTGGGATGGTTGGCTCGTAGCCCATATTCCTGCAATTTCATGAGCACCTGTTCCAGGTTGGCAAGGTGTTCATTGTCATTTTTGCCCGTAACCAGGATGTCGTCCAAATAACACTGGGTCCCCGGGATCCCTTGCAGGTCTTGTTCCATTGCCCTCTGCCACATAGCCGGGGCCGATGCTACCCCAAATACCAGTCGATTGTACTGGTAAAGGCCTTTGTGAGTGTTTATCGTGAGGTATTTCCTAGATGCTTCGTCCACCTCCATTTGTAGATACGCTTGAGCCAGGTCAATCTTTGTAAAACGTTTCCCTCCAGATAGTGAGGCAAAAATATCTTCTATCCGCAGAAGCAGATACTGTACTGTGTGCAGGACTGGGTTCACAGTCACCTTGAAGTCCCCACAGATGTGAACCTTCCTTGGCTCCCCAGGCGTGCTGCTCAATGCTTTTTTCATTACAGGAACGATGGGTGTGGCCCACTCGCTCCAGTCCATCTTAGACAGCATCCCCGAATGCTCCAGACTCTCCAGTTCAGCTTCCACAGCTGGGTGGATCGCGTATGGCACCGGTCTGGCCTTGAAAAATTTTGGGTTTGCGTTATCCTCAATCTTTATGGTTGCCTTTACTCCTTTTAGAGTCCCAAGTCTTTGTTGGAACACCTCTTCCGCGTCAGATAGAATTTGTGACAGACGTCCAGGTGCGACGTCATCATCTTTTTTGTCAGTCACAGTTAGTGCCAGAATGGAATGCCAATCCAATGTAGTCTTCGGATCCATTCACGTCCCAATAATGGTGGTCCTCCATCTCGTAGTATATACATGTATAGTTTCTGTGTTTCCTTTCCGTTATATTCAACTGGCACCCTTATTTTTCCTCTGGGGTAGACCTTTTGCCCCATATATGTCTTCAATACAATGGACGTGTCCTTTAAGGGTATGTGTAAGAATAGCCGCTCATAGTCTCGTCGATTCATGACAGTTAGGGCTGATCCTGTGTCCAATTCCATCTTCACTGGGGACCCTGCTATCATGAGGGTGACCCAAATGGTTCAGTGATCTTCTTTTGCGATAACGTTGTATAACTTTAAACAACTTAGTCGCCTGCTCCCGGAGTCCTTATCACTCCCCTGATCTTCTGAACTACTATCTGTCAGTTTCTTTACTTTCCTATACTGTTCCTTAGTAGTTCTTGTTGTGTTGGTCTTCCTTCCCGACCTGCAGACTCTTGCTATATGTCCCATTTTCCCGCATTGCCTGCATATTTTGTCTTTAAACCAGCGGTCCTTCTGCTCATGGGTTTTTCTGCCGCAGCGATAGCACTTTTCGGCTCCATATGCCATTTCGTTAGCACTGTATTCTTGTGGTTTCTGTTGTATTTCCGCAGCTCCCCGTGCTGCTGCTTCGTAGGATACTGCCACGCTGAAAGCCTGTTCTAACGTCAGGTCCTTTTTTGAAAGTAGTCGTTTCTGGGTTCCTTCACTCTGGAGCCTGCAGACAAACTTATCCCTTAAGGTATCTGCCAGTCCTGCTCCGAGCTGGCAGTGCTTCGATAACTTGCGTAGTTCGGTAAGATAGTCAGCATTGCTCTCATCTTTGTGCTGGTTTCTTTTATGCAACTTGAATCTTTCTGCTTTCAGCAGTGGTGTAGGGCTTAGGTGTTCCTGTAAGATATGAACAATCTCCTCACAACTTTTCTCCATTGGTTTAGCTGGGGTAATTAAATTCCGCAATAGGCCGTACGTACTCGCACCCATCAGATTTAATAATACCGACGCCCTCTTTCCATCAGCCACCTCATTTGCCTTGCAGTACACTTCAATTCTTTCCACATACGTAGTCCAGTCTTCTACCTCGTTGTCGAAAGCAGTGATACTGCCACTTTTCGGCATCTTGGGCGATTTAAAATGGCGCCTCCCGTGCATTTGCTTCTTCCCCAATGGGATAAAATGGTGCCTCCCGCGCTTTTGCTTCTTCCCCTTACTGCCACGCTGCTCCTAGCATTCTACGGGGTAATGGCAGCGACCTGCAGCTTCAGCGTGTCTCGCTTTCCTCCCCCCCATTTAGTTTCTCTCCGCTGTCCTGTTCTCGAGCACCGACCGCGCCCTGTGCGCTCCACCCTCTCTCTCGTTTTCTTTTCCCGGCAACGCTGCACGGCCCGATTTGTAGAGCCGCTCGATCGAGCTTGAGCCTGCTGCAGTCCGGAAGGGTCAGCGCGCTACCTGCTACCAGCACGATTCGCTGGAACCACAGTCTCTCCCGCAATTCTCCAAACACCGATGGATTCCTTGGGCGGTTGCCCTCGGTCGACGCCCGTTGCTCAGACTACGACCTTCCAGGACCTTCCTTTCAGGCAAGATCCCCGTGAGATGATGCCACACTGCAGGCGAGTTCGAACTTACTCGTTGCCACTGTAATGTCCGCGCCTCAATAATACATGGACTTCGGGAGAACAGCTTAACAGGTACTTTACTGAACAAGAGGCAGCTTGAAACTGAAACTACAGAAGCCTGCTAGGGTCTTTTATACAGGGGTGGTCACTGCCGGTACTGCAGTCTAAGACCAGTTATTCCCTTAAAGGTACATACACAACGGACGCGAAAGAGGTGTTCCAGCAAGGAATTGGGACTCTAAAAGGTGTAACAGCAACGATAAAAATTGAAGATAACGCAAACCCAAAATTTTTTAAGGCCAGACCGGTACCGTATGCGATCCGCCCAGCCGTCGAAGCAGAGCTGAAGAGTCTGGAGCGTTCGGGTGTTCTGTCCAAGGTGGACTGGAGCGAGTGGGTCACACCCATCATTCCTGTAATGAAGAAATCATTGAGCAGCACGCCTGGGGAGCCGAAGAAGGTTCGCCTCTGTGGGGACTTTAAGGTAACTGTGAACCCAGTCCTTCACACAGTACAATATCCACTTCCGCGGATAGAAGATATTTTCACCTCACTATCTGGAGGGAAACGCTTTACGAAGATTGATCTGGCCCAAGCGTATCTACAAATGGAGGTAGAAGAAGCATCTAGAAAATATCTCACAATAAACACTCACAAAGGTCTTTACCAGTACAACCGACTGGTATTCGGGGTAGCATCAGCTCCGGCTATTTGGCAGAGGGCGATGGAACAAGTCCTGCAAGGGATCCCGGGGACCCAGTGTTATTTGGACGACATCCTGGTTACGGGCGAAAATGACAGTGAACACCTTGCCAACCTGGAGCAGGTGCTTACTAGATTACAAGAATATGGGCTACGAGCCAACTGCGAGTTTTTCAGGAAACAAATCTCATATTGTGGCCACGTGATTGATGAAGAGGGGTTACATAAGTCCCCAGACAAGATTGAGGCAGTAGTCAAGGCTCCAGCACCGGAAAATGTGTTGCAACTGAGGTCGTTCCTCGGGTTGGTGAACTACTACTATAAGTTCTTGCCAAATTTGTCTACAATTCTGCACCCACTGAACGCCCTGATGCAAACTGGAGTAGCATGGAAATGGAGTGATGAATGTAAGCGTGCCTTTCAGAAATGTAAATGCCTAATCACTTCTAAAGAAGTATTAGCCCACTACAATCCAACACTACCGATTCGGTTGGCATGTGATGCATCTCCCTACGGCATTGGAGTGGTGCTGTCGCACAAATTCCTTGACGGTTCAGAGAGGCCAATAGCCTTTGCGTCACGCTCGCTAACCTCAGCCGAGCGTAACTATACCCAGATTGACAGGGAGGCCCTCAGCCTGGTGTGGGGGGTGAAGAAGTTCAATCACTATCTGTACTGGCAGAAATTCACCTTACTGACTGATCACCAGCCTCTTGTCTCCATTTTTAACCCAAAGAAGGGCGTTCTGGTGATGACGGCGCAACGGCTGCAAAAATGGTCCCTTTTTCTAGGGGCACATCAATACGAAAGAGTATAAGGGCACGAAACAGCATGGAAACGCTGATGGGCTGTCGCGCCTGCCGCTGCCTACGGTGGAGGAAGCACCTGCAGTGGAACCTGTTGAGATATTCCATTCGACCATAGTCGAACGTCTACCTGTTACAAACTCAAGCATAGAGAAGGAAACCCGAAATGACCCGACACTCTCTCTGGTCTATGATTTGACGGTGAAGGGATGGCCAGCACATGGTGACTCACTGTTGCCAGCATTCTCACCAAGGAGAGAACAGCTGTCAGTGTGCCGGGGGACCTTGATGTGTGGATCCCGAGTGGTAATTCCACCCAAGTTGAGAGATAGAGTGCTCAATGAGCTTCATGAGGGTCATCTGGGAGGGGTAAAAATGAAGAGCCTAGCCAGGGCGTTTGTGTGGTGGCCGGGAATCGATAAAGAAATCGAGGAAATGACCAAGAGCTACACAGGATGCCAGAAAGTCCAAAACGCTCCACCACAGGCCCCGCTACACCCATGGGAGTGGCCCTCATCTCCATGGCAACGGGTACACATTCATTTTGCTGGTCCATTTATGGACTCAATGTTTTTAATCGCCGTGGATGCACATTCAAAATGGCCAGAGGTCATCAAAATGTCCTCCACCACCACGGAGAAAACTATTGCAGTCCTACGGACCATCTTTGCCAGGAATGGCTTGCCAGAGCAGATTTGCTCCGACAATGGACCACAGTTTGTGTCCGAGGATTTCCGGAGGTTTTTGAGGAATAATGGGGTAAAGCATTACACATCCGCCCCATATCATCCAGCCACAAATAGATTGGCTGAGAGGTTTGTTCAAACCTTTAAAAAAGCAATAAAGGCGATGTATAACGACAACATACCACTGCAACACAAGGTGGATAATTTCTTGTTTGCTTACTGGAATGCGAAACATGCAGTCACCAACCAAGCTCCAGCCATGATGTTCTTTAACCGAAGGTTAAGATGTCGCCTGGATTTGCTCAAACCAAACATAAGACGAGATGTTGAGAATAAGCAATTCCAGCACATCAATGAGAAGCCAACCAGAAGCTTCAAGATAGGGCAACCAGTCTTGGCCCGCGACTACCGAACAGAAAAATGGCAGCCAGGAACGATATGCACACGGCAGGGACCACTAATGTACACAGTGGACGTTGGAGAGAGCATCGTGAGACGACATGCTGACCAGATTCTAGAGTCACAGGAACAAGTCAAACCCATGCCACGATCATACGCACCTGGTGATGAACCTGAAGTACAGATTGCGTCTACCTCAGAATCAGTGGTATTGGAAGCTGACGAACCAACCAATGACAATGAGGCAGAATCGACTCCGCCGCAAGAACAGGATACTCGAGAAAGGCACTATCCAGACAGGATCAGGAAGCCTCCTCAAAGACTGAATTTATAAATGTAAGAAGTCACACAACACCAGGTTATAGTCCAACAGCTTTATTTGAAATCACAAGCTTTCGGAGCGCTGCTCCTTCATCAGGTGATGAAGGAGCAGCGCTCCGAAAGCTTGTGACTTCAAATAAAGCTGTTGGACTATAACCTGGTGTTGTGTGATTTCTTACATTTGTCCACCCCAGTCCAACTCCGGCATCTCCACACCATGGAATTTATAAATGATTACTTTCAGCTGATGTATATAGTACAAAGATAATTGTAATTGTAATTAGTTATTATTTAATTGTTAAATGAATGTTATGTACTGTTTATCTAAAAGGGGAGGAATTGTAATGTATGTACCTTTAAGAGAGGAACTATCTTTTACAGCCCCTGTATACTGCAGTACCAGTAGTGACCACACCTGTATATAACACCATGTAGTAATTTGTAGTTAGTTCCAGCATACCCTCTGTTCAGTTAAACACCTGTTATTACCATTCTCCTGCAGTCCGTGTGTTATTTATACGCGGACGCTACATCTCCCACACCTTCTCCCTCTCTCAGTTCACAGAGACGCTCTCCCTTTTCATCTCTCCTATAGTCCTCAAAGGCATTCTCTCCCTCCAACCCAATCTTTTTCCTGTTCACAGAGACCCTCTCCTCCTCCAACTCAGAAACCTTTTGTCTAATGAAGATACACTGACATTTCATAAATTTAGCTTGAAGTTTCAGATGTCGCCTTGGCTCAGTGGAGCCACTCTTGCATCTGAGTCAGGAGGTCATGGGTTTAAGCCTCACTCCAGAAATTTGAACATATAATCTAGACTGACACTTCAGTAAGGAGGGCTGCACTATTGGAGATACTGTATTTCAGATGAGACGTTAAACGAGGCCTTGGCTGCCCTTTCAGGTAGACGTAAAAGATCCCATAGCACTATTTCGAAGAGGAGCAGGGGAGTTCTCCATGGTGTACTGGCCAATATTTATCCCTTAACCAACATTACTAAAACAGATTATCTGGTCATTATCTCCTTGTTGTTTGTTGGTCAACTTGTCTGCCACATGACAACAGTGACTACACTTTAAAAGAGCCCTCAACCGTGTCCATCCAATTTCCTCAAACCTCCCCCTCCCTCCTAGAACCACGATAGGATTCTCCTTGTCCTCACCTTCCACCCCACCAGCCTCCACATTCAACAGATCATCCTCTGTCATTTCCGCCACCTCCAACGCGATGCTACCACCAAATACATCTTCCCCTGCCCTTTCAGCTTTCTGAAGGGGCTGTTCCCTTTGCGACACCCTGGTCCTCTCTTCAATCACCTCCAATAGCTGCTCCCATTCCCAAGACACCTTCCCGTGCAAGTGGAGGAGATGCAACACCTGTCCTTTTACCTCCTCCCTTCTCACCCCCCAGAGCCCCAAACACTCTTTCCAGGTGAAACAGCGATTTACTTTTACTTCTTGCGATTTAGTATACTGTATTCGCTGCTCATGAGGTTGTCTCCTCTACATTGGGGAAACCAAACGTAGATTGGGTGATCACTTTGCTGAACATCTCCATTCAGTCCACATGCATGACCATGAGCTTCCAGCCACTTGCCATTTTAATTTTCCATCCCACTCCGACTCTGACCCTGGCCTGCTACACTGTTCTAATGAAACTCAATAAAAACTTGAGGAACAGCAATTCATCCTTCGATTAGGCACTTTAAAATCTTAGTGTAGGAACGGAGGTTCCTATCGAAAAGACTGAGTTCGGCTCAGGCAATTAAAACAATGAACTTTAATGGAACAAAACAGGTTTTAACTAGAAACTGCTGGAATACATCAACTACAGGTCTGCTCTCCTTGAGGGCTCCACGAGGACTGATCCCCTGGGCAGAAGACGGACGTCATGACGTCATCACATTCTTCCCGCCATTGGGGAATCACGTGACTAACGGTATGACGTCATCATGTTGAAACCGCGCTGTAAAGGTAACTAGACATTGCAGTCAAACAGTGTAATTAAAGGTACAGGCACAGACAGTAACTACATTGCTGTTAAAGGAATTATGTACAACCGCTCTGAGTCCTTTGGTGGCTCCGCCACACCAGACTCAATATCTAGTTCAACAATTTAAGATCATAACCACCGCTCCCACTTTTTCGGACAGCGGGTGCTGGCAATGGTTCTGCTGTTGCCATTTACAGCTCCTCTAAACCCAACTTTTGCTTCTTTACTTGTCCCATTACCCTCCCCTTTTCTGCCTCGCACCATCATCCCTTTTGCCATTTAATCACTCCTGCCTTCCACCCTATCACAGACCTTCCCTTTTATTCTTTCACCCCCCCTCTCCTTTCCCTGCCACTGCATTTGGTTAAAACCTATTACAACTCTAGCTTCTTCCAGTTCTGATGAAAGGCCATCGACCTGAAGCGTCAACTCTGTTTCTCTCTCTCTCTCAACAGATGCTCCCTGACCTGCTGAGTATTTCCAGCAATTTCTGTTTTCAGTTCAAAAGTACTTTCTTGGCTGTGAAGTATTTTGGGATGTCCTGAGGTTGTGAAAGGCTCTATATAAATACTAGTTCTTTCTTTCCGTCTGACTATTGCATTAATTAGTCCAAAGTGTGCTCTGCCACTGAGTTACAGTACTCTGCTTTTATAACTGGAGTTCTAATGTTACTTCATTAGTTAAGGGCTTTGCACTGGGGCCATGGATGTCTGATTTATTGAAAAAAAACAGGAATTGCCACATGCAGCAGAGTCCAGTCTCAGAACAAAGCAGCAATGGGCTGCAGCCAAGAGTCAATGAATGAGGTGGCATGACTTCTTTGCCAGGGTTCTTGGGGCACTGGCTACCCTAATTCATAAAAGTTGAAAGTACTTGCCCACGCTTGGCTATGCCATTGTCTACTGGCATCTGCCGCCTTGCCCTATGTTGAAAAGGTCCAACCTAACTTGTCCAGGATTTGTATCATTTCTCTGCTCTTGTGGGCCACCACTTACGATCTCGATGAACTGAAAGCAAGCATTGGGGAAATATTGCCCAGCTCTTTGCTGGTTCTTTGGGTGCTGTACATGCCATTCAGCCAGTGAGATTTCTTGCTTCAGGCTTGTTTTCCAGCACACGGAGTGGAAGGAGGAGGAGAGAGAAAGGGTTCGTTGAAAATAGCCGCCTTTCTAGCCAGTAATTCTTCCACAAAGAAGGACAGTGCAGTCAGTCAAATGCACCTTTTCTTTTGGTTTGTTTTCTGAGCCATTGTTCTCCCATTTATGACCAGCACAGTTAGATTATCAGACGGTATCTTTCTTGAGACATTTTTCAATTGGTCTTTTAAGTTGGATTCTGGTAGGCTAGTGTCTGAGCTAGTACCGCCACTTATAGCACCCTAGGTTCTGTAGTTTAGCAGCAGACTCCTAGATTCAGGTAAAGTGGGATCTGCAAGATAGCCACTCATCTATATAAACCAGATTTAACAGCAGCAGCTTGTTCTCAAACACTAGGCTCCTGAAATGCCGACTTAAAAGACGAGTATAAAAAGTCTGATCACAGTGCACAGTCTACATTTCAATAACAGCTTGCAATTTTATAGCACCTTTAACCGAGTAAAAACATCCCAAGGTGCTTCACAGGAGCGTTATCAGAAAACATTTGAAACCAAGTCACCGAGATATTAGGACAGGTGACCTAAAGCTTGGTCAAAGAGAGGTTTGAAGGAGTGATTTGAAGGGGGGGAAAGAGGAAGAGACGCAGAGAGGTTTAGGGAGGGCCTCGGCAGCTGAAGGCACGACTGCCAATGGCGGAGTGATAAAAATTGGGGACGCGCAAGAGGCCAGCATTGGAGGAGCGCAGAGATCTCGGTAGGTGGACATGGGTGGGGGGTTGTAGGAAGTTACAGACATACGGAAGGGCGATTTCCTGATTGCCAAGGTGCTAAAGTGTCACAAACACAATTGAACTCTGTGTGGTTTAAGTTCAAAAACAATAGTTACTAAAGGGCCAATGACACATAAATTGAGAGGCTTCAACAAAGAATTCCTCCATTATGCGCCTTAATGAACAATACTGAGAAACTTGACTGGTTGGTAAATAAGTTAATGGCATATTTAGATACATTAACCACAATTCAAATCACATTACTTCTATAATAATTATTACTTGTTTTACAATTACAGGATGCTGACATCACATTAAAAAGGCCCTGGCTCATTCTCATTCAGATTGCATTTCCCAGCTAATACCCATGTCAGGTTCAGCTACTAACCGTGCATTTCACTGTTATGTTATTGAAATCATGTAATTGGTTTTCTTAAAGTCCAAATGAGGTATAAGCAGTATTGCATCCCCCAAACTGTTAACAAGCTGATTAGTCAATTGTTTAATTTTTTTGTCGATTACAATTTGCAAGCAGGGGCATCATATTTAATGAAATAGCACAACTCCTGTAAACATGTCTCCAGAATTGTGTGTAAGTATTCAGCCTCTCTAGTAATTTGTGACCATTAAATGCTACTACCTTAAAGATAAGACCATGCATTAATGATCCAAGCACCTGAATATAATTGTGAAGTCAAACTTTAATTAGGGGGAAAAATTCAGTACCAGCCATTTTGGGGCGTTAATATCGGCTGGGCGCAAAGCTTAGCTAATTATCGCCTCCAACTGCAAAATTCACCTCTATTGCCCCTAGAGGTGATTCGAGCGTTAAATCAGGCGCTACATATCTCTCTTAAGGTGCAAATGTCAGGGAGCGAGGCACAACCTCGGAATGCTACCGAAGCTCAGGCGATGCCAATTACCATGGAAGCGAGACAGACTGGCGCCGTCCAGTTCTTAAAAGGAGGGGCCATCTTGCTGGCCAGCCACACCCTGCTCTTTGCAGTCTTGAATCTCGGCCTGGAGAGACCTCAAAAGCAATTGTGTTAGAAGCACTAATCGATAGGCCCAGGGAAAGAGCACGGCGCTTAGGAACTTCAAAAGTGGCGCTGAGGGCCAAAACTCCTTAGGAGAGCGTTAAAACCAAAAATTTTGCTGACAAGAAAAGGCAGGAAGCGACGCCTTTAAATAGTGCTCCCCCAGCCCCTTCCCGACTTGAAAACGTTCCCCTCTACCTGTCGTTCCTAGCTGCAGGCGCTAAGGCAGGAGGCGCGACTCAATATCCGGTCTGGGGTGCTGCACGCTTGACTGATGTCACGATCTGCGGGCGCAGGAGAGCGTGGCAGTAGTGTTCAGTGCTGCTGCAAAACGACTGGTCAATTTCACGAGCGGCGCTAAAATCGCCGTGCTCGGGCGCTAAGTTCCTAGCGTCCCGGCGAGGTGCTAACCAACCGAATTTTTCCCCCTAAGAGTTATACCCCAAAACCTAGTCATGTTCCTTTTCATAAGAATATCGGGGTAGACTTTACATCATGGAGCTTTGTGCAATGAAAGAACATATCGGGAATTCATGAGAGACTTCACTTATGTACGGAGACCAGGGAAACTGGGATTGTTCTCCTTGGAGCAAAGAAGGTTAAGGGGAGATTTAATAGAGGCATTTAAAGTTATGAAGAGTTTTGATCGAGATTTACTCTTCTTTTGCCAATTATCTTAAATCTGTGTCCTGTGGTTACCGACTCTCCTGACAGTTTTCTCCTTATTTAGTTTCCACTGGCAGGAGGGGTGGTAACCAGAGGACACAGATTTAAGATAATTGGCAAAAGAACCCACAAGGGAGATGAGAAGAAATTTTTTTACGCAGCGAGTTGTTATGATCTGAAATGTGCTGCCTGAAAAGATGGTGGAATCAGATTCAATAGTAACTTTCAAAAGGGAATTGGAGAGCTCTGGGGAAAGAACAGGGGAGTGGGACTAATTGGATAGCTCTTTCAAAGAGCTGGTACAGATATGATGGGCAGAATGGCCTCCTTCTCTACTGTAAGATTCTATGAATTCCGTTGTCAAGCTTGGCGCACGATTAATGGACAGAAATCAGGCAGGGTGTGCTGACCTCCATGTTTGAATTCCAAATACGCATCCCTGTCACATGAAGCTCTACAATGGCAGCACTAATTTGTCAAATCTGCCCCATTGTACCCAAACTATCAGAAATGGAGGCTAAACTATAATAAAAGTGCAATATATAGCTAATATATATATAATTTATAATTGTGTCAATTCCACATTTCTCTTATCTGGAAGGAGGAGAGCATGCCAGGGGATCTCAGAGATGCCGTAATTGTGAACATCTTCAAGAAAGGTGACAAGTCCAATTGCAGTAATTACAGAGGAGTTTCCCTGCCACAGGGAAAGTCATCGCAAAAATCCTCCTCAATCGCCTTCTCCCAGTGGCCGAAGAGCACCTCCCAGAGTCGCAATGTGGATTCTGCCCACTAAGGGGCACAATGGACATGGTCTTCACTGCACGTCAATTACAAGAGAAATGCAGGGAACAGCACCAACCACTGTACAGGGCCTTCTTTGATCTCACAAAGGTCTTCGACACTGTCAACCATAAGGGATTATGGAGTGTCCTCCTCAAATTCGGCTGCCCTCAAAAGTTTGTCACCATCCTCCGCCTGCTTCATGACGACATGCAAGCCGTGATCCTGACAAACGGTTCCACCACAGACCCAATTTATGTACGAACCGGGGTCAAGCAAGGCTGTATCATCGCACCAACGCTCTTCTCTATCTTCCTTGCTGCAATGCTCCATCTCACCCTCAGTAAGCTCCCCGCTGGAGTGGAGCTAATTTACAGAACAAACATGAAACTGTTCAACCTCCGTCGCCTCCAGTCCATATCCAAGGTCGTCCCGTCCTCTGTCATCGAATTACAGTATGCAGACGATGCTTGCATCTGCGCTCACTCGGAGGTCAAACTCCAAACATCGTCAACACCTTCACCGAAGCGTATGAGAGCATGGGCCTTACACTAAACATCCGTAAGACAAAGGTCATCTACCAACCTGCCCCCGCCACACAGTACTGCCCCCCCGATTATCAAAATCCATGACAAGGCCTTGGACAATGTGGACCACTTTCCATACCTCGGGAACCTACTGTCAACAAGAGCAGACATCGACGACGAAGTCCAATACCGCCTTCAGTGTGCCAATGCAGCCTTCGGTCACCTGAGGAAGAGAGTGTTTGTAGACCAGGACCTCAAACCCGGCACTAAGCTCATGGTCTACAGAGCAGCAGTGATACCCACCCTGCTGTATGCCTCAGAGACATGGACCATACACAGCAGGCACCTCAAAGCACTGGAGAAGTACCACCAATGCTGCCTCCGCAAGATCCTGCAAATCCATTGGCAGGATAGGCGCACCAACGTCAGTGTTCTTGCTCAGGCCAACGTCCCCAGCATCAAAGCTTTGACCACGCTCAATCAGCTCTGATGGACGGGTCACATTATCCGCATGCCCGATACGAGACTCCCAAAACAAGCGCTCTACTCGGAGCTCCGGCATGGCAAGAGAGCCCCAGGTGGGCAGAGGAACTGCTTCAAGGACACCCTCAAAGCCTCCTTGAAAAAGTGTAACATCCCCACCGACACCTGGGAATCCCTGGCCCAAAACCGCACAAAGTGAAGGAGAAGCATCTGGGAAGGCGCCGAACACCTCGAGTCTCTTCACCGGGAGCAAGCAGAAGCCAAGCGCAGGCAGCGCACGTCAACCCAAGCACCCCACCCACCCACCCGCCCCTTCAACCACCGTCTGCCCCACCTGTGACAGAGACTGTAGGTCCCGCATTGGACTCAGTCACCTGAGAACTCATTTTTAATGTGGAAGCAAGTCATCCTCAGTTCCGAGGGACTGCCTAAGAAGTGATAATCTCATTTATAATTGTGTCGATTCCACATTGTTAAACAAATTAAAATGCTTGTTTCCCATTCCAAATAACAGTCCAATCTTAAAATACATGAAACAGGAAACTTTGTACAAATTGAAATTAAACAGCACAAGAACTAAGTGCACTGATTTGTTCATTTCCATTCATCACAAATAGTGAGTTCTTTTAGTGGCCTTTGATGCCCTGTCACCTCTAAATAGTTTCTTTCTCTTGTTCTGCATAGTTCAGCTTTCATTCCACACAGTTTATGGATCATTTGAGCCGGACAATGATTCTGCAACAGTTTCCAGCCACACACAGCCTCTCACAGTGGTCGGGAACATGAGACTGGCGTGCTGTTTGGGTCAGTGTCGGTGTCATTTTTACTGACTCCAATGGGCAAGGGTGGGAGCTGGAATAGAAGATCGGGCACTTTCCCATGCTCTGACATCAGAGCTCTGAAAGGGAAGCCACTGACAAAATTTGTTGTACTTTGGGAAACGTAAAGATTCTGCATAAATCAAAAAAGTACTGCAATAAAGTAACAAAAAAAACACCTCACCCGTTAATTGCCTTCATAGCTCAGCAGTTAAAGTGCCTGCTTCATGCGACTGAGTTTGAGCACAAGTACTGACTGGCTCTCTTTAAACCGCTCGTGATTCATCGGCTTGAAATTGTTATGCAAAAGACTAAATCGTCCATCCTGGGGCCACTAACTGTGACTCTCCAGAAAGTGTACTTGTGCTTTCCGTTGTTCCTGGAATGAATAGCATTGCTGTCCGAAGTTACAAATGGAGTCTGCGATCTGACTGGGACCTGCTTCTCTATTTCCCATTGGTTACAAATGGAGAGGTACAAATAGAAAAAAATAAAGCTGCCAGCTCTCTCAAAGATCTGTGAAAGCAAAATCAGCGTTGGAAATAAATTGTTAGACTAATCCTTTGGAATTGCTTGCAATAGGAATTCACCATTAAACAATGCCGCATTTATTAAAATATACTTCCAAGAATTGTAAAAGAGGTGTGACTAATTATAGTTTTAATTACAGCTTAGTAAATTGAATTTGGAATGCATTGACATCGAGCTAGGTCTTCGATTTTCAATTGTCGGCAGCTGAATTCCCTCAAGTACAGGTTAATGCCACTGTGTGTTTCCACATAGTCATCCAGGTGGAGGCAGTTAAACTTCCAATTCATCTTCTGTGGAAGAGGAGAATTCTGGATTATGATACTTTATTAATGACATAGAATTTACAGCACAGAAACTAGCCGTTCGGCCCAACTGTTTTATGCTCCACACGAGCCACATAAGGACCGCATCCACCTGTGGTTTGGCTTCAGTCTGAATTTTGAATTAAACAAGAGTTCTGAATCCTGGTTGCTAGATGCGAGTTTCTCTCGACCTCTGGGCGCGGGGGGTCCATAAACAGGCGGGAGAGGGTCGGCTGCCCGTTATACACCCTGCCTGAATTTCCTTTCTATTGACTTCAATGGAAAGGAGGATCAGGCGGGTATGTATAACGTGCGCTCGATTCACTACTGCCTGCTTTTCACCCCTGCCCAAGTTGCATTTCATCCCCTGACGTCCAAATTCATGTGTTTTTGCCAGTGATCTATATAAAAGGCATTAAGGAAATATAATATCTTGGCATCAGTATACTGCTGTAATTAGATTTCCTTTTGGCCAATTACTTACTGTTATAGTTTTATTCTTGCTAACTACTTCTTCCCTCTCCTAAAAGGTATTGACTCTTTGCTTATACCCTACCCAAGTGGCCATTGCTCATGTACGAGACTTTACAGCTAGTGTCGGCAGGCTATTTGACCGCAGAAGGGCTCGCACCCTATCCTAATCTCTACACATAGGATAGTGATCAGCTAAGACCCCGACTGATTTCCACCTGCTCCTAATCCAGAGAGGCCGAGTCCAATTGTAGCTGCCCCCACACAAGCACCCTACCTGAGATCAGCTAATGCAGCAGCGACCGAGATTGAATTGGGAACTCCCTGGTTTCTATGGCTCAGCCACTGATTGAATAAACCTGCCAAGCCATTGGGGAAGACCATAAATAAATAAATGTGTATAGAAATTACTGTTTGTGATACTAATATGAACCCATAGGAACAGGAGGAGGCCATTCAGCCCCTCGCGCCTGTTCCACCATTCAATTAGATCACGGCTGCTCTGTACCTCAACCCCATTTACTCACCTTAGCTCCATATCCCCTGATACCCTTACCTAACAAAAATCTGTTGGTCTCTGTCTGGAAAGCTCCAATTGTCCCCCAGTATCCATAGCCTTTTGGGGGAGAGTTTTCCAGATTTCCACTAACCTGTGTGTGAAAAAGACAAATAAAATCCCAACATAGTTGTGTGACCTTCTTATTTTAACAGATGCTAAACTGCTGAAAACTAATTGGTTAACAGCTGTATTCAAATAGCAGACTATAAGACTACTATATGAACGCATTAAGCATCTGTATGCTAATATCACTGTCATTTCAATGCTTAACGCTCACATTACAACAACCACTACTTGCATTTATATAGCGCCTTTAACGCAGTATCACATCCTGGCTGGCTTGTCACGTGCCGCCTCTATTGGCAATCCAAAGCTCAACACGTGAAGGCAGCCATGAGTTTTTTCTGGCTGCCAGTGGACTGCAACTTAGGAGCTCCGTCAGGGCAAGTGGTTTGCCATTTTAGAATCTAACCTCAGTAGATTGAAATCTTTTGTAAGTTAAAGGCATGGATTTCCTCCCTGTACTAAAATATTCCATTATTCTATCTACAACTACTCATGCATATGCTGCAAACAAAATTCTTCTCAGGAATGAACTTGCATGTAAATAGTGTCTTTCCTGACCTCAGGGTGTCCCAAAGTGCTTTACAGCCAATGAAATACTTTAGAAGTGTATTAACTGTTACAATGTAGGAATGCAGCTGTCAATTTGTGCACAGCAAGGTCCCTCAAATTTAGTGATGTTGGTTGGAGGATAAATATTGGCCAGCACACAGGGGAGAACTTCCTTGCTCTTCTTCGAAATAAAGCCATGGAATCTTTTACGTCCATCTGAGAGAGCAGACGGAGCCTCGGTTTAATGTCTCATCCAAAAGACGGCACCTCCGACAGAGCAGCGCTCCCTCAGTACTGCACTGGAGTGTCAACCTAGATTTTGTGCTCAAGTCGCTTGGAGTGGAGCTTGAACTCGCAACCCTCTCAGTCAGAGGCGAGAGTGCTACCAACTGAGCCACAGCAGAAAATTAGGGCTACATACACTGAATGCACGGTTAAAAGTAGCAGGATGGAGAACTCCCACCCTCCACCATCTGTAAACCTTGACTCATCCCAAACTATGCTGCCTGAATCCTATCCTGCACCAATTCCCTGTCTTTGCTGATCTACATTAGATTGTGCTCCCCAATGGTTCAAATTTAAAATTCTCAATCTCCTGTTTAAATCTTTTAATGGTTTTGCCCACCCCCCAATCTCTGTAACCTTCTGCAGCTCTATAACTCCCCACTCTTCTGACTTTGGCCTCTTTGCAACCCCATTTCCTTTGGCCCAATGTTGCAGTCATGGTTCCAGTCGCCTGGGCCTCATGCTCTGGAATTCCCTCCTTAAACTCCTTCACCTCTCCAGCTCTTTCTCCTCCTTTAACGCCCTTCATAAAGCCCATCCCTGACCAACCTTTTGATCACCAATCCTTATATCTCTTTCTTTGGCACAACGGCCAACTTTTTTTGATTACACCTCTGTAAAGTGCCTTGAGGCATTTTTCTGGTACAGGTGCTATATAAATGCATGTAGTTTTTATACTTTATGAGAACAAATCATTATTGGCCCATAGCAAAAACCAGACAAATTTGCAATAAACTATTTAACTGCAAAAAATGCATCAGGACAAAAAAATCACGTGAGTTTTAATAATTTGGGTCAAAAACATCTAATATAAGAAGTTGGATACCTTATTCTATGTCATAATTGTTTCTTATTGATTTAATTACTTGAATGATTCCTGCAGAGATCTGTGCTGGGGCCACTACTGTTCACCACATAAGTAAATGATTTGGACTCAGGAATTGGAAGTATAGTGTTGAAATTTGCAGATGATAACAAATTGGGGGCTATAGCTAATAATGGCCCGTATTTTCCGATGCCTACGGGTGTGTACGTGCTGTGTACACACCCGTAGGGACATCGGAAATGCCGGTTTCAGGCATGCAAAGCGCATGCGCTGAAAACCGGCATTTCCGAAAACAGTGACAGGATCAGACAAAGTCAACATGGATTTACAAAAGGTAAATCGTTCTTGACTAATCTACTGGAATTTTTTGAGGATGTAACTGGTAGAATAGATAAGGGAGAACCAGTGGATGTGGTGTATTTGGACTTTCAGAAGGCTTTCGATAAGGTCCCGCATAAGAGATTAGTGTGTAAAGTTAAGGCATATGGGATTGGGAGCAAGGTACTGACTTGGATAAAGAACTGGTTGCAGACAGGAAGCAAAGAGTTGGAATAAACGGCTTTTTCCAAGTGGCAAGTAGTGACAAGTGGGGTACCGCACGGATTGGTCCTAGGACCTCAGCTATTCACAATATATATAAATGATCTAGACAAGGGAACTAGATGTAATATCTCCAAGTTTGCAGACGACACAAAGCTGGGTGGGCATGTGTGCTGTGAGGAGGATGCCAAGAAACTCCAGTATGATTTGGACAGGTTGGGTGATTGGGCAGAAGCATGGCAGATGCAGTATAATGTGGATAAATGCGAGGTTATCCGCTTTGGTGTCAAAAACAGGAAGGCAGATTATTATCTGAATGGCAATAGATTGGGAGAAGGGGAAGTGCAACGAGACCTGGGTGTCCTTGTGCACCAGTCGCTGAAGGTAAGCATGCACGTGCAGCAGGCGGTTAAGAAGGCAAATGGTATGTTGGTCTTCGTAGCGAGAGGATTCGAGTACAGGAGCAAGGATGTCTTGCTGCAGTTGTACAGGGCCTTGGTGAGACCACACCTTGAGTATTGTGTGCAGTTTTGGTTGCCTTATCTGAGGAAGGATGTTCTTGCCATGGAGGGACTGCCGCGAAGATTCACCAGGCTGATACCTGGGATGGCAGGCATGACGTATGAGGAGAGATTGGGTCGATTGGGTTTATACTCACTGGAGCTTAGAAGAATGAGAGGGGATCTCATTGAAACATAAAATTCTAACAGGACTAGACAAACTGGATGCAGGAAGGATGTTCCCGATGGCTGGGGAGTCCAGAACCAGGAGTCACAGTCTAAGGATAAGGGGTAAGCCATTTAGGACAGAGATGAGGAGGAATTTCTTCACCCAGAGAGTGGTGAACCTGTGGAACTCTATCACACAAGGCAGTGGAGGCCAATTCATTAAATATATTCAAGAAGGAGTTGGATATATTTCTTAAGGCTAAAGGGATAAAGGGATGTGGGGAGAAGGCAGGGACAGGGTACTGAATTTGAATGATCAGCCTATGTTAATAAAGGATGGAATCACTGCAATAGTGAGAAATGATATTGGGTCAAAGGATCAGGATAGTGAAACAGTTTGGGTGGAGATAAGCAATAATAAGGGGAAAAAGTCACTAGTGGGCGTAGTCTATAGGCCTCCTAACAGTTGCAACTCTCTTGGTCGGAGTATAAATCAGGAAATAGTTGGGGCTTGTAATAAGGGAACAGCTATAATCATGGGAGATTTTAACTTTCATATTGACTGGACAAAGCAAATTGGGCAGGGCAGCCTTGAGGAAGAGTTCATAGAGTGCATTAGGGACGGGTTCCTTGAGCAGTATGTTACTGAACCAACCAGGGGGCAGGTAATCTTAGATCTGGTCCTGTGTAATGAGACAGGATTAATAAAAAATGTCCTAGTAAAGGATCCCCTTGGAATGAGTGACCATAATATGGTTGAATTCAAAATTCAGTTGGAGGGTGAAAGAGTTGGATCTCAAACCAGCGTACTAAGCTTAAACAAAGGAGACTATGAAGGTATGAGAGCAGAGTTGACTAAAGTGGACTGGGAAAATAGATTAAGGTGTAAGACGGTACATGAGCAGTGGTGTACATTCAAGGAGATATTTCACAACTTTCAAGAAAAATATATTCCACTGAGGAAAAAGGGGCGTAAAAGAAAAGACAGCCATCCGTGGCTAAGTAAAGTAATAAAGGATAGTATCTGACTGAAAACAAGGGCATATAAAGTAGCCAAATCTAGTGGGAGGATAGAAGATTGGGAAGCATTTAAAAGCCAGCAAAGAATAACTAAAAGATTAATTAAGAAAGTAGATTATGAAAGTAAACTAGCAAAAAATATAAGAACAGATAGCAAGAGTTTCAACAGTTACATAAAAAGAAAAAGGATGGCTAAAGTGAACGTTGGTCCCTTAGAGGACGAGACCGGGAAATTAGTAGTGGGGAACATGGAGATGGCAAAAATGCTGAACAAATATTTTGTATCAGTCTTTACAGTAGAGGACACTAAAAATATCCCAACACTGGACAAACAGGGGGCTATAGGGGGGGAGGAGCTAAACACGATTAAAATCACTAAGGAGATGGTACTCGGTAAGATAATGGGACTTAAGGCGGATAAATCCCCTGGACCTGATGGCTTACACCCTAGGGTCTTGAGAGAAGTAGCGGTAGGGATTGCGGATACATTGCTGGTAATTTTCCCAAACTCCTTGGATTTAGGAAAGGTCCCAGCAGATTGGAAAACTGCTAATGTAATGCCCTTATTTAAAAAGGGAGGTAGACAAAAGGCTGGAAGCTATAGACCAGTTAGCCTAACATCTGTGGTTGGTAAAATGTTGGAGTCCATTATTAAGGAAGCAGTAACAGGACATTTGGATAAGCATAATTTAATCGGACAGAGACAGCATGGTTTTATGAAGGGGAAGTCATGTTTGACAAATTTGCTCGAATTCTTTGAGGACATAACAAACAGGGTGGATAAAGGGGAACCAGTGGATGTGGTGTATTTGGACTTCCAAAAGGCATTTGACAAGGTGCCACACAAAAGATTACTGCACAAGATAAAAAATCACGGGATTGGGGGTAATATACTGGCATGGGTGGAAGATTGGCTATCTAACAGAAAACAAAGAGTTGGGATAAATGGTTCATGCTCGGGTTGGCAGTCAGTAACTAGTGGTGTTCCGGAGGGGTCAGTGCTGGGACCCCAACTCTTTACAATCTATATTAATGATTTGGAGGAGGGGACCAAGTGCAACATATCCAAGTTTGCTGATGATACAAAGATGGGAGGGAAAGCAGTGAGTGAGGAGGACATAAAAAACCTGCAAAAGGACATAGGCAGGCTAAGTGAGTGGGTAGAAATTTAGCAGACGGAATATAATGTTGGAAAGTGTGAGGTTATGCACTTTGGCAGAAAAAATCAAAGAGCAAATTATTATCTAAATGGAGACAAACTGCAAAGTGCTACAGTACAAAGGGATCTGGGGGTCCTGGTGCATGAAACACAGAAGGTTAGTATGCAGGTACAGCAGGTGATCAGGAAGGCCAATGGAATCTTGGCTTTTATTGCAAGGGGGATGGAGTATAAAAGCAGGGAAGTCTTGCTTCAGTTATACAGGGTACTGGTGAGGCCACACCTGGAATACTGCGTACAGTTTTGGTTTTCATATTTAAGAAAAGATATACTTGCTCTCGAGGCAGTTCAGAGAAGGTTCACTCAGTTGATTCCAGAGATGAGGGGGTTGACTTATGAGGAAAGGTTGAGTAGGTTGGGCCTCTACTCATTGGAATTCAGAAGAATGAGAGGCGATCTTATCGAAACATATAAGATTGTGAGGGGCCTTGATCGGGTGGATGCGGGGAGGATGTTTCCACTGATGAGTGAGACTAGAACTAGGGGGCATAATCTTAGAATAAGGGGCTGCCCTTTCAAAACTGAGATGAGGAGAAACTTCTTCACTCAGAGGGTAGTAAATCTATGGAATTTGCTACATGAGAGAGCTGTGGAAGCTGCGACATTAAATAAATTTAAAATGGAGATAGACAGTTTCCTAGCTGATGAAGGAATTAGGGGTTACGGGGAGCGGGCAGAGAAGTGGACGTGAGTCTACGTTTGGATCAGCCATGATCCTATTGAATGGCAGAGCAAGCCCGAGGGACGTATGGCCTACTCCTGCTCCTACTTCTTATGTTCTTATTATCTCATTGAATGGCGGAGCAGGCTTGAGGTGCCGAATGGCCTACTCCTGCTCCTATCTTCTTCTATGTTTCCAATAAGAGGCATCCGCACGCAGGAAGCCTCCTATCGGAAATTACCGGCCATTGTGGAGGACTGTACCCAAATACTGAAATACATAAACAGACTGAAGATTGGGCAGATAAATGGGGAATTAAATTCAATATAGTGATGTGTGAGGTGATTCATTTTGGAAGGAGGAATAAGGAGGTCACTTATACCTTGGAAGGTAAAAAATTAAATGGGGAAGAGGAGCAAAGAGATCTGGGAATACAGATACATAGTTCACTAAAAGTAGCAATACAAGTTGATAAGGCCAAAAAGAGTGCAAACAAAGTACAGGCATTTCATTTGTAGAGGCATATAATGCAAAAGCAGGGAGGAAATGTTACATTTATATAGAACCTTGGTTAGACCACATTTGGAGTACTGTGTGCAGTTTTGGTCTCCATACTACAAAAAGGATATTGAAGCAAAGGAGAAAGTGCAGGAAAGATTTACAAGGCTGTTACCAGAATTGAGAGGATGCAACTGTCAGGGAAGATTGAACAGGCTGAAGCTGTTTTCCCTGGAAAAGACAAGACTAAGGGGAGACCTGATAGAGATCTTTAAAATTATGAAGGGGTTCTATAGGGTGAATGTGGAGAAATTGTTTCCACTTGTGGGCAAGTCCAGAACAGAGGGGCATAAATATAAGAACAGTTCAAATAAAGAATTTGTGAACGTTTCTTTACACAGAGAGTGGTGAGAATGTGGAACTCGCTGCCACGTAGAGTGGTTGAAACAGATAGCAGTGACACAGTTAAGGAAAGCTTGATGCATACATGAGGGGGAAAGGAATAGAGGGATGTGGGGACAGGGTGGAAAGAGGTACTTAGAGTGGGAGGAGGCTTGTCTATAAACACCAGCACAGACCAGATGGGCTGAATGGCCTGTTTCTCTGCTGTAGATTCTATAAAGGACAAACACTTTAAAGAGTATTGTGTACAGTTTTGGTCTCCTTACCTAAGGAAGAATATACTTGCCATAGAGGGAGTGCAACGAAGGTTCACCAGACTGGTTCCTGGGATGGGGGGATTGTCCTATAAGGAGAGATTGAGTAGACTAGGCCTATATTCTCTGGAGTTTAGAAGAATGAGAGGTGATCTCATTGAAACATGAAAAACTCTTACAGGGCTTGACAGGGTAGATGCAGGGAGGATGTTTCCCCTGGCTGGGGAATCTAGAATCAGGGGTCACAGACACAGAATAAGAGGTCGGCCATTTAGGACTGAGATGAGGAGAAATTTCTTCACTGAGAGGGTGGTGAATCTGTGGAGGCTCAGTCGTTGAGTATATTCAAGACAGAGATCGATAGATTTTGAATATTAATGGAATCAAGGGATATGGAGACAGTGCAGGAAAGTGGAGATAAGGTAGAAGATTAGCCATGATCTTATTGAATGGCAGAGCAGGCTCGAGCGGCCAAATGATCTACTCCTGCTCCTATTTCTTATGTTCTTATGTAAAATTTCTACCTCTGTTCTCTATTGTTGATTGTGCACTCATCCCTATATTTTGCCAATGGATTAGAAATTGTGTAATTTTTATTATCATCCTGGATTGTATTACAACTCAAAGAACAGGAGCCAGTTGGCAATCGGATGAAGTTCAAAATAATTTTAATAACAACACAATCTTGAGCTCACATCATGGACAGTAATATAAGGATCTTCAGTGAAGCGGCTATTCTAAGTAAATACTGTTTGCTTCAGTTCAATCATCATTATAATCAGTGTGATCTCATTTGGAGAGAAATCTACGCTTTCACACAGCAAAAGGAGTTTTTAGGCCGTGGACTGTATGTCACAAATTAACATCACCCATTTGTATGCTAATGTCATTTGTTTTTTTAGTCGAAGCCATTCAAACCAAATCAGTTTTTTTTAACAGTATACTGTAAATCTTCTTTCCTAAATTAACATTGTTTAAATCAGGAGAAACAAACAGAATGAATGTAAAAGATTTTTATGTAGCTTTCAAGACTTTACAATGTTTTCGTGTGTGGGTAACATTTTATCAAAGAAGCAAAAATGTGCAACATATTTAGTTAGGTCTGGAAACCAAAGTATGTCCTTTTTGCAGCTCGAACTTGGAAGTAATAGAAACGGATCCTTGTAGATGTTCCTATAATTCTTGAAAGTAAAAGCCACTTCCTACTGAACATTTGATTGAGGTAGAGCTGAGATAAAGATCACTGCTAACCTACATTCGCGTCCCCCCGGGGAACACTTGCCATGGTCCAGTTAAGTGCCTGTGGTGACACTTGACCCATGAAATTCAGTGGAAGTAACACAATTTTCTTTCTTGTAAGCTGAGAATTAAGTGGTAAGAATATAAAGTACAGCTGCAGTGAAACCTGACCTGAAATTTGCCATTACCTGAGAGGCAACAGCTTTAGCTATTGAACATGGTAGGTGGGTTGCAAAGAATCACAGATAACATAAAGTCAACACAGTACAGAGGTTACAGAAGCTGCCAGAACCCTTTCCAACAACACCTGCGAGTTTCGAGGCAATATCACAATTCTCCGATCAATGGAGCAATTCCACTTAAGCCTTTTTTTCTCCCCCCACAAGAAAATAATATGTACAGTGATGTAAGAAAAAGGAGGCTTACCATCAAGTAACTTTAAAGTAAGCTTTAAGTAACTTATAAACACACTATACACAAGAGAGGTCTTTACCATGCCTCTGGTAGAAGCCTCTTACAATACTGAACAGACCAGTATTTATACCAGTCCAACAGGAAGTGACACATGACAGGAAGTGAGGTATGTACACAGTTCATAGTTCATAGTTCACAGTTCACAGGAAGTGATGACATAACTTCCCGGAAGTTATTATTTTTATCACATTCTTCCCTCCTGCAGGTTTAGGAGGCTGTGGTCTACCTTTTGGTCCGCAGCCGCCGAACAAGGAAGAGTCGCACCCGTTTGGATTCCTGTCGTAGAGGGTCGCTGGTCCGCTTACATGCGGTTGGCCATTGGCCAGAGTCCGTGTGGCCTGGATTGCCCTGTGAAGGGTCGGGGAGATCATGGCTTTGAGTACGAGCCCCAATAGGTTCAAAGTCAGACTGCCTCTGTTCAGAGGGAGGTGCAGAGCTGGTCTGTGGCGGACCAGTACTTTCATGCGTGGTACTGGGAGGGTCGCAACCTTGAGCACGGGGTTCTACCGGCACCAAGCTAGTTGGTGTCCGATCAGGATCCTGGAGAGGGGTACCCGATAGGTCCCAAGAGTTTCCTGGTGAAATGCCATCACCCGATGTCCCACTAGGTCCTGGTGGGCAGGGAGCCAGATCCCGTAATGATACGGTAGATTCTCGGCCGTCGGAATATCGTATGTTTGCATAGGTGGGGTTGGCATCGGTTAGTTCGACCTCGTCTACAAGAGGGTCATTTTTAGACGTCCGAACGTATCTTCGGAGTAATACAGGTCCAGGAGTAGTTAGCCATGACGGGAGTGATGTCCCATGAGATGAGCGACGCTGGAATCCAAAGAACCGCTCATGAGGTGTAGTATTTGTGGCTGTAGAAAGCAGGGACCGTATAGAGTGCAATGCATCCGGAAGCACTGTTTCCCATTGCTGGTCTGGTAGGCCCCGAGATCTTAAAGCGAGACGTACGGAATTCCAGATGATACCGTTATACCTCTCTACCTGCCCATTTCCGATGGGATGGTATGGTGTTGTTTTGCTTGTAGCAATTCCCCGTTCTGAGAGGTAGTCCTTGAGTTCCCTCGACATAAAGGATGGACCCCGATCTGAGTGAATATAAGCCGGCATGCCACAGAGAGAAAATACCTGCTCAAGGCAGCAGATTACTGTGGACGCCAGCATATTGGAGCAGGGGAAGGCAAATGGAAAACGTGAATATTCGTCGATCATGGTGAGCAAATATGTGTTCCGAGTTGAAGAGGGCACTGGGCCCTTAAAATCGATGCTAAGTCGTTGCATCGGTTGGGTTGCATGTATGAGTATACCATCTGAGGGGCGGAAGAACTGAGGTTTTAATTCCGCACAAAGCCGGCATTCTGAGCATATTTTCTTTACATCTCCAGTGGAAAAAGGGAGATTCCGTGATCGTACGAAATGTAGCATGCGCGTAACGCCAGGATGGCACAAACCATTGTGGACATCCATGAGGGTGGAGGATGACATAGTGGAGCAGAATGCCCGTGTGAGGGTGTCCGGGGCCACATTCTCCTTGCCAGGCCGATAGAGAATGGTATAACCAAAAGAGGCCAGTTCCATCCTCCAAAGTTGTATTTTATTATTCTTAATTTTGGTTCGTTTTCGATTATCAAGCATGAAGGCGACTGATCGTTGGTCCGTGATCAATGTAAAGTGCTGGCGAGCTAGAAAATGGTTCCACTTCCGTACTGCCTCTATGATGGCTGTGGCTTCTTTCTCAACCGGAGGATAATATAGCTCGGCACCTTGTAAGGTCCTGGACATAAATGCTACAGGACGACCTTCCTGATTCAGAGTAGCTGAGATCGCCACCTCCGAGGCATCACATTCAACCACGAAAGGGAGATTCTCATCAATGGAGTGAAGAGCCGCTTTCTCCAACTGTTTTTTGAGAAGGTTAAAGGCTGCAACAGCCGCTGTTCCCAGTGGAAATGATCTAGCATGCAGCAAGGGTTGGATTTTGTCCGAAAAATGAGGAATCCATTTAGCGTAGTATGCAAACAGACCGAGAGCCCGACGTAAAGAAGCCGGATTCTTAGGTGACGGGAGCTCTTGGAGCGGGCGAAGTCTTTCTGGGTCTGGCTTAATGATACCATTGCCTACGCAGTAGCCAAGGATGTTGATGGTCGGTTGCGACTCAACAGATTTGGATTCATTCAGGGTCAAATTACGGCGATGGAGGGCATCCCGAAATTTTTGGAGGTTGGAGTCGTGTTCCTGTTCATCGTGACCTGCAATGGTAATGTTATCAAGATAGGGAAAAGTGTCCCTTAGGTTTTCCTGCTTAACCAGGCCATCCATTGCCCGTTGAAAGACAGCCACTCCATTAGTAACCCCGAATGGGAGGCGACGAAATTGGTACAGCCGTCCATTAGCCTCAAAGGCTGTGTACTGCTTATCTGAGACCTTCAAGGGTAACTGATGATAGGCACTTTTTAAATCGTAAGTTGAGAACACTTTGTATTTGGCCAGTTTATTAACCATATCATCAATGCGTGGCAATGGGTAGGCGTCCAAGTCGGTATATTGATTGATGGTTTGCGAATAATCGATGCATAGTCGCTGTTTGTGAGGTTTTAGAGGGTTCTTGACAATGACGACTTGAGCCCGCCAGGGCGACGAACATGGTTCAATGATATCCTCTGCTAGAAGTCGAGAGATTTCAGCTGCAATAAAAGATTGGTCTTCCTGATTAAAGCGCCGCAATTTCGTTATTATCGGTTGGCATTGAGGCGGAATACTGGCAAATAATGAGGGTTCATCAAGTGAAGCTGCTGATAATGCACAAAATGGTAATTTAGACGGTATATTAGAAATAGTAAGTCCGGGTTTGGATCCACCAAACTCAATGGTGAGTTTCTTATGCTGTTTTTGGAAGTCCAGTCCTAAGAGGAGATCACTACATAAGTCCTTGAGCACTGAAAGTCGGGTGGAGGGATACATACGACCATGAAGTGTCATATCAACAACACAAAAGCCGGAGATTCTGGTATTAAGTGATGACTGGGCCATCGCAATTGCCTGGTCCGATGGGAAGACATGTAGTTTCAATTTCGCAACAATCTGTTCCTTAATGAAACTATCAGTACTTCCTGAGTCAATTAAGGCATCTAAGGTATGCCCTTTAATTGAAATTTTTGTGGCTGCCTGAGACAGGTTCTGTGGGCAAGCAGCTGTAATTGCTGTCGTTGCACAGAGAGTGGCTAAAACTCTCGGTGTGCTTCTTCGGGAGAGAGCTCGAGAGGAAGCTTGATAGGTCCTAGCTGGAGCATCTTGATAGGCCCTAATTGGGGCAGTTCGGTAGGCCTTAGCTGGATTGGCCCTCGTAGAGGCCCTTGATAGGCAAACTTTAGCAAAGTGTCCTTTTTTCCCGCAATAACTGCAGATTGCATTGCGAGCAGGGCAGGTTTTCCTAGGGTGAAAAGCATCTCCACAAAAGAAGCATTCCTTCCTAGATTGCCAAGAGGCTGCTAAAGTGGGGTCGTCCTCCTCTTCTTCATCAGAATTATCTGAATTAGATTCCCCCATGATAGGGTTCACCTGAGACCGCTTGAATTGTCTGGTTGCAGCTACAGCAGCAGATCGAGATCTGGGCAGCTGATAGAGGTCTGCATTTCTCTTTGCCAAATCCAGTGAACAAGCTAGGTCAAAAGCTTTTTGTAGCTCAAGTGTTTTACTTTCTAGTAGACGCTGGCGTGTAAATGGAGAGGCAATCCCGCAGATGAAAGCATCACGAATCATTTCTTGGCGGTACAGCTCAGCTGAGGCTGCCTGAAAGTTACAATCTACGCTGAGCCTGCGAAGTTCTTGCAGGAATTCGTCAATTGATTCCCCTGGCCCTTGTCGGGCTGTGGCCAGTTGATGTCTAGCATAGACCTCATTTGGGGTCTTGGCATACAGTTTCTTAAGTGCCCGAATCACCTCATCGTAATTATCCCATTCATCAACATATTCGAACACTTTTGGGGTCACATAATTGATAAGTATCTTCAATCTAGCAGGAGCATCCGCTTCACATTCATCCAGAAAATTCTCAAAAGTACGGTACCAATGCTTCCATACCCTGCCAGCTGCTGGTGCATTCGGGTCCAAGTCCAGACGAATAGGTCTAAGGATTTTCTCCATGATGGGTGGTTCCCTGGATCCTTAATTCCGAGTTTGTCCGAAGGTCTAGTATTCGTGAGTGTAAATATTAAGTTACTTAAATTGATGTAAGAAAAAGGAGGCTTACCATCAAGTAACTTTAAAGTAAGCTTTAAGTAACTTATAAACACACTATACACAAGAGAGGTCTTCACCATGCCTCTGGTAGAAGCCTCTTACAATACTGAACAGACCAGTATTTATACCAGTCCAACAGGAAGTGACACATGACAGGAAGTGAGGTATGTACACAGTTCATAGTTCATAGTTCACAGTTCACAGGAAGTGATGACATAACTTCCCGGAAGTTATTATTTTTATCACATACAGCATAAAAAAAACCCACACAATATACAACAGGATGTCCGTGCATGATGAACTGCAGGTGCCTGTTGAGTGAACAGTGGTACAATTTCTATTTGAATGGCCAGTACAGTTTGTTTTGCTCTGCTAGGCCAGATTAATGCATGATTTTCAGTTTGTGCAGCAGTACTTTTCAGTGGTGTAGGTGTGTGGTGAAAATATACTTAATATAAATCAGCTGCACACAGGTATTAGTTAGTAAAGCTCTGTATTCTTTTTCCAACAATGTGAGTCCATTTCTGATACTCTTGTGATAACCAAGAAAGTGACACTTTTATTCGTTCTCTTATTTCGTTGACCACAATTAATAATGTTAATAAAGACACGCTGACCGAGGTTAACTTGAACTGAATAAAAAAGGCTGGCTCTCCATTGTAGTATCTGCTTGATTGACAAGGCTCCCTGTGGTAGGGTTGCCTCTCAGCAGGTTAGTTAATCCCATCTGATCTAGGTTGAAACAGCAACAAAGTACCAGCCCCCTCCCCTCCAGGATGCTAACTTATGTACCTAAGAAATCTCCAGGCCAAATGGAAGCGCAGCTTCAGAAAAGTTTAGATTTCTCTCTCCCTCTCCCTTTCCTCTCTCCCCCTCTCATCTTCCCCTCTCTCTCCCTCTCTCCCCCTCCCTCCCCTTCCTCCATCCCCCTCTCTCCCCCTCTCTCATCCCTCCCCCTTCCTGAATGTCTGCCATTCTCCCTCTCTTGCCCCTCTCCTCCCTCTATCTCTTTCCCTCTCCTCCCTCTCTCTTTTCTCTCTTTCCCCTTCCTTCTGTCTCTTTTCCCACCCTGCCTCTCTTTCCCCTCTCCTCCCTCTCTCTAGATAAGGGAGAACCAGTGGATGTGGTGTATTTGGACTTTCAGAAGGCTTTCGATAAGGTCCCGCATAAGAGATTAGCGTGCAAAATTAAGGCACATGGGATTGGGGGCAAGGTATTGACTTGGATAGAGAACTGGTTGGCGGACAGAAAGCAAAGAGTTGGAATAAACGGGTCGTTTTCCGAATGGCAGGCAGTGACTAGTGGGGTACCGCAAGGATCGGTCCTAGGACCCCAGCTATTCACAATATATATTAATGATCTGGACGAGGGAATTGGATGTAATATCTCCAAATTTGCAGACAACACAAAGCTGGGTGGGAGGGCATGCTGTGAGGAGGATGTCGTGAAACTCCAGTACGATTTAGACAGGTTGGGTGATTGGGCAGAAACATGGCAAATGCACTATAATGTGGATAAATGTGAGGTTATCCACTTTGGTGGCAAAAACAGGAAGGCAGATTATATTTTGAATGGCAATAGATTGGGTGAAGGGGAACTGCAAAGAGACCTGGGTGTTCTTGTGCACCAGTCGCTGAAGGTAAGCATGCAGGTGCAGCAGGCGGTTAACAAGGCAAATCGTATGTTGGCCTTCGTAGCAAGAGGGTTCGAGTACAGGAACAAGGATGTCCTACTGCAGTTGTACAGGGCCTTGGTGAGACCGCACCTTGAGTATTGTGTGCAGTTTTGGTCGCCTTATCTGAGGAAGGATGTTCTTGCCATGGAAGGAGTGCAGCGAAGATTCACCAGGCTGATACCTGGGATGGCAGGAATGACGTATGAGGAGAGATTGTGTCGATTGGGCTTATACTCACTGGAGTTTAGAAGATTGAGAGGGGATCTCATCGAAATCTATAAAGTTCTGTCAGGCCTGGACAGACTAGATGCAGGAAGAATGTTTCTGATGGCCGGGGAGTCCAGAACCAGGGGTCATAGTCTAAGGATAAGGGGTAAGCCATTTAGGACTGAAATGAGGAGGAATTTCTTCACCCAGAGAGTGGTGAACCTGTGGAATTCTCTGTCACAGAGGGCGGTGGAGGTCAGTTCATTAAATGTATTCAAGAAAGAGTTGGATATATTTCTTAAGGCTAAAGGGATCAAGGGATATGTGGAGAAGGCAGGGACAGGGTACTGAATTTGGATGATCAGCCATGATCTCATTGAATGGCGGAGCAGGCTTGAAGGGCCGAATGGCCTACTCCTGCTCCTATCTTCTATGTTTCTATGTTCTCCTGGAGTCATAGGGGGAGAAATTCGGTGGGCTGCCCCACCAGTTAGTGCCTAAAGAGGGCACTCAGTGGCTTTAGCGCCACTGGCGACGCCTCCCACGATATTTAGCTGGGGCGCTAATGGTGACGTTAGGCTGTTGCGCTGCGCCACCACTGATGATGTCATCGGTGTGCGCAGCGCCCCGCTACCGCCCGATCGTGATATTTGGCAGCGACTGCCTCTGTAGCGCCGCTTGCTAATCGCGCCCGGTTCACGGGGCCTACCTGTGGCGGCAGTGGCGCAAATTAAGGTGGAGGTGCGGGGCGACCGTTTTTTTCGGCGGCCGCCTGCCAGCACCTCCGTCCCCGGCCTCCTGTTCTCCCCCCGCGGCATTGCCGGCTGTTTTCCGAGAGCCCGGCACTTCTCCTCGGTGCTGGGCTCTTTTGCCGGCACTCGCGATCGCTCATCGCGCTGGTGCAGGCCCCGCCCCCTTAAGAATGGGAGGAAGGCCTGCAGTACCGCAGTGCGCTGTGCTGCAGCGTGTGGCGCTGTGGCACATTGCGCTGCGATATTCAGTTTCAGCACCCTAAGAGGGACGCAGAGCGCCTCGAGCCTCGCCCCGTGTCCCTCTTGGGGCACTCAAGCTGAATTTCCGGCGATCGCTGCTGCTCCGATCGCAGCGCAAAATCAGGCGCCCAGGCGAGCTTGGTGCCCCGTTTGCGGCTCCACCCAATTTCTCCCCCATAGAGTTATACAGCACAGAAAGAGGCCCTTCGGCCCATCGTGTCCGCGCCGGCCATCAAGCCCTGTCTATTCTAACCCCATTTTCCAGCACTTGGTCCATAGCCTTGTATGCTATGGTGTTTCAAGTGCTCATCTAAATGCTTCTTGAATGTTGTGAGGGTTCCTGCCTCTACCACCCTTTCAGGCAGTGACTTCCAGATTCCAACCACCCTCTGGGTGAAAAAGTTTTTCCTCAAATTCCCTCTAAACCTGCTGCCCCTTACCTTGAAACTATGCCCCCTGGTTATTGACCCCTCTACTAAGGGGAAATGTTCCTTTCTATCTACCCTATCTATGTCCCTCATAATTTTGTACACCTCAATCAGGTCCCCCCTCAGCCTTCTCTGCTCTAAGGAAAACAACCCCAGCCTGTCCAGTCTCTCTTCATAGCTGAAGCGCTCCAGCCCAGGTAACACCCTGGTGAATCTCCTCTGCATCCTCTCCAATGCAATCACATCCTTCATAAAGTGTGGCGACCAGAACTGCACACAGTATTCCAGCTGCGGCCTAACTAGCATTTTGTACAGCTCCATCATAACCTCCCTGCTCTTATATTCTATGCCTCGGCTAATGAAGGCAAGTATCCCATATGCCTTTTTAACCATCTTATCTACCTGTCCTGCTGCCTTCAGGGATCTATGTACGTGCACACTAAGGTCCCTCTGATCCTCTGTACTTTCCTAGGGTCCTACCATTCATTATGTATTCCCTTGCCTTGTTAGTCCTCCCAAAATGCATCACCTCACACTTTTCAGGGTTAAATTCCATTTGCCACTGTTCTGCCCATCTATCCAACTCATCCATCTCTGGGGATAGGTTATCAACCAATATTCACTACAAGCCCACTGACTCCCACAGCTACCTGGACTACACTTCCTCCCACCCCGCCTCCTGTAAGGACTCGATTCCATTCTCCCAGTTTCTCCGTCTCCGCCGTATCTGCTCCGATGATGCCATCTTCCACACCAGTGCTTCTGACATGTCTTCCTTTTTCCTCAACCGAGGATTTCCCTCTACCGTGGTTGACACGGCCCTCGACCGTGTCCGTTCTATCTCCTGCACTTCTGCCCTCACCCCTGCCCCTCCCTCCCGGAACCACGATAGGGTTCCTCTTGTCCTCACCTTTCACCCCACCAGCCTCCACATTCAACGTATCATCCTCCGCCATTTCCGCTACCTCCAAAGTGATCCCACCACCAAACGCATCTTCCCCTCCCCTCCCCTTTCAGCATTCCGTAGGGACCACTCCCTCCGAGACACCCTAGTCCACTCCTCTATAACCCCCAACAGCCCTTCCCCTTCGCCTGGCACCTTCCCTTGCAAGCACAGGGGATGTAACAGCTGCACCTATACCTCCCCCCTTCCCACTGTCCAGGGCCCCAAACACCCCTTCCAGGTGAAACAGCGATTTACTTGTACTTCTTGCAATCTAGTATACAGTATTCGCTGCTCACGATGCGGTCTCCTCTACATTGGGGAGACCAAACGCAGATTGGGTGACCGCTTTGCGGAACACCTCCGTTCAGTCCGTAAGGGTGACCCCGAGCTTCCGGTCGCCTGTCATTTTAATTCACCGCTCCATTCCCACTCGGACCTCACCGTCCTTGGCCTCTTGCATTGTTCCACGGAAGCTCAATGTAAACTCGAGGAACAGCACCTCATCTTCCGATTAAGCACTTTGCAGCCTTCCGGACTCAATATCGAGTTCAACAATTTCAGATCATAACCTCGGCCCCTATTACATTTTTGCTTTTTTTTCCCCACCCCTTTGTTTTGGGTTTTCCCTCCCCCCCCACCCCCCCTTTCCTTTTTTTTCTCTCTCTCATTCTGCCAGTACACTTCACACCTAATCTGAGCCATCTTTTGTCCTCACTTGTCCTATTACCATCTCATCTGGTTTCGAATACCTCTTAATGCCTCTTTACTTCTTTTGTTCTATCGCAGCCCTGCCTTCGATCTATTTCATTTCCTTTCCAGTTTTGAAAAAGGGTTCACCCGAAACGTCGACTCTAATTTCTCTCCACGGATGTTGCCTGGCCTGCTGAGTTTTTCCAGCATTTTCTGTTGTTATTTCGGATTTCCAGCATCTGCAGTATTTTGCTATCGTACCATCTATATTGTCCTGTAGCCTGAGGCGTCCCTCCTTGCTATTTACCACTCCACCAATTTTTGTGTCATCTGCAAACTTACTGATCATACCTCCTACATTCATATCTAAATCATTAATGTACACTACAAACAGCAAAGGACCCAGCACCGATCCCTACGGTACACCACTGGACACAGGCTTCCAGTCACAAAAGCAACCTTCGACCATCACCCTCTGCCCCCTGCCACTAAGCCAATTTTGGATCCAATGTGCCAAATTGCCCTGGATCCCATGGGTTCTTACCTTCTTGACCAGTCTCCCATGTGGGACTTTGTCAAAAGCCTTACTGAAGTCAATGTAGACTACATCAACTGCACTACCCTCATCCACACACCTAGTCACCCCCTCGAAAAATTCAATCAAATTGGTTAGACATGATCTCCCCCTGACAAAGCCATGCTGACTATTCTTGATTAACCCTTGCCTCTCCAAGTGGAGACTAATTCTGTCCCTCAGAATTTTTTCCAATAATTTCCCTTCCACTGATGTTAGGCTCACTGGCCTGTAATTCCCTGGTTTATCCCTACTCCCCTTCTTGAATAATGATACAACGTTAGCTGTTCTCCAGTCCTCTGGCACCTCCCCTGTGGCAAGAGAGGTTCTGAAAATTTATGTCAGAGCCCCTGCAATCTCCTCCCCCTCTCTTTCTCCTCTCCTCCCCCTCTCTTTCTCCTCTCCTCCCCCTCTCTTTCTCCTCTCCTCCCCCTCTCTTTCTCCTCTCCTCCCTCTCTCTTTCCCCTCTCCTCTCCTCCCTCTCTCTTTCTCCTCTCAACCCTCTCTCTTTCTCCTCTCCTCCCTCTCTCTTTCTCCTCTCCTCACTCTCTCTTTCTCCTCTCCTCCCTCTCTCTTTCTCCTCTCCTCCCTCTCTCTTTCTCCTCTCCTCCCTCTCTCTTTCTCCTCTCCTCCCTCTCCCTTTCTCCTCTCCTCCCTCTCTCTTTCTCCTCTCCTCACTCTCTCTTTCTCCTCTCCTCACTTTCTCTTTCTCCTCTCCTCCCTCTCTCTTTCTCCTCTCCTCACCCTCTCTTTCTCCTCTCCTCGCTCTTTCTTTCCCCTATCCTCTCCTCCCTCTCTCTTTCTCTTCTCCTCACTCTCTCTTTCTCCTCTTCTCCCTCTTTTTCCCCTCTCCCCTCCTCCCTCTCTCTTCCCCCCTCTCCTCCTCTCTTTCCCCTCTCCTCTCCTCACTCTCTCTTTCTCCTCTCCTCCCTCTTTCTTTCCCCTCTCCTCTCCTCCCTCTCTCTTTCTCCTCTCCTCCCCCTCTCTTTCACCTCTCCTCTCTCTTTCTTTCCCCTATCCTCTCCTCCCTCTCTCTTTCTCTTCTCCTCCTCTCTTTCACCTCTCCTCCCTCTTTCTTTCCCCTCTCCTCTCCTCACTCTCTTTTTCTCCTCTCCTCCCTCTTTTCCCCCTCTCCTCTCCTCCCTCTCTCTTTCCCCTCTCTTGCAAAGTTTTCCCTTTCCCCCCTCTTTCTCCATCCTTCTCTCCGATTTTGTTTATTTCTTGTTGGAATTATGGTAATACATTGTCTAAACCATTATAAGCTATCATTCATTTCAATGCAAATCAAAAACAATTCAAGATCTGTACCGAAATCCTTATCAGCAAGTAAATATATAGGTTTCCAAGCCCACGCAAGTCAGTAATAATATTCTATAGAAACTCAGCCTATCAAAATTCAGGGGTTACATATAAATCTGAAAATTTGCCCCCTAATAAACTTCACAATTCACAGTCATCCATTTATAACAAAAATCTATTTAACTCCACACAAAGCTTTCTATTTACTGTATGTAACAAAGCACATTTTTCAAATTTTTGTAACCTGTAGTAATCAAGATATTTAACATACCTTATCCCCATCACAAATGTATACCTTTCAACTTAACTTAACCTATAAAATAAATTCAAAAATCCTAGCCCATACAGACCAGGGTCATGCCGTGTGATACTGACGTATCAATGCTTAATACATCCATCCACAATTCCTGCCTCTGCTATTTTAGCAGAGATGTTAAATCATTTAAAATGAATGTTCATGTCCCATCCAGGGGCACACTGGGTCCTGACCAATGGCTTAGAAAAGACTTTACCAAGAGATCCTTAAATTGTTCAGCAGAGAGCTCTTCAACCTTGAGCAATTAAAAAAATTTGTCAGTTGAAAACTCTATTGGGACATTTCCCCATTTCCCAGTTGATCACGACCATATACAACTGGATGTTGAATAACTTGTTGAAAAAAAATTGATTTAATATCAGTACCTCACCACAGCCTGGTAAAGGATGATGGGAGAGACTTCCAGCCATTAGAAGAACATTTACTGAAGGCTCTCACCATGCGGGGTTCATTTTATATTTTGTACCAACTGTGGAAGAACAAGCTATGTTGTGACTGGAAAATGTACAAAACGCATTGAGTATCTGAAATAAAAACAGAAAATGCTGGAAATACTCTGCAAGTCAGGCAGCAACTGTAGAGAGAAACAGAGTTAATGTTTCAGGTTGATGACCTTTCATACAGTTTGCGATGAAGTTAATATTTTAAATACTCGTTTGAAATAGAATTTTAATATAATTTATTACAATATTTATGTTAGAGAAAATAAAACAAACACAAGCCTCAGGTTCTTTCTTACACTCTTCCATCTGGCATGACACAACGTGTCATATATGGAACAACAGAAATCAACATATAAAGGTTGCTACTGATGCTGGACTGTTCCACCACATTTTTTTAACTGACATATGGACTGCGCTGAATGTTTTAGGCATATACATCTGCAATATTACGCTTTGGAATGTTGAAAAATTGAGTCCATGTTCCACAAAATGTATTCTTAGAACTGAATCCTGTGTACAACAAATCAATTTAATTCTGCCCTCTCCGGTGGACATAAAAGATCCCATGGCACTATTTCCAAGGAGAGCAAGGGAGTTATCCCAGGTGTCCTGGCCAATCAACATCACTAAAATAGATTATCTGGTCATCACATACTCTGATGACACCCATCTCTACCTCACTACCACTTCTCTCGACCACTCCACAGTCTCTAAATTGTCAGACTGCTTGCCCGACATCCAGGGCAGGATTTTCCCTGTGGAGGCAGGATGCCAGCGGGAGAGCTGGTTTGCGGGTTCTGGTCCCGCTCACGTCTGCAGCCTCTCTCTGAAAATGATTTTCCATAGATTGGCCTTGCGGGGTTCCTGGCCAATTAATAGGAAGCGGGTCTGATGACGTCATTTGATGACACGTCATCAGCCGGTTTCCTTAAAGGGACCATGGCCACATTGATTTTGACAATTGTGCTGTCAGTGTTCTGCAGCATTGAGGTGCTGCAAACACTGACGAGCACTGCACAAAGGTGCACGTCTGGACCCAGGCTCACGCACGATTTCCTCTATATGCTTATGGAGGGTGTCTAGCAGGCAGAGAGATTCTCTTCCCTTCCCATGGCGGAAGAGACCTCCATTGGAGATCAACACAGTCTGGTTGCACATTGCACAGAAGAACACAAGCAGGGATGTCATTGAGAGTCCCTGGCTGCAGTGGCGCAAACCTTTCAATGGTCTCAGTAGATCACGAAACGTTACTGCAAAGCCACGCTCAACCTCACCCTACTGTGCCACTCATCACATCCCCATCACTCTGCCTCCCCTACCCTATTCCTGCACATCCTTACTCACACCAACTTACCTTGCACCTCCACCCATCCCTCTCTATCTACATTATCTTCCCCATCTCATTGCCACCCCTCACACTCACCCTCATCCTGCTGCAAGCATACCAACTAACAACACACGAGGGTAGGCACTTGAGTGGTTTAGCCAATGTTCATGTGAAGTTTCTGTTAATGCGTAGTCAAACTTTGAAATCTGTAGTTTCAACACTTCACCTTATTGGACAGATCTTTGCTAACCTTGAGAAGTGTATTTCTGAGTTCCAGTGAATGTTGAAACTTAACTTCCCCCCCCCCCACCTGCTATTGTGATGAGTGTGCATGGAATGGCTTGGACATTATAGGGATGTTTTATGGTGCTGGTGTGGGATGGTGTCAACCTGGCGCATCATGCGGCAGCCATGGTGTACAGTGTCAAATGAAGTAAATCTGGCCATGGTGTTGCCATCGCTGGCCTCCCGGGCAGCAATGTTGTCAGGGGCTGATGCCCTGTGTCCTGTGCAGCATCAGGTGATGGCAAAGAATGTTGGTGATATTGTTGGTGATGTTGGTGTGCCTGGTGACGTTGGTGTTGGGGCTGGTCATGGAAGGATTCAGAGGATGATTTTTTTCAAGGGCACCAATGTTGCTGCAATAGATGGCAGCTGCAGGTGAGAAGCGATCTGGCACTGGTGAGAGAGGTTCTCCCAATGACGTGCCACTGGATAGACAGTTGGCTCTAAACACTTGCAAGCACAGAAATCTCTAAATGTCTTACAAATGCAGTAACCAATAGTTTCTGAGCTCTAAAACTGAACAGCTGCAACATGGCATCCTTTATACCACTTCTGCAGTTCTCAGCTTATCAGATAAATCAAAGTAGACTCAACACATGACAGGGTGAGCTGGCCTGTTCCCTGAGCAGTGGGTAACCCATGAGGGAGCACATAAAATTATAAGGTAGGCTCAAAATAGCATTAAATTGGCTGTTAACAAGCCATTTAATTGTCTCCCCCGCCGCTTGGTGTCGGGTCAGTTCTCCACTGACATACCCGACATCTGGGAGACTCGCATGGAGGCAGGATGACAGTGGGTTTCCTACCTGCTGTCAATATTTGCTATTTTGACAGCAGACCCGCCTCCAAACCTGCATGCTGAGCACTGACAAAATTTGCACCCAGTTCTGGATGAGCAGAAATTTTCTCCAGTTAAATATTGGGAAGAATGAAGCCATTGTTTTCGGTCCCCACCACAAACTCCGTTCCCATTGACTTCATCCCTCTCCCTAATCTGACTGAGGCTGAGCCACACTGTGCGCAACCTTGGTGTCATATTTGACTCTGAAATGAGCTTCCAACCACATACCCGCAGCATAACTATGCCCATCTCAGCCCTTGCCTTACCTCATCCACTGCTGAAACCCTCATCCATGCCTTTGTTACCTCTAGACTTGACTAATCCAATGCACTCCTGGCTGGACTTCCACATTCTACCCCACGTATATTTGAGGTCATCCAAAACTCGGCTGCCTGTATCCTAACTAGCACCAAGTTCCATTCACCTCAGTGCTCGCTGACCTACATTGGCTCCCAGTTAAGCAACGCCTCGATTTCAAAATTCTCATCCTTGTTTTCAAATCCCTCCTTGACCTTGCCCCTCCCTACCTCTGTAATCTCCTTCAGCCCCACAACCCCCCGAGATATCTGCGCTCCTCTAATTCTACCCTCTTGAGCATCCCTGATTATAATCGCTCAACTATTGGCATCCGTGCCTTCTGTTGCCTAGGCCCTAAACTCTGGAATTCCCTGCCTAAACCTCTCCGCCTCGCTACCTCTCTTTCCTCCTTTGAGACACTCCTTAAAACCTACCTCTTTGACCAAGCTTTTGGTCACCTGCCCTAATTTCGACTTATGTGGCTGAGTGTCAAATTTTTTGTCTTTTAACACTCCTGTGAAGAGCCTTGGGACGCTTTACTACATTAAAGGCGCTATATAAATACAAGTTGCTGTTATTGTTGTTATCACATTGTTGTTTGTAGGACCTTGCTGTGTACAAATTGGTTGCCATGTTTCCTATATTACAACAGTAATAAAGCAAAAGTACTTCATTGGCTGTAAAGAGTCATGAAGTCGTGAAAGGCGCTATATAAATGCAAGTTGTTTCTTAAAGATTGCCAATATGCAAAATAAAGTTTAGCAGTTTAAAATGTAACACGTTAAAGTGTAATGGATGTGTGCTTGATGGTAGATTTTACACATTGTAGCAGTAATACTTGTCCACTAATCCTCTGTCAATTACATAAGAACATATGACGTAGGAGCAGGGGTAGGTCATTTAGTCCCTCGAGCCTGCTCCGCCATTCAATAAGATCATGGCTGATCTGATCTTGGCCTCAACTCCACTTCCCTGCCCACTCCCCATAACCATTGTCTCCCTTATCATTCAAAAATCTGT
This sequence comes from Somniosus microcephalus, assembly GCF_052327205.1. Classification (NCBI taxonomy): domain Eukaryota; kingdom Metazoa; phylum Chordata; class Chondrichthyes; order Squaliformes; family Somniosidae; genus Somniosus; species Somniosus microcephalus. Next base: position 344,777,155 of record NC_140987.1, read on the forward strand.
TTATCTCCACCTTAAATATATTCAATGACCCAGCCTCCACAGCTCTCTGGGGAAGAGAATTCCAAAGATTCACTGAGAGAAGAAATTCCTCCTCATTTCCAATTTAAAAGGGTGCCCCCTTATTCTGAAATTATGGCCCCTAGTTCTAGGTTCCCCCACGAGGGGAAACATCCTCTCTGCATCTACCCTGTCAAGCCCCTTCAGAATCTTATATGTTTCAATAAGATCATGTGGGCAGAAGATTTCCTCCATGTGCTACGTGTAACAAAATCGAACACCTTACAATTTCAGTACAGATATAACCCCGTGGAAGAAACCATTCCCCTCTCGCTGCCTATATTCTAGATATGACTAGCAACTGCAGCTCGATTCCAATTAATTAACTTATTAAAAATCTCAATCTCTAGGAAAACTCCCTTTCAGGCAGCTCAGATACATTCAAATCAAACACTTCTGATGTGTTTAAACAATTACTTGAACAGTTCTGTCCATATCTGCAGGATCAATTCACACTTTTTGAAGAACATAAGTTGTCAGAAATTGATTGTTTAAGATTTGTTTCCCTGTCTTCCTTGACATATCATATCCATTTCTTAATCAGATACTGTGTGAATAAAATCTTCATGGCTTTAAATCAAGTCGAACACTTTGATCAAATAACATTAGCATAACATAAACATTGTCAACTAGTTTGGTTTGCTAATGCTGAGATTAGTTGAGGTGTTAAAGGTAACACGTTGATCTGATAAAGAAGTTTAATTATTGCTAGACTTCTTTCACACACTTTTGAAATGATCTATAGCACAGTAAAGTCTGCAACATAGAATTTGTTACATAAGAGCATAAGAAATAGGAGCAGGAGTAGGCCATTCAGCCCCTCGAGCCTACTCCACCATTCAATAAGATCATGGCTGATCTGATCTTGACCTCAACTCCACTTTTCTGCCTGTTCCCCATAACCCTTGACTCCCCTGTAGTTCAATAATCTGTCTATCTCAGCCTTGAATATATTCAATGACTCAGTCTCCACAGCTCTCTGGGATAGAGAATTCCAAAGATTCATGACCTTTTGAGAGAAGAAGTTCCCCCTCATCTCCGTCTTAAATGGGTGACCCCTTATTCTGAAACTATGCCCCCTAGTTCTAGATTCCCTTACAAGGGGAAATATCCTCTCAGCATCTACCCTGTCAAGCCCCCTCAGAATCTTATATGTTTCAATAAGATCACCTCTCATTCTCCTAGCCTCCAATGAGTATAGGTCCAACCTGCTCAACCTTTCCTCATAAGACAACCCCTTCATCTCAGGAATCAGCCGAGTGAACCTTCTCTGAACTGCCTCCAATGCAAGTATATCTCTCCTTAAATAAGGAGACCAAAAACTGTACACAGTACTCCAGGTGTGGTTTCACCAACACCCTGTACAGTTGTAGCAAGACTTCCCTACTTTTATATTCCATCCCCCTAGCAATAAAGGCCAACATTCCATTTGCCTTCCGAATTACTTGCTGTACCTGCATGCTAACTTCTTGTGTTTCATGTACGAGGATACCCAGATCCCTCTGTATCGCAGCATTCTGTAGTCTCTCTCCATTTAAATAATATTTTGCTTTTCTATTCTTCCTACCAAAGTGGATAACCTCACATTTTCCCACATTATACTCCATCCGCCAAATTTTTGCCCGTTCACTTAACCTACCTATATCCCTTTGCAGACTCTTTGGCCGCGATTTTGCCAGCGCTCAGAGGACAGGTTTGGAGGCGGGTCAGAAGTGAAAATCGAAATGATTGATGGTGGGTAGCAAACCCGCCGCCATCCCACCTCCACATAACTTTGCAAAGTGTTGGGTTTGCGAGTCCCAATCAGATCCGACACCAAGCGGCGGGAGAGGCACTTAAGGCAGTTAACAGCTTGTTAACTGCCTACATAATCCCATTTTACCAAGCTCTTCCCACTTTACGACATTTTCAGCGTGTTCCACGTTGTTCGCCAAACACACCAGCTGATTGTGCCGGGTTCAGCAATGAGCTGAATTCTTGACAGCTGCACCTGCAGCATAAAAGCGGACCTGTAACATGGCTGACTTTCAGATGGCAGTGTTTTGAGGTGTTGGAACACATTTTGCAGGTCTATTGAGCTTGTAAGTGTTTAAGCTGAGATCCATATGCACTGTGACCTCCTTGGAAAACCCTCTCCCCACATTGACTGAGTGCTTATAACATCTATTCCTCAACTGAGATATATACCAGCAGAATGGGAACCATTTATACCCTCTCATCCTGGTCCTCAGAATTGGAGGAAGAGCAGCCGTGGCAGCAGCAGAACCAGGCACAACAGCAACAGCAACAACAGGAGCGCCACCTCAGCCACCTGATACTGCACAGGGCAGAAGGCATCAGTGCAAGCCTGCACGTTGCCACAGGAGATATCCCCAACACAGGTTTTACAGGCAGAGGATGAGCATTCTCAACATGAGTGAACAGCAGTGCCAAAGGAGGCTGAGACTTTTGTGAGAGGTAGTCGCTGACATCTGCACAATGCTGCACCAACACCTGGAGCCCAGAGGAGCGGGTGGACACTCCTTACCAGTGGCTGTCAAAGTCACCACCACCCTCAACTTTTTTGCTTCAGGGTCCTTCCAGAGATCATTAGCAGACATCAGCGGCATCTCACAGTCAGCCGCATACACTTGCATCATGCAGGGTACCGATGCCCTCTTTGCAAAGTCGCACAATTACATCCACTTCTCCACGGCTGGAGCAAGTGTAACCGCGCGTGTGGTTAGCTTTGCAAATATGGCAGGTTTCCCAAGGGTGCAGGACATCGTAGACTGCACACATGTGGTCATTAGGGCACTCCATCACAACCCAGCTGTATTTGTCAACCGCAACTGCCATGATTTGTTCATCCTGCGGCAGTCTACTGTGCCTCAGCTCTTCAATCCGCCAACCCAACTTTCCGGATGGCTACTTGGAGACAAGGGCTATCCCCTGAAGACGTGGCTAATGACACCAATGAGGAAGCCATCAAACAAAGCTGAGGAGTGCTACAATGCCAGCCACATTTCCACCAGAGGCATCATCGAGCAAACCATCGGCACGCTCAAAATACGATTCAGATGCCTCAACAGATCAGGTGGAGCCCGACAGTATGGACCAGCCGGGGTCTCCAGAATCATCGTGGTCTGCTGTGCACTGCACAACATCGCACTGTAGTGTGGCTTATCGCTACCTGAGGAACAAGTGGCTCAGTGCACAGCCTCCTCCTTCTCCTCCTCCTCAGAGGAGGAAGACCTTGCAGAGGTGGATGTGCCAGTTCCACCACCACATGAGCACATTGTTGGCCGTAAGGCAAGGGATGCAATAATCCATGCCAGATTAGCTTAAGTTTATGAAGCAAACACATGTGGCTGCCATATGGAAATGAGTGTCTGGCCGACCTTCTTAACACATCATATACCATCTGTACAATAAACTGTGGGTTCCTATCACTCTCATCACCATCATTACAGAAGAAAGGCACCCTGACACCTCACTGTGACACTTCCATTTCTGGGTACACATAGGCCAACTCTTTGAATCTTTGCCATCGCATTTCTTTATTACAATTGAAATAACGATGATAATCTTCACTTTGTATTACATCAAAACAGCCAAGTGACTACCTTTGTGACTATTTGTGTGTTAAGTTTCTCTTACGCGTGCTTCTACGGGGTGCTTCCCCTGTGGCTTCAGCGGATGTTGAGGCACCGTGCTCACTTTCATGCTGCTCCTGCTTCGTCACCTATGGCGGGTGTCCTCTGGGTTTGGGAGCCTGGGAGGGCTCGGCAACAGTCTGCTCCTCCTGAGGCTGTGCAGGGGCTGAGATGGCCACCTCAGTTGGGTGAGGAATCTGGGGCTCTGACCGAGGGCTCCGCAGTGACATGGGAGTGTAAGCGCTTGGAGAGGAGTCCACATTTCCTTGTTGTCGACCACCAACATCCCTCTCATGGGTCACCCGCACTTCACTGCTAGCAAGTAGCTGGAGAGCACCTTGTTGCACATCAGTGGGGCCATGAAGACCCATCTCTGTAATGACAGTCCTCATAATGGGGACATCCATGTAACTCTGGTGTCTCTCCTCAATAGCTGCCCATCTATCCTCCATAGCAGACCATCTATTTAGAAGAGTCACCATGCTCTGTTGAGTCCGCCGAGTTATGCCCTCCAAGGAGGTAGCCATCCTCTCCATGGTGGCACGTTCATGTGCCATTGTTTCCACCATGGCATTGCTCATGTTTGACATGGACTCCTCCATTCTCTGCACACTTGCAGTTACAGTGATTGCAAAACCTGTCAGAGACTCCTGCACTTGTTGCTGAAGTTTCAGCACCGCTCCCTTTCTGGATGGCCCCAGAGGCACAGGGTCCACATGCAGCTGAGCAGAGCTAGGAGCATCCTGTGGCCTCCGACAAGGACTCTCCACTGCTGTCCCTGTCTCCACCATCTGCTGATGCTCACTTGTGAGCTGTGATACACCAGGTGACAACACTACACTATCTCGCAAATGACCCACTGAGGTGCGCATCTCTGTGCTGGTGCTGGGTGCGCTTAATTCTGCTGACACTGCGCCCTCAAAGGTTGCAGCTTCCTCTGAGGAGTCTTCCGGCTCTTCATCCTGCACAGTGGGGAGGGGGGCTCGCGATGGTCCTGTGAGTTAGATATGTGATATTAATGTAGCAGGCACAGCGAATTGTGCAGATGATCAGAATTCAATCTGTATGAATATCAGATGCCATATCAGTCACTCATGCAATCTAAAATGAGAGGGTTGCAAATCTATTCTGTCACCAGCTTGCTCTATTGCGCCCGTCTCTCTGTCCCCTACTTCCAGCTGCTCAGCACCTCCGACGATGTCGAGAGCAGCCTCCTCAGCAGTGGTCAAGTGCGCAATGGAAGTTGGCCCTCCTCCTGTCCTGTCCCTCTCCCTCTTATTGTGGGCTCTCTTTTCCTGCAATGAGGGACACAAGTGGAGTGAGTGTAGAGAATCCATAACATAGATGCTTAGACGGAGACAAAGATGCAGTGAGGTGCCAATACCAAGGGCCCTCCCTGTGCGTTGTTAGTTGTTGTCATTGCATAACAGTGATAACGAGTGTGAGGGGTGCATAGTGAATGGTGAAGTGATTCTGTACATAGAGAGAGAGGGAAGGTTAATGGTGCAAGGGATGTGAGGGTAAAGTGGGATGTGCAGGAGTAGTTTGACAAAGCAGAGTGCTGGCTGTAAGATTCTCAAAATTAACAGATCCCCAAAACGGGAAGAAAACCCTTAAAGAAAATGACTTTGGACCCTTGCTAAAAACTTCAGGAGGATAAAAAGCAAGTTGGGCCTAACAGGGAGATTGAAGGTCAAAAACCGACTTGGCATTTAAAAAAAAAAGGCATGTTTGGGCTTGTAAAGGAAAAGGCTGCATCAGGAGATGGGATCAACCACTGCAGTTAGACAATTTGAGTATTGGAGACAAGCAAACTGTCTGGGGGAACTGTAAAGGTCACTCAGCCCCTATCAGACAATTATACATGCTAACAACAGACCCACGGAAGAACAGCCTCACCCAGAATACAGGACCCATCCAAAAACATGCATAAAACAAATCACTTCTCCAACCTACATAGAATCTCAGGCCCCACAGGAAACTCAAAGCCTGAGGACAATTCACTACAATCAAGTAAGAGTTCAACAGCTCATGAAACCATCCCAAAACCACTTCACACATTCTTAAAACTTCAACAGCGCATGGAACCATCCCGAAACCACTTTAAACAACTTAATATTAACGAGCCCACCAAAATCTAACAATAAACCAGGACTGATTTGGCATGCAGATTAGCAGGCTCCAATTAGTGTAACTAAAGACCTGTTTTCACAGAAGTGGGAGTTCTAAGTTCAGGTTCAGTACAGTTCCAACATCGAAACTCGGCGGTTTCAGAGCAACATCAAGATCAAGGAGTTTCAAGCATCTCGAAGCAGTTCACGCGAAGAAGAAGAAGTAACACACAGGAAGAAACCAGAGCAACAGTTTCAGTGACCATTGGACACCTCGCGGCAACAAGGTCCTTAGGAAACAACCAACCGAACATTACCATCAGCCAACCGAGTAATATTGGGCCACCGCGACCAAAGAAAACCAACTCGGAAGAAAACCGAAGATTTGCAAGTTTTTCCACTCTACACACTATTCCTGACTTACCCCTGGGTAAGATTTTACTCAGAGACTCTAAGCCCTATTTCTAACAGAAGAAAATTGGGTACTCACCTGATAAATCCAATACGCATCCTACCGCATCAGCGGACTCGCAAAGACTGACCAGATATGCAGGTGAAGTCCTCTACCGCATCCGGGGTATGGCAGGCCCCAACCAACATATCCTGTGAACCCCAAAACCGCGAACCAGCCCAGCTGTCAAGGATTCGTTTGGTGAGCATTATCCCTGGTCCTTTCGAGTCCAACTTAGCTAGTAAGGTGGAATTGGGAGGGGTGAGGTATTTTTCTACTGTAATTTCCTCATGTATATCGAAGTGTTTCCCATTTTATTAGAGTGTTAAGATTGTTGTGTTATATTTTCTCACTTGAATAAAGATCAAAGTTTTCTTGCACAAAAACCAGTTGTCTGCTGCACTTTTGTCACAACCCCCAAATAAGTCCAAGGTCTAGAACCAAGGGAGTGGGAGTGATTCAAACCGCTCATAAGTCAGAGGTGAAGCTGACACACACCACCACCCCCTACATAATGGCGACCGCGGCAGGACCTTGGCAAAAGGGATGTGATGCAGTAGATGCTGTTTTTGAGGAGAGGACGAAGATGGAAGAGAGGATTTCCTCTTACGTGTTCAAGAAAGTAAATATAACAAAGAATGGGTGCTCAGTCTGTTGCATGCTGAGTGTCCAATGGACGCTGCAACCAAATGGACTGAGAGCAAGGATCATAAAAAGTCTGTGGAGAAAGCCATCTGGTTGGTCTGCTCCTAGCGACAGATCCAGCTTTCAGATAAACGCATCGAGGCTCTCACAGAGGAGCTGCAGGAATCGGCTCAACTGTCTCAAGCAAGGGCTCTAGCAGGGGAAAGGTTGTTAGCAGAACTAAACGCACAAAACCAGGAAAAAATGCAGATAGTAGAGGAACATAGGAACAGACAGGAATACTTTTGGTGTCAGGTCACTGAAGCAAAAAGTAATGAACTAGTGTTACGGGAAGAGAACGCCCGCCTTGCCAGGCAAGTAAAAGAACAGGAGGAGAGGTTGAGAGACGTACAGGCCGCTTACAAGATAGCAAGCACTAGGGGGTTTGAAGCAGGAGATCACGGCCCCTGTCAGAAGCAGATCGATAGTTTGAACCTTGCTCTGTCCAGGGCAAAAGGCATGGTGTGTCTAATAAGCCCAGGTGCAGCCCGGGTGGACCTGGAAGTAGAAGGGGAAACTGTTCGGATGCCCCTGTGGCACCGGGGAACAACCCGCTTAGGCAGCAGGAGGGACAAACGATTTGTGAGGCTGGCAGGGAGTGCACACCACCACCACCAGTGGCACCGGGTTTTAACTCGGTTTGGCAGCAGGGAGGGGTGGGTGAACCAATGCAGGAAAGGTCGGAGCCAGGGCCGATGTGCCCGGTCAGGCAGCAAAAGTTTGGCCCGCCCAGCGGTGGTGGGGGTCAAGGACCCCTTGAAAGCCAATTCGTGGCTCCCCATGGCACCCAACAGCTTAGGGCTATGATAAGCCACCTGAGTAAGCTCACCCAAAAGGGGGACCACTCGGTCCACTTCATGGAAGTGGAACAGGCAGCGGGCATTAACGAGTACGATGACTCCGAGATGGCAAAAATGCTCCTCTTCTCCCTGGATGGCTAATTGTACCAGTCCCTCTCTGCGGAGAGCAAGAAAGGGCAGGGTGGGTACGCTGCTATCCAGGAGGAAGTTCTGGAGGCCATGGGTATGAACGATGGTAGTCCTTTCTCCCGGGTGGAGAGGACAACCCAGCTAGCAGGGGAGACCCCACAGGCTTTCGCAGACCGACTGTGGCCTGTGTACAAGAGTGCCTGTAATGGGGTTCTCGACCGGGCTCTCCTGAATCAGGACGAGCTGACCCACTAGCTCTGAAGCCTGGAGGCAAACAGCTTGCCACGGATCAGAGCCAAGGCTGAGCTGTGGTTTGACCCGAAAGAACCCTGGGTCACCGAGGAGACAGTGGTCAGACAACTGACCCTGGCTCACTGGAACGGTAGAGGAACAGAAGAGCACCCACCAAAAGGAAAAGTACATGAAATGAAACCTAGTAATAAGAAAGAGTGGCATCAGGAAGGGGGTAACCCTTCCGACACGAAGCGTAACTGCTTCGGGTGTGGGAAGAATGGGCATTGGAGAGGGACTGTAGGAACCCGTGGAAGGATAACATAGGTAAGAACTCCCCAGCTCCTGCCCCAAGAACCGAAACACTGACCTCTTCCCCCCACGTTAGACTCAGTCGTAGTTGCGATCCGAGCGTTATTAAATGGCCCAGGGAAGGTAGCCACCGCCACTGGTGCTTTAACCCCATCTGCCCCACACAACCCAGACCTATGACTGGAACCAGCGCAGCCTGTCTACCTGTGTCCCCTTGAATACGATGCATGGAAGAGACCGCTTGTTAAGATGGAGGTGGAAAAGGTGAAAGGGACTTATCTGTTAGACACTGGAGCATCAAGCACGATCGTCTATTCAGCTAACCCCGCCGCCTCCCCTCTGTCTAATGGTCCCGTACAGCTTAGTGGGGTTTACAGGTAACGAGCAGGCTGGCTCGTTCTCCATCCCGCTGTCCATTCATTTAGGAGCACTCCACACCAAGTGGACCAGTGTTTTAATGAAATGGGAGCAGGAAGGGAAGGGGTTCCTGGGGGCTGATTTTATCATAGGCCACAGGATTCTAGTGGATCTTAGGAACCAGTCTGTGGGGTGCATGCACCGGCAAAGAAAGTGAAGTGGCAGTCATCCCAGAGAAACAGGGCTGTGATGAAATATTCCATTCATCACTCATTGGTATTCTCTGCCTGTGACTGTGGTTGGTTTCAGTTTCATTTCCCTTACCTCAGTTCCGTTTCCTCACCATTGTATTGTACTGTGTGTAGGGCTCTGCCCATACCTGGCCCCTATGTAAGCTGGCCCAGCCTGCATCACATCCAGTACGGCAGACCCCTGGATGGAAGATACCTCTCCTCTGTGTGTTACCTTCTAAGTCAATAAAAGCCTTGTTTTGTTTCGCTAACATCGCGTCTCGGATTTATTGAGGCACATCAATTTTATTGACTTAATTTTCAACACAATGGATCAACTCTTGAAACCCGAACGTTTGGATTTGGACCAGCATGCTTCGGACGCATCGGCACGCTTCGGACACTGGTTTATGTGTATGGAATTCTTCCTGGACAATTCCGCAGCCGTCAAAGACGCTACGGACGCTGCGAGTATGAAACTCGGAATTCTGCGGAATTGGGTAAGCCACCGGGTTTACCCCCTCATCCAAGATGCCGACACGTACCCGGCCGCCTGCGACATCTTAAAGGCGCATTACCAGCAGCCTACAAATGAGGTGTATGCTAGGCATCTGCTTGCTACTCGCGCACAGCGACCTGGGGAATCGGTGGAGGAGTTCCTAGGCACCCTGAAAACGTTTGGCAAAGACTGCAAGTGCCAAGATGTAAAAGCCGCAGTGTACACTGACGAGCTTGTTCGCGATGCCTTTATCACAGGCCTCAGCTCCACTTACATCCGGCAGAGACTGCTGGAAAAAATGGGATTGGACCTGAAACAGGCTGCGGACACAGCGCGATCCCTGGATGTGGCCCAGAGAAACTCGGACGCCTACTCTTCAGCCCGCGCCGTCCACGCCGCCACGTGTGCACCAAGGGCGCCGCCATCTTGGAAGGCATCTTCCCCGCCCGGCAGCCCGACACCGTCGGGGCCACGCTCTCCCCCCAGAAGCCCTGCGACAGCCGCAACGCATCGGGGACCCAACTGCTACTTCTGCGGGCAGCCGAAGCACACCAGAAGCCTGTGCCCGGCGAAAGGCACCACCTGCTTTAAGTGCGGTAAGATGGGGCACTTCGGGAAGGTGTGCAGAGGGAACCCCGCCGGAAAACCCGCCACCGCCGCGTGTGCGCCGTGGGAGCAGCCATCTTGGACGCCATCTTGCCCGACCTCGTGGGGTCCGCCATCTTGTGAGCAGGCAGCGTGGATGCCATCTTGTCTCGATCAGGGCCCTACAGTGGCATCGGTCACAGTGGACCAGACCAGGCCGCACCCACTATCCAAATCAATGGTGGACATCGAGGTAAACGGGCGCGGGGTTAAATGTTTAATTGACAGTGGAAGCACGGAGAGTTTTATCCACCCTGAACTGGCACAACAACTCTCCCTAAAGGTGGTCCCTACTCGGGGTACCATCTCTATGGCTGATAAAACCCAGACATCGACCATTATGGGTTACTGCACGGTACAATTGTCTGTTAACGGAACTGTATACGATAACTTTAAAGTACTAATCATGAAGAATCTATGTGCGAGCGTGATCTGTGGCCTGGATGTCCAGTGCTACCACCAAAGCATCACGCTCAATTACGGTGGGTCCCAGCCGCCCCTCACAGTGTGCGGTCTGGCTACCCTGAAGGTAAAGCCGCCTTCGCTATTCGCGAACCTTACCCCTAACTGCCGGCTAATAGCGACCAAAAGCAGAAGGTACAGCTGGGAGGACAGGCGGTTTATCGCGACCGAGGTAGACAGGCTCCTGAAAGAGCGCATTATTGAACACAGCAACAGCCCGTGGCGCGCCCAAGTGGTAGTGGTAAGGGGTAGCGAGAAGAAACGGATGGTGATCGACTATAGCCAAACGATCAACAGGTACACCCAACTAGACGCCTACCCGTTACCCCGCATATCAGAAATGGTGAACCAAATCGCCCAATACCGGGTGTTCTCCACCATCGACCTCAAGTCAGCGTACCACCAGCTCCCTATCAGACCAGAGGACCGCCCGTACACCGCCTTCGAGGCGAACGGACGCCTCTACCAATTCCTCAGAGTCCCCTTTGGGGTGACGAATGGGGTCTCGGTCTTCCAGAGGGAGATGGACCGCATGGTCGATGACCACCACTTGCAGGCAACCTTCCCCTACCTCGACAACGTCACCATCTGTGGTCACAACCAGCAGGATCACGACTCGAACCTCGAGAGGTTCCTGAAAACCGCACAAAAACTCAACCTCACCTACAACGAGGACAAGTGCGTTTACAACACCACGCGCCTCTGCATACTAGGCAGCGTGGTAGAGAATGGGGAAATCGGACCAGACCCCGACCGATTGCGCCCCCTACGGGAGCTGCCCCTGCCCAACACTCCCAAAGCCCTGAAAAGGTGCCTGGGGTTATTTTCTTATTATTCCCAATGGGTCCCCAACTACTCCGACAAAGCCCGCCCCCTCTTGAAAGCATCCTCTTTTCCGCTCCCTGCTGAGGCCCACGCCGCCTTCAAAAGCATTAAGCGGGATATTGAGCGGGCCACGCTACAGGCAGTGGACGAGAACACTCCCTTTCAAGTGGAAAGTGATGCGTCTGACTTTGCCTTGGCGGCCACCCTCAACCAGGCGGGGCGGCCCGTAGCTTTCTTCTCGAGGACCCTCCAAGTGCCCGAGATCAGACACTCCTCCGTGGAAAAGGAGGCCCAAGCCATCGTGGAGGCAGTGCGCCACTGGCGCCACTACCTAGCCGGCAAACGCTTCACCCTACTTACCGACCAGCGGTCGGTAGCGTTTATGTTCAATAATAAACAGAGGGGGAAGATTAAAAATGATAAGATTCTCAGGTGGCGGATCGAGCTCTCCACCTTCGATTATGACGTCATTTACCGGCCAGGGGCCCTTAACGAATCCCCCGACGCCCTCTCACGAGGGATGTGTGCCAGCGCCACCGGGGATCGGCTACAGACCCTCCACAATGACCTCTGCCACCCAGGGGTCACGCGGCTGTTCCACTTCATAAAGTCCCGCAACTTACCCTACTCGATTGAGGAAGTTCGGTCTCTGACCAGGAACTGCCGCACTTGCGCTGAGTGCAAGCCTCGGTTCTACCGCCCAGATAGAGCCCACTTAATCAAAGCTACACGGCCCTTTGAGCGGCTCAGCTTAGATTTCAAGGGCCCCCTCCCGTCCGTCGACCGCAATGTTTACTTCCTGAACATTGTGGACGAATACTCCCGTTTCCCATTCGCCCTCCCCTGCCCAGACATGACCAGCGCCACAGTCATTAAATGCCTCAACAGCCTGTTCTGCCTGTTCGGTATGCCGAGCTACATCCATACGGATAGGGGGGCGTCCTTCATGAGTGAAGAGCTACGCCAGTACATGCTGTCCAGGGGGATCGCCACAAGCTGTACCACCAGCTACAACCCCCGGGGTAACGGTCAAGTGGAGCGAGAGAACGGGACAGTATGGAAAGCAGTCACTCTAGCTCTAAGGACCAAGGGCCTCCCTATCTCCCGCTGGCAGGAAGTCCTCCCAGATGTGCTCCATTCGATACGGTCGCTATTGTGTACTGCCACTAATGCCACGCCTCATGAGCGAATGTTTGTCTTTCCCCGGAAATCCACCTCGGGCGTATCCATGCCAGGGCTCTCCACCCCGGGTCCGGTATTCGTGCGACGGCATGTGAGGGGCCACAAGACGGACCCTCTCGTGGAGTCAGTGCACCTACTCCACGCCAACCCCCAATACGCGTATGTCCGGCATGCCGACGGAAGGGAGGACACCGTGTCCATAAAAGACGTCGCCCCAGCCGGTAACGACAACAACCACGACAACAGCAGCAACAACGATCACAGCAACTCTTACCCACCCACTACTCTTTCATCACCCCCGGAAGAACATCGACCAACGGCACCCCCACCAACTACCCCTTCAACAACCCTGGCGGCACCCCCGGCAGAGACCCAGGAGGCCACCGGGGACACCCAGCCGACACCCGCGGCACCACAACAGCCACGTCGGTCGCAGAGGACTATCAAACCCCCGAACAGACGAAATCTATAGAAGGGGTGAATGTGATGAAATATTCCATTCATCACTCATTGGTATTCTCTGCCTGTGACTGTGGTTGGTTTCAGTTTCATTTCCCTTACCTCAGTTCCGTTTCCTCACCATTGTATTGTACTGTGTGTAGGGCTCCGCCCATACCTAGCCCCTATGTAAGCTGGCCCAGCCTGCATCACATCCAGTACGGCAGACCCCTGGATGGAAGATACCTCTCCTCTGTGTGTTACCTTCTAAGTCAATAAAAGCCTTGTTTTGTTTCGCTAACATCGAGTCTCAGATTTATTGAGGCACATCAAGGGCAAAGAGACCTTGTACACCCTGAAACCAAAGGAGGGTTACGACCTCGAACTAATGGTCAGTACAGTCCGATGGAGCACCAGGCATTTGTGCGAGCACACCTCGCCACATTTGCCACTCATAAACATGATTGTGGGAGGGTAAACGGGGTCGAGGTTAGTGTGAACGGGGACCCCATGACCCGACCACAAAAGCAATGCAATTTCCCCAAGGAGGCGGAGGCAGACATGGAAACGGCCATGGCTTCTCCGGTCAAACAGGGGGTATTGAGACCGATAGCCACCCACGTAAACTCTCCACTGTGGCCGGTTAGAAAACCGGACAACTCCTGGAGGGCCACAGTGGACTATCGGGTACGCAACTGAAACATCCCCGCCTGTGCACCCATGGTCGCAGCTGTCGTGGACCTCATTGGAAGTATCCCAGCCTCCGCAACCACCTTCACGGTGCTGGATATTTCCAACGGGTTTTGGTCCATCCCTTTACGGAGAGAGGACCAGTACAAGTTTGCCTTCACTTTTAAAGGCCAACAATACACCTGGAACTGCCTACCTCAGGGTTTTCACAACAGCCCTAACATTTTTCACCAATGCATGGCTAATTGTTTGAAGGGCTTCAGCCAGCCCCGGCAGTTGGTACAGTACGTGGATGACCTGCTCCTATTCACCGATGAGGGAGAGGAACACGGTCCACTACTGGCTGAACTGCTGGAGCTGCTTAGGCAGGAAGGCTTTAAAGTAAACCTGAAGAAGGTACAGATCGGCCAACAGTAAGTAAAATTCCTAGGGCTGACTGTGTGCGCTGGGGAAAGGGCCATCGATAAACTAGAAGGGAAGCAGTGCAGGAGCTACCAGCCCCCAACACAGTCACAGTAGTGAGATCTTTTCTAGGGCTAACCAGATACTGCAGAGATTTCATTGAGGATTACGCAGCCACAGCAGCCCCTCTGCTCCGACTCCTACACAAGGGAGTGGAGTGGGTTTGGGATGAGGGTTGCGAGGCAGCATTTGTAAAACTCAAGCAAGATTTGCAGACCGCGATGGCTCTAGGGGCTATTGATGAGGGAAAAGAGTTTTTCCTGGAGGTGGCAGCCAGCGGGGACAGCCTGAGTGCCGTGCTGCTTCAGGAGCGGCACGGCCGGTTGAGACCGGTGGTTTACTCCTCCAGGATACTCACCGACGTGGAGAAGGGCTATTCCAACTGTGTGAGGCACCTCCTTGCCACTCACTGGGCTGTGAAAAGATCATTGGTCTTCACAGGTACATCTCCCATCACCCTCCTCACCCATCACACGCCCACCCAGATGCTCCTAGATGGGAGAATTAAAGATGGGACAGTGAACAGTGCCCGCATTGCTCGCTGGACCCTGCTTCTCTCCCAGATGGACCTAAAGGTGAAAGGTCTCTGCGAGCCGAAGCTTGCGGCCAATATGATTTACCCAGGGACTGCCCACCGGTGTTCCATTGAAGGGGTATGGGAAGTCAACATAGGTTTTCGGGCCGGGATACACCCCACAGGCCGCGAAATCTATGTGGACGGTTCGAGCACAGTATCTGCTGGCGAGCAACTTACAGGGTGTGGCGTTTATGACCCAGGGGCAGACATTGCCCTGGCAATTAAACTCCCCAGCACCATGAGTGCCCAGCAGGCTGAACTGTCCATGGTAGTGTACGTGGGTACACACCCCGAGAAATTCCCTACCCCGTACACGATTTGCTTGGACAGCATGTTCACATGCAATTCGTGTATGGAATACCTGGCCATCTGGTCCCGTCGCGGATACACCTCCGTTGACGGGAGACCCCTGACAATCAAGCCCCTGCTGGAGAAAATCATGGCGGCCGTGGGGGAGGAAGGGAAGGACTATATCCATAAAGTTAAAGCCCATTCAAGGACAGAGCCCATGCGGGAGGGCAACCAAAAGGCAGACGATTTGGCCAAGCAGGGGGCCAGGGAAGGAGAGTTCTGGGATCCCTACCAAACAGGTTCGGTAGCCGCAATCCGGGACAAAGGAGGCACACAGGGGGTAGCTTTGGTCCTGGACTTAAAGCAGGCCCAAGCCCAGGATCCCATCCTCAGAATCGTCCTGAACGTGCTCACGAAAGGGGAAAATGTAGAGGGCCGGTACGGCACAGCAGCCATCACCGTTAAGGAAGGCCTGCTGTTCAGGGGGGAGCAATGGGTTGTGCCGCAGCAACACCAAAGGGAATTCCTCCAGCTGGCCCATGAGGGTCCAGGAGCGGGGCATCCCAGGCCTGAGACCACCTGGCAACGGGTGGAACAGGCAGGATGGTGGCCAGGACTGAGGGAACATGTCTGCGAGTTCTGTGCCGGCTGTCTGGTGTGTGCTGCCAATAACCCTGACCCCCAGAAAAGGAAGGTATCTTTGAGACACATCAGGAGGGTAGAGGGACCATGGCAGTCGATCCAGATCGATTACATCGGGCCCCTACCCACCGCCCAGGGAGGCGACAAGTACTGCCTAGTCCTGGTGGATGTGTTTTCAAAGTGGGTGGAAGCTTTTCGCTGCTGAACTGCTACCGCATTGAGTACAGCTAAGATCCTGTTCAGGGAAGTGTTCTCACGATGGGGTCTACCGCAGTATGTGGAGTCCGACCAAGGGAGTCATTTTACCAGGCAGGTCATGCAAGAGACCCTCATGGTACTCGGCATCAAGGGGAAATTGCACGTCGCCTACGACCCGCAGTCATCGGGTCCTGTGGAGCGTTTAAACCGTACCATTAAAGAAAGGCTGCACAAGGAGAAGGGAGACTCACCCAAGAAGTAGAAGTCTTAACGTTGGTCCTCATGGGGATCCGAGCCAGCCAGTCAAAAACCACAGGGTATTTCCCACACGAGCTCATGACTGGTAGGGTTATGCAGACCCCACCCATGTGCTAGCCCAGTTGCTCACGGAAGGTCAGCTTAGAGAGGTGAACCGGGACAGCTTTGTCAGGAATCTGTTTGAACACTTTAAACAGGTTCACTGGCAGGCTGCTAGCAACATGGGAAAACAGCACCGACAGCACGGAGTAACCGACTGCTGCTGGAACCCCGCAAGCACCACGAGTGGGAGATAGGAGATCAGGTCATGGTTAGGAATTTTGCCCGGGTAGGGAGTCTTGAACCACTGTACATGGGGCCATACAACATTGTCGACAAGGCAAGCCCCATGGTCTATGCCATAAAGATGCCCCGCCGCACAACCATTGTAAACTGTACAAACCCGAGAAAGGGGAACGGCCAGCAAGGGTGAACCGCCCTAAAGATAGAGATCCTCAGCCAGCAACTGTGGCAGACTCACAGACTGCACCGGTGGGGGCAGTGGCTTGTGTCACTGGAGGGGCCATCCCACCAATTATTTGGGACTCGGACACACACCCGGTAGCCGGAGCCTTAAGAAGGTCTCCTCGCATGCCACAGCCTAAACTACCGTGGTCACCAGTGTATCAGTTTAAATGGCTCGGCCCCGGAAGGGTCGCAACCCGAAAAAGAATGCCCAAGGTCAGGGATCAGTCTAGAGATAGGGATCCCTAGCCTGCAGCCTCCAATGGTGAGGGACTCACAGGAAAGGTAGCGGTGGGC
The DNA here is from genome assembly GCF_052327205.1 of Somniosus microcephalus. NCBI lineage: Eukaryota > Metazoa > Chordata > Chondrichthyes > Squaliformes > Somniosidae > Somniosus > Somniosus microcephalus. Next base: position 344,794,122 of record NC_140987.1, read on the forward strand.
AAAGAGAATGAGAGGGGACCCCAGCCTGCGGCCTCAGACTGCGCGGTACCCACAGGACAGGACAGGGACCCAGCAGCCCCACAGAAGGGGGTAGTGTGCTGCAGTACAGGAGGGCACACTCCCCGATCATCTGGGATTCAGGGAAACTCACAGTTGTTTTAAGAAGGACTCTTCGGGTCCGGCAGCACAGACAACCTTACGCCCAGGCGTACCAGCTGCCCAGAGGCCGCACAAGACAGAGGCCGAACAGGAATTAGCCTGGCCGCCCGGAGACGGGCGGCGGATGTACATACAGTTTTTTGATGAATGTTAGTTTTTTTTTACAGTTTTGGTAGTTTTAGGTTTATTATTATTTAATTATTTTACAATAAGTAAGTTTAAATTTCGAGACTTGATCACTTGTCAAGCCAGAGCACCTTCTTGGGACATGGCTATCTGTTTTGTGTGTCCCTACAGAGAGGAAATCGGCATGAGGAGGGTTCTGCTCCTGCTCGCTCTGGTAGGGCTGAGCATCGGTGACCGAGGTGACGTGGAGTACTCCCACATTTATGGGTGCTCGGGGGAGAGAGCGCAGATCAATGTCGTTGGGGGTGGCAAACCGGGTGTGGAGGAGCTCGCTATTTACTTCCATGAGGGAAGGTGGCCAGGGTGGCTGGGGTCTAACTCTACATAATACTCCAGCCAGACCGGGTTCACCTACGGGGAGGCCTCCATCCCGTGCCCCAGGGTACAGGTCGTTGCTACAAGGGTCAGTGTCACTGAGGGGAAACGTGTGTGTCTTACATGCAAGAGACGGATTCCCCTGGATAGGTGGTGGTGGCTCAGGAAGCTGAGCAGGGACATAGGGGACCGTACAGCCGACTGGGAACGACTGGGGAACGACACCCACCGGATGCTCACAGGGACCCGAGGGGAGTGAGTGTGTGTTGGGATAAGTGGTGGGAGTCGGAACAGAGAATCTATATCTGCATGTGGGGATCAGAGAGAGCCTGCCCCAAAGGCATATCCATCATCTTCTCCAGACAATGGCAAGATACCGGGAAGGGGATGGGGTGGGATTCTAGCCTGCATGCGTGTGCGCTCCCACACTCCTCGATCCCAGTCAACACCACCGAACTCGTAGTGCGCACCCGAAAGCCCCTGCCCACGACCCCAACATCACGGACAGTAATAGAGAGGTGTCCTACCACCACCAAGGGACCAGGGAATGGGTTAGTGCTAATGCCGACCAAAAAGGTACTATACCAGGGGGTACACTATGCAGTAGCTTCAGCTATCCTAAACCTTACCGAAGTACACTTACCTGAATGGTACCCTAAGGAGACAGAACAGCTATACCAGGCCCTACTAAATGAAATGTTTAGGAAATTCTACGAATTCGACTTTGCCAACATAGATCACAAAAACATTTCTGCACACTAGAACAAAAGACAGTCGAGATAGGGGCCAACCACCTAGCCTCTGAAGCCTACCCTGTCCCAGTAGATTGCGGGCGTTTCAATCACACTATCATGGGGATAGTAGTGAGGATGCCGGTCATGGGTGGGACAGCCTGACCCGCACCGGTATACAGGGTGAAGAACATTGGGATCATTCAAGGGGGTGCACACGTCCGTTTCACAGCAGTCCCACCTTATGTCATAAAGTGGGAGCACGCTATGACAGGTACAAACCTCTCCGGGTGCTGGAGCCGGGGTGCACACATAATACTGTGTCCCCAGCACTTGAACGCCTATTCTAGACCAAAGTGCGGGTTTAAAGCTGCTGGCGCACAACCTATAAACTGTACCAATAAGATAATGGCACAAGGCCATGTTCCCCCACAGGTAGCATTCATAGGGGGTGGGACATATTGTGTCACCACAAGCGCGCCCCACTACCAGCATGGACAACACATCTGGTATCCGGTGAGTAACAGCAGTTTCTGCTTTAAACCCGAGGCAGAAGTTCAAGTGTCCCCATTCCTGAACCCTCCACTGTTCACCTCACTGTCAGGGAAAACATAACTAACCTGCAAGACTATGTCACATTCTTCGGCTATAAAATTCCCCCTCTACCCGAACATCTTACCACCCTACTCAAAGCCGCAGAAGTATCACAAAAACATTTCTATACTCTAGAACAAAAGACAGTCAAGATAGGGGCCGAGATTTTGGATATCATAGTTCCACCCTGGTGGGGTATTTTCGAAAATATAGAGGTCCCTTCCTGGATCAGAATGGCTTCCCATATTTTAGTGGTCTGTCAGCTCGGTATAGTCTTCTACTTACTGTGCACAAAGTGCAAGGGGAGGGACAAAATGCTCCGATCCCAACATAAGAGAGCATGGGACGAGCGTTACAATAAAGTCTATGACCAAGTATGGGACGAGCCTTAATCGTTATTAAAATAAAGTTTTGTGACCGTGTATTATTTTTCTATGTATGTACTATATTTTTCCAAGTGGTGCAAGGGTGTTGGACCCCCTCCATGCTTGGATATGAATGTAACTGAATTCTTACCTGTGTATGCATCTGAACACTACATCTAAAGGGGAATGTATGTTTTGGGTCTTAGATAGGTAAACTACAGGGGAAGGTTGGCTCTCAAGGATCAAGAATTTTGCTCACCCACTATGATACTCTAGCGAGTAAAGTATCACAGGGGGGACTGTAAGATTCTCAAAATTAACAGATCCCCAAAATGGGAAGAAAACCCTTAAAGAAAATGACTTTGGACCCTTGCTAAAAACTTCAGGAGGATAAAAAGCATGTTGGGCCTAATAGGGAGATTCAAGGTCAAAAACAGACTTGACATTTTTTTTAAAAGGCATGTTTGGGCTTGTAAAGGAAATGGCTGCATCAGGAGATGTGATCAACCTCTGCAGTTAGACAATTTGAGTATTGGAGACAATCAAATTGTCTGGGGAAACTGTAAACATCACTCAGCCCCTATCAGACAATTTTACATGCTAACAATAGACCCACGGAAGAACAGCCTCACCCAAAATATAGGACCCATCCAAAAACATGCATAAAACAAATCACTTCGCCAACCTACAAAGAATCTCAGGCCCCACAGGAAACTCAAAGCCTGAGGACAATTCACTACAATCAAGTAAGAGTTCAACAGCTCATGAAACCATCCCAAAACCACTTTACACATTCTTAAAACTTCAACAATTCATGAAACCATCCTGAAACCACTTTAAACAACTTAATATTAATGAGCGCACCAAAATCTAACAATAAACCAGGACTGATTTGGCACGCAGATTAGCAGGCCCCGATTAGTATAACTAAAGGCCTGTTTTCACAGCAGTGGGAATTCCAAGTTCGGTTTCAGTACAGTTCCAATATCGAAACTCGGCGGTTTCAGAGCAACATCAAGATCAAGGAGTTTTAAGCATCTCGAAGCAGTTCTCTCGAAGAAGAAGAAGCAACACACAAGAAGAAACCAGAGCAACAGTTTCAGTGACCATTGGACACCTCGTGGCAACAAGGGCCTTGCGAAACAACCAACTGAACATTATCATCAGCCAACCGGGTAATATTGGGCCACCGCGACCAAAGAAAACCAACTCGGAAGAAAACCGAAGCTTCACAAGTTTTTCCACACTACAAACTATTCCTGACATACCCCTGGGTAAGATTTTACTCAAAGAGACTCTAAGCTCTATTTCTAACAGAAGAAAATTGGGTACTCACCTGGTAAATCCAATACGCATCCTACCGCATCAGCGGACTCATGAAGACTGACCAGCTACGCAGTCCTCTACCGCGTCCGGGGTACGGCAGGCTCCAACCAACATATCCAGCGAACCCCGAAACCGCGAACCAGCCCAGCTGTCAAGGAGTCATTTGGTAAGCATTATCCCTGGTCCTTTCGAGTCCAACTTAGCTCGTAAGGTGGGATTGGGAGGGGTGAGGTATTTTTCTACTGTAACTCCCTCATGTGTACCGAAGTGTTCCCCATTTTATTAGAGTGTTAAGATTGTTGTGTTATATTTTCTCTCTTGAATAAAGATCAAAATTTTCTTGCACCAAAACCAGTCGTCTGCTGCACTTTTGTCACAACCCCCAAACAAGTCCAAGGTCTAGAACCAAGGGAGTTGGAGCGATTCGAACCACTCATAAGTCAGAGGTGAAGCTGACACACACCACCACCCCCTACATGGTAATGAGAGGAGATGGGGAGCAGATTGAAGGTAAGTGTGATGTTATACTCACTTTTACAGTGCTGAGCAGATCTCTGAACCCTTTCCTGCACTGAACCCAGGTGCGTGAACACAAAAACCTGGCGCTCACCTCCTCAACAATTTGCAGCCAGGCTGCCTTTGTCTGCTGAGGAGGCTTCCTCCATCCATTTGAGGGGAACAGTGCCTCTTGGCACCCTCTCACTCCCTCCACAAGAGCATGGAGTGAGTCATCATCAAATCTTGGAGAGGCCTTCGATCTTGAAGCAGTCATTTCGCTATGTGCCACACTGAGAAGCATCAGAATAGGAATGAAAAACAACAAGGCTGCATAGGCCACTTAAATGCAACTGGATGGAAGACATCAGCAGAGGCGAGCAGCAGACCCGAACCCACTGATTGGGTCGGGTAGTGCGCACGACGGGCTTAATCAGCCCAGTTAAGTTAAAATCGTTATTTCAGAGCGGATTAAACTGGCAGTGGGGCTGGAGCCCACCGAACAGCCAACCTGACTCCAACCCGCCGCCGATGGTAAAATTGGTTTCCCACCTACCTTTATATCATCAGCAAACTTGACTACATTACACTTGGTCCCTTCATCTAAGTCATTAATTTAGATTGTAAATAGTTGAGGCCCCAGCACTGATCCCTGTGGCACCCCACTAGTTACAGTTTGCCAACCTGAAAATGACCCATTTATCCCGATTCTCTGGCCCCGATTTTCTGCCAGCCGTCGGGCGGCTTTTCAGGCGGCCTGGGGCCGAAAATCACCGAAATAGGGGGTCGCGACCCCGCCCCCCCCCCCGCCTGATTCCCCGCCCCGTCTGACCTTCGGACCGCCGTTTCTCCACGACCCGACTCAGTCCCGCCCGCCGCTGGCGGGACTGGCCGTCGGGACCCTAATCACCAATTATTGGCATGTTTAATGCCATTTTAGGGTGCCCTTGCAATTTTCAGGGGTTCCCCATGCTAAACACGCCTGCGGGGAACCCCGCTAATGAAACCTGGCGTGAAGCTTGCCGGCTTGCTTGCGGTCAGCTGCAGGTCATTCGGGAAAGCTGCGATTTAAAGGGACAGCATTTGTATGGTGAAGGACCTTGTTGCTGCAGGCTTGGGGCTACTTCTTCAAGGCTTAGGCACAGCTGTGGAAGGTTGGAGCCTCACACACTTCTCCAATGTGATCTCCTGGGAAGCCCCTCTCGCCACCCTCACTCAGCACTTCCTCAGCGGAGGCATCTACGAGAAGCATGGGACACCTTCTTTTCCTTCCCTTCTTGCCATTAGAGGATCCCCAGCAGCAGAGGTGGCAGCAGCAGAACCAGGAACAGCAGGATGAGCACCAGGAGCACCAGGCTACTGCTCACTTACCTGAAGCTGCACAGGCCAGAAGGGGCCAGCGCTTGGAAGTGACTTGAGAGCACCTTGCTGTGCTTTAGGGGGCCATGGGGACCCGTTTCTGCACTGGCAGTCCTACTCATAAGGCCTTCCAAGAAGGTCTGGTTTCTCTGTTCAATAGATGGCCAACGCTCCTCAAGAGATGTCATTCTCTTATGAGCACTCACCATGTTTTCCGTACCCTGGCGAGTTATCTCCTCCATGGAGGTTGCCAACCTTTCCATGGTGATGTGTTCATGCACCAATGACTCCAGAAAGGCTCTGCTCATGGTCGCTATGGACTCCTCCATTCACTCCACACTCGCAGCGACCCTGGAGACAAAACTTGCCAGAGACTCCTGCATCTGTGCATGGGGATCCATCACCTCTTCTCTTGCGGATGGACCCAGAGGCAGAGGGTCGACATGCAGCGCAGCTGAGCTGAGCTGAGCTGGCAGAGTCCTGCGCCCTCCAACGAGGACTCTCCACTGCTGTCCCTGTCTCCAGAATCTGCTGAGGCTCACTTGTGAGCTGTGAAACACCAGGTGACAACACTACTCTATGTCCCGAAGGTCCCCCCGAGGTGTGAGTGTCTGCGCTGGTGCTGGGTGCGCTTACTTCTGCTGACACTGCGCCCTCAGAGGTTGGAGCGTCCTCTGAGGAGTCTGGCTGCACAGCCTCTTCATCCTCCACAGTGGGGACGGGGGCTCTGGATGGTCCTGTGGGGGAGTAGAGGAAGGAGTTAGAGATGTGATGCCAAGGTTACATGCACATTCGAGTTGACATCTGCTGACACCTGCATCCATGCAGCCTTGGTCTCAGTGGGAGGCCTCTTCCTGCCTGACCTAGGGAAGAGGACATCCCTGTGGGCCCTAACCTCATCCAGTAATGCCTGCAGTGAAGCTTCGTTGAATTTGGAGGCAGCTCGGGGTCTGGCACTGGCCACAGCTGCTGTAGGCTCCTCTGCCATCCTGTATGGTTCGTTTGGAAGCCTTCAGAGGATGCAGTGCTTGCTATGGACCTTGAAAGCACCACGAATGATGACATCATACTGTGGGGATTTCTGACTGGAACTGGACAATTAGCAAGGCTGCCCACACGCTGGAAATTAATTGGCCACTTGAGGGAAAATTGTGTGCAGCTGGCTGACACATTTTTTTGTGTGTCAGAACCCCACATTCGTGGAATCCGACCATTTCCCACACAATCCACAAAATTGGGCCCTCTGTTTTCTGTTAGTTAGCCAATCCTCTATCCATGCTAATATATTACCCCCAACCCCGTGAGCTCTTATCTTGTGCCGTAACCTTTCATTTGGCACCTTATCGAATGCCTTTTGGAAATCCAAATACACTGCATCTAATGGTTCCCCTTTATCCACCCTGCTCGTTACATCCTCAAAGAAGTCTAATAAATTTGTCAAACACGATTTCTCTTTCATAAAACCATGTTGATTCTGCTTGATTGTATCATGATTCTCTAAATGTCCTGCTACTTCTTCCTTAATAATGGATTCCAGCATTTTCCCAATAACAGATGTTAGGCTAACTGGCCTATAGTTTCCTGCTTTCTGTCTCCCTCCTTTTTTGAATAGGGGCATTACATTTGGGGTTTTCCAATCCGCTGAGACCTTTCCAGAATCCAGGGAATTTTGGAAGACTACAACCAATGCATCCACTGTCTCTTCAACCGCTTCTTTTAAGACCCTACGATGTAGTCCATCAGGTCCAGGGGTCTTGTCAGCCTTTAGTTCCATTAATTTGCCTAGTACTTTTTCTCTAGTGATAGTGATTGTTTTAAGTTCCTCCCTCCCTTTTGCCCCTTGATTTTATACTATTATTGGAATGCTTTTTGTGTCTTCTACCATGAAGACAGATACAAAATATTTGTTCAAAGTCTCTGCCATTTCATTGTTTCCCATTATTAATTCCCCAGTCTCATCCTCTAAGGGAACAATTTTTACTTTAGCTACTCTCTTCCTATTTATATTCTTGTAGAAGCCATTACTGTATGTTTTTATATTTCTTGCTAATTTACTCTCATAATCTATTTTCTCCCTCTATTATTTTTTTAGTCATCCTTTGCAAGTTTCTAAAAAATTCCAAATCTTCTGGCCTACAACTAATCTTTGCAACATTTTATGCTTTTTCTTTCAATTTGATACCCTCTTTAACTTCCTTAGTTAGCCATGGATGGTTCATCCTTCTTATAGAGTCTTTCTTTCTCACTGGAATATATATTTGTTGCGAGTTATGAAATATCTCCTTAAAAGTTTGCCACTGCTTATCTACCATCTTACCTTTTAATCTATTTTCCTAGTCCACTTTAGCCAACTCTGTCTTCATACCCTTATAATTGCCTTTATTGACCATGACAACTGGATCCTTCCCCTCCCACTCCAAGTTCCTCTCCAGCCCCGAGGGGATATACTTAACCCTGGCACTGGGCAGGCAACACAGCCTTCGGGACTCATGCTCTTGGCTGCAGAGAACAGTGTCTATCCCCCTAACTATACTGTCCCCTACCACTACTACATTCCTTTTTACTCCCCCAACTTGAATGGCCCCCTGTACCATGGTACTGTGGTCAATTTGCTCATCCTCCCTGCAGTCCCTGCTCTCGCCTGTGCAGGCTGCAAGAACCTTGTACCTGTTGGACAAGTGCAAGAGCTGAGGCTCCTCCAATGCTACCTTCTGGATCCCCATACCTGCCTCACTTGGAGTCACACCCTCCTGTCCCTGACCACAGACCAAACCTGAAGTATTTAACCTAAGAGGTGTGACTGCCTCCTGGAACAAAGTGTCCAGGTAACTCTCCCCCTCCCTGATATATCGCAGTGTTCGAAGCTCGGACTCCAGCTCATCAACCCTGAGCCGAAGTTCCTCAAGCTGTAGACATTTACTGCAGATGTGGTTGCTGTGGATCACACTGGGGTCCACCAGCTCCCACATGCTACAGCTGCAACACATCACCTGACTTGCCATCTCTATTGTATTTTATTTAACTAATAATGTTTACAAGTTTTGAAATACTCAATTGTCTATTAAGCTTTTAATCTAGGTAATAACCTTGTTTAATTTATTAAAATTAGTTATGTGCTTTAGTTCTTTACTGTAACTTAGCCCACAGTCCTAATTTAACCCTAGTTGTTTATATTTTTTTATGTATCAAGCAGCACCTATTACCCCCACCTCACCGAATTCCCTCACTCACCAAATTCCCGAGTTTAGTGCTCTGTAGAAGTAGTACTCCGTAGAATTGGACTCCGTGCTACTTACAGCTCTTGGCATTTAATAGTGGAAAGTATGCTCTGCCCCAACCTTTCTTACTCTCATCATTATACAGGAAACTTTCGATTTACCGGCACCTAAATAACCGGAAATCTCTGTTAACCGGCAAAATTCAGGAGTAGGTTCAGGTAAGTTTTACTTCATATTAGTGACCGTTCCTGGACCTGTGGCTATGTAACGGGGTTCCCGCATCTGTTGCTAAGCAACAGGGATGCTTGGATCTTGTTGCCGGGGTTCCTGCAACTGTTGCTAAGCAACAGGGAAGCTTGGCTCTGTTGCTGTGTACGGGGCTCTCGTACCTTTTACTATACCTCTCTGTAATCCGGACTTTTTAATAAACCAGCACCACGCCGGTCCCGTCGGTGCCGGATAAAAAAGAGGTTTCTGTAGTTCAAAGCAGGAAGGAGAGTTACATTCTAATCTTGCTTAAGGATATCTTTCTTTCTTACAAGAATTTACATGTACACAAACAAATGCAACATATACCCATTTACACCTCTTCTAGACTCATCTTTTATTTCTTTACTTGTCCCATCATCATCATCTACTTTTGCTTTGTGCTATCATACCTTTTGTCGTTTAATCACTCCTGCCTTCCACCCTATCACAGGCCTTCCCTTTTGTTCTTTCCTGCCCTCCCCCTTTTCCTGTCCCTGTACTTGCTTAAAACGTGTTACATCTCTAACTTTTTTCAGTTCTGACGAAGGGTCATCGACCTGACACGTTAACTTTGTTTCTCTCTCCACAGATGCTGCCTGGCCTGCTTAGTATTTCCAGCATTTTCTGTTTCTATTTCAGATTTCCAGCATCTGCAGTATTTTGATTTTGTACAACATTTATAAATGTTGATACATGCCCATCACACACACTATTCAGTATCATACTTTAAAAATAAAGTATATAAAAATAGAACTAGCATGACTACCTGACTTGGGGATTTCTTGTGCAGCCTCTACTTCCTTTGTCCCACCATTGGTGGCTGTGCCTTCAGCTGTGTAGGCTTTAAATTCTGGTATTTCCTTCCTAAACCTTTCTACCTCTCTTTAGGATGTTTTCCTACGGTAAACAACAACAACAACTTGTACTTATATACCGTCTTTAACGTAGTAAAAACGTTCCAAGGCGCTTCACAGGAGTATTAAAAGACAAAGGGGGAGAAATTCAGTATCGCCCCATTTGGGGCACTATTATTGGCAGTGCGCAAAGTTTAGTGCCTGGCGCTAATTATCGCCTCTGACAGCAAACTTGGCTTTTATCGCCCCTGGAGGTGAGTGGAGCGCTAAGTCAGGCGCTACACACCTCTCTTAAGGCGCTAAGGCCAAGGAGCGAGGCGCTACCTCACAGCGCTGGCGAAGCTCATGTGATGTCAGTCAGCAATGGATCACAGACACACTGGCGCCAGCCAGTTCTTAAAGGGGAGTTCTGACGAATGATCATCGACCTGAAATGTTAAATCTGTTTCTCTCCTCACAGATGCTGCTTGACCTGCTGAGTTTCTCCTGCATTTTCTGTTTTTATCTTAAAGGGGAGGGTTGATCTTGCTCTCCATCCACATCCTACTCATTGCAGCCTTGAATCTCGGCCTGAATCTCAGCCTGGAGAGACCTGTACATCAAATCTGCTGGAAAGAACAATGGAGAGAACCAGGGGAAGAGCTCAGAGTGCAGACCCCATAGTCTCTTCTAAATCGATACAAGGAAGGGCAAATCAAAATGACCCTGCAAAGTGCTGCTCAGTACCCAAAACTCCTTCACACAGCGTTGAATCTCTCCAGAAGTCTCTCTCTCTCTCTCTCTCTCAGAATGTGTGGTGCAAAAATGTCACCGACAAAAAAAGGCAGGAAGTGGTCGCCTTTAAAAAGCGCTCCCCTAGTCCCTGTCTGACAGCATAACGCGCCCCTTAACCTGTCGTTGCTAGCGGCAGGCAGTAAGGCAGGGGGCGCCACTCAATTTCCGGTCTGGGGTGCTAACGGGGCGTTGCACACTCGACTGACGTCACGATCTGCCGGCGCAGGAGATCGTGGCGGTATTGTTTAGCCCCGCCGCAAAATGTCCGGTCAATTTTGCAAGAGGCGCAGATATCGCCATGCCCGGGCGCTAGTTGGTTAGCGCCCTCTTAAGGCACTAACGGGTGGCGCTACCAACTGAATTTTCCCCCAAAAAAATTTGACACCAAGCCACATAAGGATAAATTAAGGCAGGTGACCAAAAGCTTGTTCAAAAAGGTAGGTTTTAATGAGTGTCTTAAAGGAGGATAAGAGAGGTAGCAAGGCGGACAGGTTTAGGCAGGGAATTCCAGAGCTTAGGACCTAGGCAACAGAAGGCACAGCCACCAATGGTTGATCAATTATAATCAGGGATGCTCCAGAGGGCAGAATTAGAGAAGCACAGATATCTCGGCGGGGGGGGGGGGGGGGAGGGGGGGGGTGGGTTTGGCTGAAGGTGATTACAGAGATAGAGAGGGGCAAGGCTGAGAATTTTGAAATTGAGGCGTTGCTTAACCAGGAGGCAATGTAGGTCAATGAGCACAGGGGTGATGGGTGAACGGGACTTGGTGCGAGTTAGGACACGGGCAGCTGAGTTTTGGATCACTTCAAGTTTACATAAAGGTGCTATAGAATTTCCGCCCCCCCCCCCACCCCCGGGGATTCTCTTGATCTCACCCGCCCCCCCACACCCCCTCCAGGGATTCTCTCGATCTCAACCTCACCCCCTTCAGGGTTTCTCTCGATCTCCCCCCGCAACCCCCCTCCGGGGATTCTCTCAATCTCACCACCCCCACCCCCCCTCCAGGGATTCTCTTGATCTCCCCCCCACCCCTCCTCCAGGAATTCTCTCGATCACCCCCCCCCGCAACCCTCCCCCCCGGGGATTCTCTCAATCTCCCCCCCACCCACCCTCTGGGGGTTCTCTCGATCTGCCCCCCCCCCACCCTCCGGTGATTCTCTCGATCTCCACCCCCCCCAGCCCCCTCCGGTGATTCTCTCAATCTCCCCACTCCCCCTCCGGGGTTTCTCTCAATCTCGCCCCCCACCCCCCCTCCGGGGATTCTCTCAATCTCCCCCCTCCCCCACACCCCCCACCCCACTCTCCGGGGATTCTCTCAATCTCCCACCCTCCCCACACACCCCACCCCACTCTCCGGGGATTCTCTCAATCTTCCCCCCTCACCCCCCCTCCAGGGATTCTCTCAATCTCCCCCCCCCCCCCGCCACCCCCCCTCCAGGGATTCTCTCAATCTCACCCTCCCACCCCCCCTCCGGGAATTGAATTCTCTGCCACAAAAGGCAGTTGAGGCCAATTCATTAAATATATTTAAGAAGGAGTTGGTTATATTTCTTAAGGCTAAAGGGGTTAAGGGACATGGGGAGAAAGCAGGGACAGGGTACTGAATTTAGTTGATCATCCATGATCGCATTGAATGGTGGAGCAGGCTCGCGGGGCCGAATGGCCTACTCCTGCTCCTATCTTCTATGTTTCTATGATTCTCTCAATCTCCCCCGCGCCTCCTCCCGGGGATTCTCGTAATCTTCCCCCCCACCCTCCAGGGATTCTCTCAATCTCCCTCCCCACCCCCTCCGGGATTCTCTCGATCTCCCCCCTCCCCCGGGGTCTCTCCGATCTCCCCCCCGACCCAACACAGCGTTTCTCCTGCTGTAACTTGGGCGGGAGATTGGCGGGAACTGGCAGGAGATTCGTGAACCCTGCCACAGAAATTCTAGTCCACCCTGTGTTATTCGGTAGAGTGCTTCTGTCCTTATAAAACATATATCCTCCATCCTACCATGGGCAACGGCATGATGGTTCTGAAAAAAAGAAATTAATTTGCATTTATATAGCGCCTTTCACGACCACCGAAAGTCTCAAAGTGCTTTACAGCCAATGAATTACTTTTGAAGTGGAGTTGCTGTTGTAATGTAGGAAATTTGGCAGCTAATTTGCGCACAGTAAGGAAATAGTAACCAGATAATCTGTTTTGGTGATAATGGTTGAGCGATAATAGATCTGGTATTATGTTGGTGCACAGCAGAGTGAAATAATGCCATTCTTGACCAAAGTATCTCTTGTCTGAATGTTGAAATGATGGAGTTCAGTCTTCTTGTGGTAAGTCATTCACATCATTGTTGTCATGATGCTGAAGAGCTTTAACTCCTGTATTGGATCATCATTTATGAAATTGTTGAAGATGTTCCAGCCCTGCCTCTTAGCGCCATAGCTACAAATTGTATGTAAAAAAAACTTCTACATCAGAATTATCCTTTAGAACTGTCAGAAATCAAATCAAGATCTTAACTGATAGCTGGGAATAACTGGAACCACATTTAAAGTTTGGCACATCTTATAGACAATGAATCAGGCAGTCTCCAGTGCGCTGGAGTAATTGGTGAAATATTATGTTCACTGTGGGGGAGGCCTGAAATTGATTTTGGATGTTTAAATGTATCAAAAATGTAATCACTTTTGCTTTGTGTAAATGTTACTTCTCTTTAATCCTTTAAACTACTCTGCTATTTCAGTTTGCATAAATTTAACAGCATCATTGAAAAGATGTTCTTTTTTTTTTATCTCAGACAGCACAGAAGGAGTCCATCCTGCCCATCATACCTGTGCCGGCTCTTTCAAAGAACTATCCAATTAGTCCCACTCCTCTGCTCTTTCCCAACAGCCCTGCAATTTTTTCCTTTTCAAGTATTTATGCTATTCCCTTTTGAAAGTTACTATTGAATCTGTTTCCACCACCCTTTCAGGCAGTGCATTCCAGATCATAACCACTCGCTGTGTAACCTCCCTACTCCTCCACCAACGACCCCCCCCCCCGCCCCAACCACCGCCGATTCTCTTGCCAATGATCTTAAATTTGTATCCACCAGTTACTGACCATCATAGTTTAAAGATGATAACAGTTCTGAAATTACACAATGCAACACTAAAACTTAACCGGGTTGTCTGAATTTCCTCTCCCTGCTATCTTAGTGGGGACATTGATCCATTTTGCAGATAAAGGAATTTCTGGCAAACTGTTTGTGCACGACTAACCCATACGTTTTACTGTGTGTGTGTATTGATTTAAATTGGCCTGTTTCTATAATGAAAGCTGATCTGCAGGATCAATTTTACACCCAGGCAGCAAACTGAAAATCTACCCCTGTGTTTTGTCTGACTGCCCTGTTGTAAACACAATGGTGGTTTAAGAAGAAGTGAAAATTTCAGTTAGTTGAGATTTCAGGCATTGATTTGGTTTTGAGAATTCTTAAATTCAGATCTGCCCCAGAAGTTTAAATTGTAAAAACTCGTTTACGCCACAAAATGGCCCTCACTCTTGGTATTCACTACAGGGCGACCTATTATATACGGTTACATTGGAGCTTTATCTCCAACAAATATCAAAAATGATGCATGCACACTAACCACCAGGAATTAGATTAATGCACCAAAGACTTGAGTCGGTACCTTCCACTAAATATCACAGACTGGGCCCACGTACCATTTCCACAGGGTAAACTCTCACCATCCCCACTGGCCTACAAGGCACAAACAAAACTCACTCGCACAAAGCCACATTATATCAACCCCACCCCTCCCCCCTTATAGGTATCAGAAGCCATGAAGTTCTACACCTAAGTGGTGATTTTTCACATGTCAGACAAGATTGTAAAAACGCAGCCAGATATTTGACCATGGGCGACATACACCTGACGCCCACACATAGGTAGTTTCCTCCATCAGAACTGAACAGTCTCGGGAGTGGGATCCCTGGCTAATCTGTTTTTTTCTCTCTTCCCCTCTCTCCCATCGTCCCCACCAAGACCAATTGTAATGTAACCCAACCTGCCATCCTGACTGTGATCTGCGAACACAGCACAGATCAGGGGACAAGCTGACCATCCTAGCCTCAGTATCATAACAAGGCCGTGCATTTATTCAGCCAGTGGGGGACACCCATTCTCTACTGTTTTAAACAAAACTGGAAACCAAAAAACAGAATTGTAAAAATGCCAAAAAAAAATTACAGACGTGTTATTTTGCAGAACGCTGTCAATTATTTCAAATATTCTGGTTATTTTTAAAGCATAGTATCAAACCCCATCAATGGACATGTAATGCTTCACGTTCAGTTTTAATTGTCTGTACAATAAATGAACAATGACAGGGAACCACTTGTCACATAGGAAGCCCTTCAGTGAATGATATTTTTGGGTTGGCGACAATAAAAAGGATTCACAGAAAAATAGCTATGTGAAGCTTCTTTGACTGAAGTGGGTCTGTTAATACATGTGTTTCCACTTGCTTCTGCCTTCTCCAACATAAAGGCATTCCATATGTTTATGTAGTGGGAACTTTTTTTTAGATCTGCTTTCCAGATCATGAATATATGCTATAAATAGTAAAAAGTGCAAGCTGAAATATTTACATGCTGGACTATGATGCAACACTGAGTATCAACACACCATGCAATAATTGCGTCATAGTTAAAAATGGCCACTTCTTATATATTATCCAGATGAGGTGGCCTGTAATTTTTTTTTGAAAAGGCCAAAGATAACAGGAAAACAGTGAAATAATTCATTTAGAGATCAGAAAAGTTCTGCATTTTACCGTAGATTTGCAAAGGTTAAAATTCAAAAAACGGACAAATCACAAAATTGAAGTGAATGCTACCCAGTCATGTATGATATTACACAGACATAAAATGCCCAACTCATAAAAATACACAGATTTAGCATGATTGGGGTTTGATGAAACCTATTGTTTGGGTTGAGTGTTTTGGTGATTGGTGTTTATTTGAGTAAATGGATAGATATAGCCAACATTACAGGCTCTGAGGTTAGTTTATATGTGTTTCAATAGATGAAGGGAGTTTCATGTTAAACATTCCAGATAGCATTTAACCCATTCAATGTTATAGCTGAGTTCCAACTTGCTTGTGAATAAAAATTATCCTTGGATCAGGATTTCTATAAACTTCACATCAATTGACAATTTGCAAACCTTTGTAAGAAAGTGCATTTATCTTTTGTTTTTCAACTCAATCAAATCAGGAAGTATTTAACAGGGAGGGAAAACCCCATAATTGTAAAGGGGCAAAATGTGCTCCTGTCTTTGAGTGAAGTTTAGATGTGAATTGACTACACTTTATTAAGTATTATAAAGGAATAATTGGCAAGCGTTTTATGCATGGATCAGCATCGTTTGTTTAAGATGATACTTTGATGAGGACTCCCCATAATGAGATTGTACAGAAAATAATTTTGTGCATTGGAATCTATCCCTGGATCAGAATGATGTTTCACTCTGTTATATGTAATTCATTGGACTCAGCTCAATAAATCTGTGTTTAGGTTTTTCCCAGTATTGGTATGTTTAAAGGTAGATGCTTTGAACAAGCCGGACAAACAAAAGACAGTACTGAGTTCAATGCCGTCAACATCAGATAAAGGCTAGATGTGACATTTTAGGTTGGCCAGAATCGCCCAGATTACAAAGAAAGGGAGAACTTGCATTTTTATCGTACCTTTTATGACCTCAGGATGTCTCAAAGAGCTTTACAGCCAATTAATTGCATTTGAATTGTAGTCACTATTGCAATGTAAGAAACGTGGCAGTCAATTTGTGCGCAGTAGGTCCCACAAGCAGCAATGCAATAAATGATCAATTAAACTATTTTTAAAGGTGGTAGTTGAGGGATTAATGTTGGCCAGTACACCAGGAGAACTCCCCTGCTCCTCTTCCTTTGAATAGTGCCATGGGACCTTTTAGCTTGCCTGGATTATGTGTTCAAGTCCGTGGAGTGGAGTTTGAACCCACAGCCTTCTGACTCCGAGACGAGAGTGCTACCACTGAGCCATGGCTGATATATGAGCAATGTAAACATACGAGTTGGGTTTATTTGTAAGAATGTCATATGTTAAAATTCTTAAACCAAAAATGAGTGATGGTCACCACAATCAGTTACAGTGGTGGGGTGGGGTGAGAATGCTGTGGTTTTCAGTCTGATGGTGATACAGACCATCCATTGTTCATATGCAAAGTTTGCTTGTTTAAGGCTATAGTGCTAGATTCATGGGATGGTAGGAAAACACTTGTGAAAAAAATTTTGATTCAACATTTTACATGGTTCAGGTAAATTATATTGAGGTGATCAGGTGACAGTCATTGCCATGTGAGTGGATCATGTGGCACAACACTGTTGATGTCCATTTTCAAAATTTGAACTAAACTTTAGGAGATCAGTTGTACACTACTTATGGGGAGAGTTTGATATTAACTATGGGGTCAGTTTGGCGCCTACTCGTGGTTCAGTTAGACACTATGGGAACAGTCTGATGTGAACTATGGGGGCAGTTTGACTCTGAGGACAGTTAGAAACTAACTATGGGACAGTTTGTCACTTGCTATAAGGGCAGTTTGTCACTAGCTATAAGGGCAGTTTGCCACTTGCTATAAGGACAGTTTGCCACTTGCTATAAGGGCAGTTTGCTACTTGCTATAAGGGCAGTTTGCCACTAGCTATAAGGACAGTTTGTCACTAGCTATAAGGACAGTTTGCCACTAGCTATAAAGGCAGTTTACTACTTGCTATAAGGGCAGTTTGTCACCTGCTATAAGGACAGTTTGCCACTTGCTACAAGGACAGTTTGCCACTAGCTAGAAGGGCAGTTTGCTACTTGCTATAATGGCAGTTTGTCACTTGCTATAAGGACAGTTTGCCACTTGCTATAAGGACAGTTTGCCACTAGCTATAAGGACAGTTTGCTACTTGCTATAAGGGCAGTTTGTCACTTGCTATTAGGACAGTTTGTCACTAGCTATAAGGGCAGTTTGCTACTTGCTATAAGGGCAGTTTGCTACTTGCTATAAGGGCAGTTTGTCACAAGCTATAAGGGCAGTTTGTCACTAGCTATAAGGGCAGTTTGCTACTTGCTATAAGGGCAGTTTGTCACTTGCTATAAGGACAGTTTGTCACCAGCTATAAGGGCAGTTTGTCACTTGCTATAAGGGCAGTTTGTCACTTGCTATAATGGCAGTTTCTCACTTGCTATAAGGGCAGTTTGCCACTTGCTATAAGGCAGTTTGCCACTTGCTATAAGGGCAGTTTGCCACTTGCTATAAGGGCAGTTTGCTACATGCTATAAGGGCAGTTTGCTACTTGCTATAAGGGCAGTTTGTCACTTGCTATAAGGACAGTTTGTCACTAGCTATAAGGACAGTTTGTCACTAGCTATAAGGGCAGTTTGTCACTAGCTATAAGTGTAAGAAGTCACACAACACCAGGTTATAGTCCAACAGTTTTATTTGAAATCACAAGCTTTCGGAGCGCTGCTCCTTCATCAGGTGAAGTGGAGAGATGCATAAAGACACAACTTATATAGTCAGAGTATAATGCCAGATGATTACAGGTAATCTTTCTAACTGCCATTTATCACACCTCAGCAGAGAGATAATCACAGCAATCAAAGTTGTGAATGGTGTCCAAACAGGTTAGTCAGGAAAACATTACATCAAAGAACAATGAAGTGGGGTCACAAGGGGTCAAATGTTGCAGATGCTGGGGTCTGTATGAAAAACAAAAAACAGACAAAAAACATTTTTTTTGCTGGAAGTCACAGCAGGTCCAGCCGCATCTGTGTAGAGAGAACAAGTCAATGACAACTCAAGTCTGGGTGACCCTACATCAGTTGGGGTTACATGTAGTGTGACATGAACCCAAGATCCCGGTTGAGGCCGTCCTCATGAGTGCGGAACTTGGCTATCAGTTTCTGCTCTACGATTTTGCATTGTCGTGTGTCTCGAAGGCCGCCTTGGAGAATGCTTACCCGAAGATCGGAGGCTGAATGTCCTTGACTGCTGAAGTGTTCCCCGACTGGGAGGGAACACTCCTGCCTAGCGATTGTTGCGCGGTGTCCGTTCATCCGTTGTCGCAGTGTCTGCATGGTCTCGCCGATGTACCATGCTCTGGGGCATCCTTTCCTGCAACGTATGAGGTAGACAACGTTGGCCGAGTCACATGAGTATGTACCATTTAACTGGTGGGTGGTGTCCTCACGTGTGATGATGGTATCTGTGTTGATGATCTGGCATGTCTTGCAGAGGTTGCTGTGGCAGGGTTGTGTAGTGTCGTGGTCGCTATTCTCCTGAAAGCTGGGTAATTTGCTGTGAACGATGGTCTGTTTGAGGTTAGGCGGCTGTTTGAAGGCGAGTAGTGGAGGCGTGGGGATGGCCTTAGCGAGGTGTTCATCGTCATCGATGACATGTTGAAGGCTGCGAAGAACATGGCATAGTTTCTCCGCTCCGGGGAAGTACTGGACGACGAAGGGTACTCTGTTGGTTGTGTCCCATGTTTGTCTTCTGAGGAGGGCTATGCGATTTTTTGCTGTGGCCCGTCGGAACTGTCGATCGACGAGTCGAGCGTCATATCCCGTTCTTACGAGGGCGTCTTTCAGCGTCTGTAGGTGTCCATCGCATTCCTCCTTGTCTGAGCAGATCATGTGTAGTCGCAGGGCTTGTCCATAGGGGATGTCTTCTTTAACGTGGTTAGGGTGGAAGCTGGAGAAGTGGAGCACCCTGAGGTTGTCCGTGGGCTTGCGGTAGAGTGAAGTGCTGAGGTGTCCGTCTTTGATGGAGATTCGTGTGTCCAAGAATGAAACCGATTCTGAGGAGTAGTCCATGGTGAGTTTGATGGTGGGATGGAACTTGTTGATGTTATCGTGTAGTCGTTTCAGTGATTCTTCGCCGTGGGTCCATAGGAAGAAAATGTCGTCGATGTATCTGGTGTATAGCGTTGGTTGGAGGTCCTGTGCAGCGAAGAAGTCTTGCTCGAACTTGTGCATGAAGATGTTGGCGTATTGGGGTGTGAATTTGGTCCCCATGGCTGTTCCATGTGTTTGGGTAAAGAACTGGTTGTCAAAGGTGAAGACATTGTGGTCAAGGATGAAGCGGATGAGTTGTAGGATGGCGTCTGGAGATTGGCTGTTGTTGGTGTTGAGTACTGAGGCTGTCGCAGCGATGTCGTCATCGTGGGGGATACTGGTGTAGAGTGCCGAGACGTCCATCGTGGCGAGGAGTGTTCCTGGTTCAACTGGTCCGTGGGTGCTGTGTTTCTGTAAGAAGTCTGTAGTGTCACGACAGAAGCTGGGGGTTCCCTGTATGATGGGTTTCAGGATGCCCTCGACGTATCCAGAGAGGTTCTCACACAGGGTTCCATTGCCTGATACGATAGGACGTCCGGGTGTGTTGGCTTTGTGTATCTTTGGGAGGCAGTAGAAGTCTCCCACGCGGGGAGTACGTGGGATGAGAGCGTGTAGGATGCTTTGAAGGTCTGGATCGAAGGTCTTGATCAGTCTGTTGAGTTGGCGGGTGTGTTCTTTGGTTGGATCTGCGGGTAACCGTCTGTAGTGTTCCTGGTTGTCCAGTTGTCGGTATGCTTCTTTGCAATAGTCCGTTCTGTTCTGTATGATGATGGCTCCTCCATTGTCTGTTGGTTTGATGACGATGTTGCGGTTGGTCTTGAGAGTGTGGATGGCGTTGCGTTGTGCTCGGGTGACATTCTGGACTCTCTTGTGAGTGCGGCTGATGAATCTGGTGTTGATGCATCTCCTGACAGCTTGAGCATACATGTCAAGCTTAGGGCAGTGACCCTCTGAGGGTTCAATTTGACTCTTTCTTCTTCGGTTGCTGCACTGCGGATCCCTCTGTCTGCTGTTCCGGATCATTGGTTGTCTCATTGGGTTCGCTGCTGACATCTTGGGATTTGTTGAAGAATTCCCAGAGCCTCATTCTCCTGATGAATTCCTCTGTGTCTGCCGCGAGACCGATGGGATCCATTTTGGTGGTGGGGCAGAAATTGAGCCCTCGGCTGAGAACTTCAATTTCGTCTGGTTGAAGGGTGTGGTCGGACAAGTTGACAATGGACTTCCCTGTGGTTTCAACCATGGTACCGGGGGAGGCTTGGTTGCTGCTGGTGATGATGCCGAGTTTCTCAAGCTTCCTGTTCTTGGTGTGTATGTAGACAGCGTAGTTCCATTGCCTTGTCTGTTTGGCGGTGTCTCGTAGCTGGTCTGCTGTGTCCTGAGTACAGGCTGAGAACATGGACTCTATCTCGGTTTTGAGGTTGCGGCGTCTGCTGTAGAGCTGGTGTATGAGATGGTTGAGGCAGAGTCTCTCAGCATAGTCTGTGTTGTAGGTCGACTTGAGTGGGTTCGTGATCTGTAGTCCTTTCGGGATCTTATCTACTTTCTTGCATCTCTGTAGAAACTTGATGTCTGTGTCGATATGCGCGATCTTCTTGGAGATCCTCTCCACTTTGAGCCGGCAGTTTGTGGTGTCGATAGTAGCCATGGTGTGGAGATGCCGGTGTTGGACTGGGGTGGACAAATGTAAGAAGTCACACAACACCAGGTTATAGTCCAACA
The DNA here is from genome assembly GCF_052327205.1 of Somniosus microcephalus. Classification (NCBI taxonomy): domain Eukaryota; kingdom Metazoa; phylum Chordata; class Chondrichthyes; order Squaliformes; family Somniosidae; genus Somniosus; species Somniosus microcephalus. The sequence continues at coordinate 344,815,369 of NC_140987.1, forward strand.
GTTTTATTTGAAATCACAAGCTTTCGGAGCGCTGCTCCTTCATCAGGTGAAGTGGAGAGATGCATAAAGACACAACTTATATAGCCAGAGAATAATGCCAGATGATTACTGACGCCTTTGATTGCTGTGATTATCTCTCTGCCGAGGTGTGATAAATGGCAGTTAGAAAGATTACCTGTAATCATCTGGCATTATTCTCTGACTATATAAGCTGTGTCTTTATGCATCTCTCCACTTCACCTGATGAAGGAGAAGCACTCCGAAAGCTTGTGATTTCAAATAAAACTGTTGGACTATAACCTGGTGTTGTGTGACTTCTTACATTTGTCCACCCCAGTCCAACATCGGCATCTCCACACCATGACTAGCTATAAGGGCAGTGCGACTCTATCCCGGCTGTTTCACACTAATTGTGGAGTCAGTTTCATCATCTGCAAGTTTCGCAGTTCAGCTGCAGCTGGTAAAGTTAACTGAACCACGATGATGTGAGAGTTTGAACACAAGGACGAGAATTTTAAAAAGGAGGTGTTGGTGGACCGAGAACCAGGGTAGGTCAGTGAGCACAGGGGTGATGGGTGAACGGGACTTGATGCGAGTTAGGATACGGGCAGCAGAGTTTTGGATGAACTCAACTTTCTGGAGTGTGGAAGATGGGAGGTCGGCCAGGAGAGCATTTGAATAGTCAAATCTAGAGGTAACAAAAGCATGGATGTCATGCAGCACTAGGAAAAAAATGTCACACTGAAAGAAATGAAGCCTGCACCACATGGAACAATGGTTTATTAATTTACTTATTTAACAGTAGTCTAATTTTTTTTTAAATACCCTCTAATTATTCTTACAGTACAAAATCTTATCAGGCAAAGGATACAGAATGGATTCAGTTAGTCGTGGAAGTGATCTGAGATTTTATGATGAATGAGTATGTTTTAATTATCTGCAGTACATACTTACAGAATTGGAATGCTGTGTCTCATTAATTCATCGTTCAGCCCTTCCACTGGTAAAGGACATCAACAGCTTTCTAAATGCAGTATTAAGCTCCCTTAATCTACCCCCAACATCCAATACTCTGGGCTTTGTTTTCCAGTCTCACTGACCTGGGCCTATATACACAAAATGATATACGTCAAACAAATATTTCGCAGGTCCTTGAATCAAAAAGAGTGCAAACCGCTGGAGGCAATTTCTACATTTTTTCTCTCAAAGTTCATATGATAAGAATCTATTAATAAAACGCGAAGCACCCTAGCCCGGCCATGAAATGTACATGGCCAAGATGAATGCAGCTTCATTTGTTCCATTTCTATATCTGCTCTATGTTAAAATTATTGATTTATTATTTCTAAGTGTCCAGTGTTGAGCTGATCTACATACAATCAAGTCCATACATTCCAAAGGGAAGTTATTTCACTCCCATTGGTTTGCCGGTTAAGTACTGGATTTATTTTGCATTTCTATAATATAAAATCGCAAACATTATTTCTATAAATGTTTAAAGGCAATTAGAGTAGAACGCTTTAAAGCACAGTCTTTATTTACATTGGTGGCACATGGATTCCATTTAAAATACTTCAATTCAGCACACAACCTTTCATAACAAAAAAAACTTGCAGAAGCTCTTTGTTCATTTTACATAATTGAGCAATGTACAAGGGCACACTGGAGATATGGGCCTAGAAATTCGATCTGGCCCTAATACGGGGTGTGCAGGGGACGGGGCAGCGTGCGCCTGTCCACCTGGCTGCAGGGATTGGTACTGTGTGCTCATTATTGGGAGTCAGGCGTGCAGCCAGTGCTACCCACCCTCTTCATCGGCTGTGAGCCAGTTTATGTGAGGACAGGGGAAATTGGGCAAAGGAGGAGGGAAGAACTTCCATTTTTGTGGTGCCTTTTACATCCTCAGGACATCCCAAAGTGATTTCCAACCAAGGAAAAGGGGAGACACATTCTGGCTGCAGGCAACAGGGAAACCTCGCAAGTGGAGAAATGGCTGAAACAGGTTCAGAGAGGGCACCCATGTTCTTCAATGCAGCACTGGAGACCCTGGTCGAGGTGGTGACACTCACACTGCTGTTATGGAAGCTCAGAAGGCTGCCCGCTTGGATCTGGTGATCGGTGTTGACCGGGGCTTCCAGAGCGTCGCATCACTCCTGCACTCTGTTCTCATGCAGAGCCGTAGGTGTGCTGAGGCACAGACCCAGGAGAGTGGCCTTGGCTCCATGGGAGAGGAGCCTGCTGCCTTCTCTCAGGATGATGGCATGCCTGTTCCCCCACCAGCCATTCTGCTAGTGCCCTTGTTAGCCAACGAGCTGGGCCAGCCTGACCCAGCCCACACCAAGATGCTGCAGTCGGCAGCCGGGCTCTCAACTCTCAAAGTTGCTCGAGGTCGGCCACTACGGCCATCTGAAGTGTCCTCAATGGAAGCTCAGCAATCTTCCACCTGGCAAGCTGTAGCCATTGGGGATACACTTTGTAGCAGCAGTAAGATATGTGAGTGAGCACAAAAAACAGGCACTGCTGTGAGGAGGATGCTGAGAAACTCCAGGATGATTTGGACAGGTTGGGTGATTGGGCAGAAGCATGACAGATGCAATATAACGTGGATAAATGCGAGGTTATCCACTTTGGTGGCAACAACAGGAAGGCAGATTATTATCTGAATGGCAATAGATTGGGAGAAGGGGAAGTGCAACGAGACTTGGGTGTCCTTGTGCACCAGTCGCTGAAGGTAAGCATGCAGGTGCAGCAGGCAGTTAAGAAGGCAAATGGTATGTTGGCCTTCGTAGCGAGAGGGTTTGAGTACAGGAACAAGGATGTCTTGCTGCAGTTGTACAGGGCCTTGGTGAGACCACATCTTGAGTATTGTGTGCAGTTTTGGTTGCCTTATCTGAGGAAGGATGTTCTTGCCATGGAAGGAGTTCAGTGAAGCTTCACCAGGCTGATACCTGGGATGGCAGGAGTGACGTATGAGGAGAGATTGGGTCGATTGGGCTTATACTCACTGGAGTTTAGAAGAATGAGAGGGGATCTCATTGAAACTTATAAAATTCTGACAGGACTGGACAGACTAGATGCAGGAAGGATGTTTCCGATGGTCAGGGAGTCCAGATCCAGGGGTCACAGTCTAAGGATAAGCGGTAAGCCATTTACAACAGTATAATGAGGAGGAATTTCTTCACCCAGAGTGGTGAACCTGTTGAATTCTCTACCACAGAAGGCAGTAGAGGCCAATTCATTAAATATATTCAAGAAGGAGCTGGCTATATTTCTTAAGGCTAAAGGGATCAAGGGGTATGGGGAGAAAGCAGGGACAGGGTACTGAATTTGGATGATCAGCCATGATTGCATTGAATGGCGGAGCAGGCTCGAGGGGCCGAATGGCCTACTCCTGCTCCTATCTTCTATGTTTCTATGTTTCTAAGGGGTTGCACAAGGGTCATTCTTATTTATTCCTATTAAATATTGGACAAAGATGGACTTGAGTTGTCAGTTAATTTTTGTTGTTGATGTTCATATTTATAGTGAAGTGAGGGCAAGGCACATGAGGCTGGACTGAAGGAAAGAAATTGGATGGTGGTAGTAAGGATGGTGGTGATGAGGAGTGCGGTACTGTTGGTGTATTGGGGATGGGTGGGATGGAGCAGGTGAAATGGTCTTGGTAGCAAGGTGCACTGGTGGTTGATGCTGCTCAACCTGTTCCTCCATTTCATGCTGCTCTTCCTCCAGCACTTCTTGCTGCCCAGGTGCTGGTGAGGGCTACTCCTTCATTCGAAAAAGTTATGCAGCACAATGGCTCAAAACTGGATATCCTCTCAAAGCTGTACTGCAAGGATTCTCCCACATGGTCCAGGCAGTGGCAGCGTTGCTTGAACACAGCAACTGCTTGATGATGTTTCTGGCGGCGGTGTGGCTCTCATTATAGGCCAGCTCTGCAACTATGTGTGGGTTCCAGAAAGGGAAGATTGTGGCTGTTATGTTCATTAATAACTAGACATTCTTATTATGAACAGCTAGCTTCTAGCTAGTCATTTATTCAGTACATGTTCTCTAGGTACAGCATCTGTAGAGATTCAGCATGTGTACTTCTGTGTGCAGGCAGCCATCTTGACTACTGCCTTGTGGGTAGCCTAGTGCATCATGGGTAGTGTAGTCTTAAACACATACAACTAAATATACAGCTCTACGGCTCCATCTAGTGTACCACTCTAGAATGACATGTTATTGATCATTACATCCCCCTTTCTTTGAGGTTAACAAAATCAATATCAATCAACTTTCAAGAAAAACGATAAAGATGATATCAGTAACACTTTTGTTAGTGCTCTGTAAACATAAATATTTTCACAACAGTCAATTCATTTTCAATATAGTTTTTCTTTGTACTCAAAGATTAAGTCTATCAGGCTTTTTTACTACACGTGTGGGTCTTCTCAGCACGGGTAAGTCTGATGTGTTTTCATGAGATTGTTCTGGTGGTGAGTGAAAGATTCAGTTGCGGCATTGTCATCAATCTGCTCTTGGATAGTTTCTTGTGTTTTCAGGAGGGAACGGTGGTTCCTCCTGAGAATCTGTCCTTCCTCAGTTCTAACAGTGTATGACCCATACTTCCTCAAGAACTGTAGCTTTCCTGTTCCATGCATCTGGATCCTCAATCCTGACAACATCATCCCTTGTCAATGGTTTTAGAGTTTTGGATGACTTGTCATAGTATGATTTCTGTTTCAGCTTTAATAGTTGAAGTCTCTGTCTCAGTTCCTTACTTTGCTGTTCTTTTGCACAGCAGGGTAGCATGGTGCGCAACTTGTGACCCATTAGTAGTTCAGCAGGTGAAGAACCAGAGTCTAAAGGTGAGGCTCGGTAGCTCAGCAGGGCGAGATAAGGATCAGACTTGCTTTCTGTCACTTTCTTCAGTAGCTGCTTGAGAACTTGAACACCTTTCTCTGCCTTACCATTTGACTGAGCATACAAAGGACTGGATGTGATGTGCTGAAAGTCATAATGTGCTGCAAACTGTTGCCACTCCTTACAGATGAAGCACGGACCATTGTCGCTAACGGCAATCCTGGGAATTCCATGACTGACGAAGATGGATTTCACATGCATTATGACACTGCTTGCTGTGGTGCTTGAGAGCAGCACCATCTCAGGATAGTTAGAATAGTAGTCAATCACTATTAGATAGTCTTTACCATTCAAATGAAAAAGGTCCATACCAACCTTTTGCCATGGTGCTGTTGGTATGTCAGCTACTATCATTGGTTCCTTTGTTTGTTTGTTTTGGTGTTTCTGACATGTCTCACATTTGCCTATCATGTTCTCAATGTCCTTATTTATGCCAGGCCAATAAACAGTGTCTCTTGCTCTCCTTTTGCATTTTTCAATTCCGAGGTGTCCCTCATGAATCCTTTTGAACATGTCTTGACGTAAAGCCTGTGGAATGACTATTCTGTTCTGTTTTAGTAATAGTCCACTTGCGACACTCAATTCTGACCTTATGTGAAAGTATTTTGGACAGGAACCTTTTGGCCAACCATGATGAATGTTCTCTATTACTGTTTGTAACACTGTATCTTTTACTGTTTCTTCTGCTATTTGCTTTGATTTTGTGTCTGACACGGGCAGCGCAGCAGTGACCATACTCACATGAACATCCACGTCTTCTTCAGTAGAGCTCACATGACTCATTGTGGGTGCTCGGGATAGTGCATCTGCTAACATTATGTATTTGCCTGGTGTGTAGATCAGTTCAAAGTCATATCTTTGCAGCTTCATCATGAGTCGTTGAATCCTTGGAGACATCTCATTCAGATTTTTTTTAATGATGGCAACCAGTGGGCTGTGGTCTGCCTCAACTGTGAAGGTGGGAAGTCCATATATGTAGCCATGAAACTTTTCTAGTCCAACTACCAAGCCTAGACATTCCTTTTCAATCTGGGTGTATCGACACTCAGTATCAGTCATAGACCTGGAGGCATAGGCAACAGGCTTCCAATCTTCACCCTCTGCTTGTAGCAAGACCGCGCCTAGGCCATCTTTTGATGCATCCATTGACACTTTGATTCTCTTTGTTGGGTCAAAGAAAGTGAGTACAGGTGTGGTTGTCAGCACTGTTTTGAGGTTCATCCACTCTTGTTCATGTCTTTCTGTCCATGCGAACTCATTTGTTTTATGTAGCAGGTCTCGCAGACAGGTTGTCTTGGCTGACAAGTTAGGAATGAACTTTCCAATGAAGTTTATCATCCCCTTGATGCGTAGTACTCCTTTTTTGTCAGTGGGTCGGGGCATTTTGAGTATGGCGTTTACTTTTTCCATATCTGGCTCTATTCCTTTACCAGATAGAATATCTCCTAGGAAAGTGACTTCCTGGACGCCAAACTGACACTTGGCTTTGTTGAGCTTCAGTCCATTCCGGCGTATGCTCTGTAGCACTTTAGTCAGTCGCTCATTGTGTTCTTTCAGTGTGGAGCCCCAGATGATGATGTCATCAACATAGACCCGGACTCCTTCCAGACCTTCAATTATGTGTTCCATCGCTCTATGAAAGATTTCAGATGCAGATATTATCCCGAAAGGCATTCTGAGGAAACAATACCTGCCAAATGGTGTGTTGAACGTACAGTATTTGGTGCTCTCTTCATCCAGTTTTAGTTGCCAAAATCCTTGTGAGGCATCAAGCTTTGTAAAGTATCTGGCACCTGACATTTCACTGGTGATTTCTTCTCGCTTGGGAATCTGGTAGTGTTCATGTTTTATGTTTGCATTTAAGTCCTTTGGATCCATGCGTATTCTTAGATCATTGTTCTTTTTCTTTACACATACCATGGAGTTAACCCAGTCTGTTGGCTCTTCGACTTTCCTGATGACTCCTAGTATGGTCATTCTGTCCAGTTCTTTCTTGAGCCGGTCACGCAGGGGTGCTGGAACTCTTCGTGGAGCATGTACCACTGGCTGAGCATTCTCCTTTAGCTGGATCTTGTAAGTGAATGGTAGAACTCCAAATCCTTTGAACACATCCTGGAAATTACTCACTACAGAATCCACTGAGTCATCTGGTCTGCTAATGGCACAGTTTATACGGTAGACTCTCTTGACCAGTTCTCAGTCCTTACAAGCTTTGTCACCCAGTAGTGAATCAAGTCCTTCAGCCACAACAGAAAATATGAGATGATGCACTTTGTCTTTGATTGTCACTTTAAGTCTGCATATACCTAAGCTATCTATTTTCTGTCCATTATAGCTCTTCAGTAGTACTGACTTTTTCTGTATTTTGGGCTTTTCTTTCATGTTTTTAATGTCGCTCATACTGATTAAGTTTGCTTTTGCCCCAGTGTCTAGTTTCAATGTAACTAATGCTCCATTTACCTGCAGTGGGATCATCCATTTGTCCTCTTTTACTGCATTAACTTTATGTTCAGCATTGTTTATTCCTGAGGGCTGCACATTTTCTGTATCCTTTTCTATATTGTCACATGACACCATTCCTACAAAAATTGTCTCACGTAAATCAGTGTCCTCAATCACATTGACTTGGACTTGTTGCACTTTCTTTGTTTTTACTTTTGAAAAGCATTGTTTGGCAAAGTGATTCTTTCCATGACATTTTGTGCACATTTTTCCAAATGCTGGGCATTGTCTTAACTGGTGTTTGCAACCACAGCATTTACAATTAAAAATTCCTTCCTCCGATTGCTTTTCATTTCTGTTCTGCCCATGTTTCACCGACAGCAGCACTTACTACAATCGCATCATTAGTGATTTCACTGAAAGTCTTCGCATGTTTTTGAGCTAGCTCGCTGGCTTGGCATATTGTCACAGCATTTTCCAATGTTAGTTCGGTTTCTCTCAACAGACGTTCCCTGACCATTTTATCATGAATACCAAACACAATTTGGGCACGAATCATGGATGCTTTCAGCTCAGAGAAATTACATGTCTGTGCTTTCAGTTTCAGATCGGTCACAAAGCTATCAAAAGTCTCATTTTGCCGCTGTGTCCTTGAACGGAACACGTATCTTTCATAGGTCTCATTCTTTTTGGGAGAACAATGTGTATCAAATTTCTTTAGCACATCATCTAAATTTTCTCTGTTCTCCTCTGGATTAAATACAAATGTATTAAATACCTCTATTGCCTGTGGGCCTGCAACCGTGAGCAGCAATGCTACCTTCCTTGCGTCTGTCTTCGTACCGAACCTGATGGCAGCAATGTAGAGTTCGAATTGTTGTTTGAAAGCCCGCCAATTGTAGTCGACATTTCCCATGAGATTCAAACCTCCTGGTGGCTTCAAAGACTCCATGTCGTGTTTCACAATGTTTAGCAGATTTTCAAAACTCCTGGTACCATGTTATGTTCATTAATAACTAGACATTCTTATTATGAACAGCCAGCTTCTAGCTAGTCATTTATTCAGTACACATTCTCGAGGTACAGCATCTGTAGAGATTCAGCATGTGTACTTCTGTGTGCAGGCAGCCATCTTGACTACTGCCTTGTGGGTAGCCTAGTGCATCGTGGGTAGTGTAGTCTTAAACACATAAAACGAAATATACAGCTCTATACAGCTCTACGGCTCCATCTAGTGTACCACTCTAGAATGACATGTTATTGATCATTACAGTGGCTGGCCAGTCACTGGTGGATCGGTGGGGGGGCGGGGGGAGGAGAGAGGAATGAGGCTGGCCTCAGCATCATTAGTGGGGGTGGGGGAGGTGCGGCGGTCCGGGGAGGCAATCAGAGGCACCGTGAGGGGGTCTGCGATTGCGGGGGGCGGGCTAGGCAGGGATCCTGAATCCAGGAGGTAGGTATAAAGGCACTTAACTCCTGGATGAGTCCTCGCCTTGCTGTAACTGTCGGGCTTTATGAGGTGTTCAAAACCCGACCAGCTACAGTTAAACACAAAATGGCGGTTAAAGAAGAGGCATCCAGCCTCAATATAATGTTTAAATAGATGTCCTGCCCTCTGGAAGTGGGATGGCTGCCCATCATCCGTCTTGCCGCCATTAAAACCAGAAGTGGGCAGGTTGGTGGCGGGTTCAAGTAGGGATTCCAATTTTAAAAACTTTAACCACCCCCACACTCCAAATCTACCTGTTTTTCTTTTAGGTTAAAATTCCCCCCATAATTTCTGTTTGTTTTATGTAACTGAATTCCCCCAAAGTTTGGAGAATGTTACAATGCAGAAATAAGCCATTCAGCCCTTGAAGTCTGAAAAGGTGCTATTCTCCACTTGCATCACCCAGTCTAATCCCACTCTACTGCTCACTCTCCATACCCTGTAATGTCCTGCTCAATCTAATCCCACTCTCCTGCTCACTCTCCATACCCTTCTAAGTCCCACTCAGTCTAATCCCACTCTCCTGCTCACTCTCCATACCCTTCAATGTCCCGCTCAGTCTAATCCCACTCTCCTGCTCACTCTCCATACCCTACAATGTCCCGCACTGTCTGATCCCACTCTCCTGCTTACTCTGCATACCCTTCAATGTCCCGCTCAGTCTAATCCCACTCTCTTGCTCAATCTCCATATCCTTCAATGTCCCGCTCAGTCTAATCCCACTCTCTTGCTCAATCTCCATATCCTTCAATGTCCCACTCAGTCTAATCCCACTCTCCTGCTCACTCTCCATACCCTTCAATGTCCCACTCTGTCTAATCTCACTCTCCTGCTCACTCTCCATATCCTTCAATGTCCCACTCAGTCTAATCCCACTCTCCTGCTCACTCTCCATACCCTTCAATGTCCCACTCAATCTAATCCCACTCTCCTGCTCACTCTCCATACTCTTCAATGTCCCACTCAGTCTAATCCCACTCTCCTGCTCACTCTCCATACCCTTCTAAGTCCCACTCAGTCTAATCCCACTCTCCTGCTCACTCTCCATACCCTTCAATGTCCCGCTCAGTCTAATCCCATTCTCCTACTCACTCTCCATACCCTTCAATGTCCCACTCTGTCTGATCCCACTGTCCTGCTTACTCTCCATACCCTTCAATGTCCCGCTCAGTCTAATCCCACTCTCCTGCTCAATCTCCATATCCTTCAATGTCCCACTCAGTCTAATCCCACTGTCCTGCTCACTCTCCATACCCTTTAATGTCCCGCTCAGTCTAATCTCACTCTCCTGCTCACTCTCCATACCCTTCAATGTCCCACTCTGTCTAATCTCACTCTCCTGCTCACTCTCCATACCCTTCAATGTCCCACTCAATCTAATCTCACTCTCCTGCTCACTCTCCATACCCTTCAATGTCCCACTCAGTCTAATCCCACTGTCCTGCTCACTCTCCATACCCTTCAATGTCCCGCTCAGTCTAATCCCACTCTCCTGCTCACTCTCCATACCCTTCAATGTCCCGCTCAGTCTAATCCCACTGTCCTGCTCACTCTCCATACCCTTCAATGTCCCGCTCAGTCTAATCTCACTCTCCTGCTCACTCTCCATACCCTTCAATGTCCCACTCTGTCTAATCTCACTCTCCTGCTCACTCTCCATACCCTTCAATGTCCCACTCAATCTAATCTCACTCTCCTGCTCACTCTCCATACCCTTCAATGTCCCACTCAGTCTAATCCCACTGTCCTGCTCACTCTCCATACCCTTCAATGTCCCGCTCAGTCTAATCCCACTCTCCTGCTCACTCTCCATACCCTTCAATGTCCCACTCAGTCTAATCCCACTCTCCTGCTCACTCTCCATATCCTTCAATGTCCCACTCTGTCTAATCCCACTCTCCTGCTCACTCTCCATACCCTTCAATGTCCCACTCTGCCTAATCTCACTCTCCTGCTCACTCTCCATACCCTTCAATGTCCCACTCTGTCTAATCTCACTCTCCTGCTCACTCTCCATACCCTTCAATGTCCCACTCAATCTAATCTCACTCTCCTGCTCACTCTCCATACCCTTCAATGTCCCACTCAGTCTAATCCCACTCTCCTGCTCACTCTCCATACCCTTCAATGTCCCACTCAATCTAATCCCACTCTCCTGCTCACTCTCCATACCCTTCAATGTCCCATTCAGTCGAATCCCAGTCTACTGCTCACTCTCCATATCCTTCAATGTCCCACTCAGTCTAATCCCACTGTCCTGCTCACTCTCCATACCCTTCAATGTCCCACTCTGTCTAATCCCACTCTCCTGCTCACTCTCCATACCCTTCAATGTCCCACTCAATCTAATCCCACTCTCCTGCTCACTCTCCATACCCTTCAATGTCCCACTCAGTCTAATCCCACTCTCCTGCTCACTCTCCATACCCTTCAATGTCCCGCTCAGTCTAATCCCACTGTCCTGCTCACTCTCCATACCCTTCAATGTCCCACTCAATCTAATCCCACTCTCCTGCTCACTCTCCATACCCTTCAATGTCCCACTCAGTCTAATCCCACTCTCCTGCTCACTCTCCATACCCTTCAATGTCCTACTCAGTCTAATCCCACTGTCCTGCTCACTCTCCATACCCTTCAATGTCCCACTCAATCTAATCCCACTCTCCTGCTCACTCTCCATACCCTTCAATGTCCCACTCAATCTAATCCCACTCTCCTGCTCACTCTCCATACCCTTCAATGTCCCACTCAGTCTAATCCCACTCTCCTGCTCACTCTCCATACCCTTCAATGTCCCACTCAATCTAATCCCACTCTCCTGCTCACTCTCCATACCCTTCAATGTCCCACTCAGTCTGATCCCACTCTCCTGCTCACTCTCCATACCCTTCAATGTCCCGCTCAGTCTAATCCCACTGTCCTGCTCACTCTCCATACCCTTCAATGTCCCACTCAGTCTAATCCCACTCTCCTGCTCACTCTCCATACCCTTCAATGTCCTACTCAGTCTAATCCCACTCTCCTGCTCACTCTCCATACCCTTCAATGTCCCACTCAATCTAATCCCACTCTCCTGCTCACTCTCCATACCCTTCAATGTCCCACTCAGTCTAATCCCACTCTCCTGCTCACTCTCCATACCCTTCAATGTCCCACTCAATCTAATCCCACTCTCCTGCTCACTCTCCATACCCTTCAATGTCCCACTCAGTCTAATCCCAGTCTACTGCTCACTCTCCATACCCTTCAATGTCCCACTCAGTCTAATCCCACTCTCCTGCTCACTCTCCACCCTTCAATGTCCCACTCAGTCTAATCCCACTCTCCTGCTCACTCTCCATACCCTTCAATGTCCCACTCTGTCTAATCCCACTGTCCTGCTCACTCTCCATACCCTTCAATGTCCCACTCTGTCTAATCCCACTTTCCTGCTCCCTCTCCATACCCTTCAATGTCCCACTCAATCTAATCCCACTCTCCTGCTCACTCTCCATACTCTTCAATGTCCCACTCAGTCTAATCCCACTCTCCTGCTCACTCTCCATACCCTTCAATGTCCCACTCAGTCTAATCCCACTCTCTTGCTCAATCTCCATATCCTTCAATGTCCCACTCAGTCTAATCACACTCTCCTGCTCACTCTCCATACTCTTCAATGTCCCACTCAATCTAATCCCACTCTCCTGCTCACTCTCCATACTCTTCAATGTCCCACTCAGTCTAATCCCACTCTCCTGCTCACTCTCCATACCCTTCAATGTCCCACTCAGTCTAATCCCACTCTCTTGCTCAATCTCCATATCCTTCAATGTCCCACTCAGTCTAATCACACTCTCCTGCTCACTCTCCATACCCTTCTAAGTCCCACTCAGTCTAATCCCACTCTCCTGCTCACTCTCCATACCCCTCAATGTCCCACTCAGTCTAATCCCACTCTCCTGCTCACTCTCCATACCCTTCAATGTCCCACTCTGTCTAATCCCACTCTCCTGCTCACTCTCCATACCCTTCTAAGTCCCACTCAGTCTAATCCCACTCTCCTGCTCACTCTCCATACCCTTCAATGTCCCACTCAGTCTAATCCCACTCTCCTGCTCACTCTCCATACACTTCAATGTCCCGCTCAGTCTAATCCCATTCTCCTACTCACTCTCCATACCCTTCAATGTCCCACTCAGTCTAATCCCACTCTCCTGCTCACTCTCCATACCCTTCAATGTCCCGCTCAGTCTAATCCCACTCTCCTGCTCAATCTCCATATCCTTCAATGTCCCACTCAGTCTAATCTCACTCTCCTGCTCACTCTCCATACCCTTCAATGTCCCACTCAATCTAATCCCACTCTCCTGCTCACTCTCCATACCCTTCAATGTCCCACTCTGTCTAATCCCACTCTCCTGCTCACTCTCCATACTCTTCAATGTCCCACTCAATCTAATCCCACTCTCCTGCTCACTCTCCATACCCTTCAATGTCTCATCCAGTCTAATCCCACTCTCCTGCTCACTCTCCATACCCTTCAATGTCCCACTCTGTCTAATCCCACTCTCCTGCTCACTCTCCATATCCTTCAATGTCCCACTCAGTCTAATCTCACTCTCCTGCTCACTCTCCATACCCTTCAATGTCCCACTCAATCTAATCCCACTCTCCTGCTCACTCTCCATACCCTTCAATGTCCCACTCTGTCTAATCCCACTCTCCTGCTCACTCTCCATACTCTTCAATGTCCCACTCAGTCTAATCCCACTCTCCTGCTCACTCCCCATACCCTTCAATGTCCCACTCTGTCTAATCCCACTGTCCTGCTGATGCTCCATACCCTTCAATGTCCCACTCTGTCTAATCCCATTCTCCTACTCACGCTCCATACCCTTCAACGTCCCGCTCAGTCTAATCCCACTCTCCTGCTCAATCTCCATATCCGTCCATGTCCCACTCAGTCTAATCCCACTCTCCTGCTCACTCTCCATACCCTTCAATGTCCCACTCAGTCTAATCCCACTCTCCTGCTCATGCTCCATACCCTTCAATGTCCCACTCAGTCTAATCCCACTCTCCTGCTCACTCTCCATACCCTTCAATGTCCCACTCAGTCTAATCCCACTCTCCTGCTCACTCTACATAACCTTCAATGTCCCACTCAGTCTAATCCCACTCTCCTGCTCACTCTCCATACCCTTCAATGTCCCACTCAGTCTAATCCCACTCTCCTGCTCACTCTCCATACCCTTCAATGTCCCACTCAGTCTAATCCCACTCTCCTGCTCACTCTCCATACCCTTCAATGTCCCACTCAGTCTAATCCCACTCTCCTGCTCACTCTCCATACCCTTCAATGTCCCACTCTGTCTAATCCCACTCTCCTGCTCACTCTCCATACCCTTCAATGTCCCACTCAGTCGAATCCCACTCTCCTGCTCACTCTCCATACCCTTCAATGTCCCACTCAGTCTAATCCCACTCTCCTGCTCACTCTCCATACCCTTCAATGTCCCACTCAGTCTAATCCCACTCTCCTGCTCACTCTCCATACCCTTCAATGTCCCACTCAGTCTAATCCCACTCTCCTGCTCACTCTCCATATCCTTCAATGTCCCACTCAGTCTAATCCCACTCTCCTGCTCACTCTCCATACCCTTCAATGTCCCACTCAGTCTAATCCCACTCTCCTGCTCACTCTCCATACCTTTAAATGTCCCACTCAGTCTAATCCCACTCTCCTGCTGACTCTCCATACCCTTCAAAGTCCCACTCAGTCTAATCCCACTCTCCTGCTGACTCTCCATACCCTTCAAAGTCCCACTCAGTCTAATCCCACTCTCCTGCTCACTCTCCATACCTTTAAATGTCCCACTCAGTCTAATCCCACTCTCCTGCTCACTCTCCATACCCTTCAAAGTCCCACTCAGTCTAATCCCACTCTCCTGCTGACTCTCCATACCCTTCAATGTCCCACTCAGTCTAATCCCACTCTCCTGCTCACTCTCCATACCCTTCAAAGTCCCACTCAGTCTAATCCCACTCTCCTGCTCACTCTCCATACCCTTCAATGTCCGGCTCAGTCTAATCCCACTCTCCTGCTCACTCTCCATACCCTTCAATGTCCCACTCAGTCTAATCCCACTCTCCTGCTCACTCTCCATACCCTTCAATGTCCCACTCAGTCTAATCCCACTCTCCTGCTCACTCTCCATACCCTTCAATGTCCCACTCAGTCTAATCTCACTCTCCTGCTCACTCTCCTTACCCTTCAATGTCCCACTCAATCTAATCCCACTCTCCTGCTCACTCTCCATACCCTTCAATGTCCCACTCAATCTAATCCCACTCTCCTGCTCACTCTCCTTACCCTTCAAAGTCCCACTCAGTCTAATCCCACTCTCCTGCTCACTCTCCTTACCCTTCAATGTCCCACTCAGTCCAATCCCACTGTCCTGCTCACTCTCCATATCCTTCAATGTCCCACTCAGTCTACTCCCACTCTCCTGCTCACTCTCCATACCCTTCAATGTCCCACTCAGTCCAATCCCACTGTCCTGCTCACTCTCCATACCCTTCAATGTCCCACTCAGTCTACTCCCACTCTCCTGCTCACTCTCCATACCCTTCAATGTCCCGCTCAGTCGAATCCCACTCTCCTGCTCATCTCCATAGCCTTCCATGTCCCACTCAGTCTAATCCCACTCTCCTGCTCACGCTCCATACACTTCAGTATCCTGCTCAGTCATAGAAACATAGAAGATAGGAGCAGGAGTAGGCCATTCGGGCCCTTGAGCCTGCTCCGCCGTTCAATGAGATCATAGCTGATCGTCCAATATCAGTACCCTGTCCCTGCCTTCTCTCCATATCCCTTTATCCCTTTAGCCTTAAGAAATATATCTAACTCCTTCTTGAATATATTTAATGAATTGGCCTCTACTGCCTCCTGTGGTAGAGAATTCCACAGGTTCACCACTCTCTGGGTGAAGAAATTCCTCCTCATCTCTGTCCTAAATGGCTTACCCCTTATCCTTAGACTGTGACCCCTGGTTCTGGACTCCCCAGCCATCGGGAACATCCTTCCTGCATCTAGTCTGTCTTGTCCTATTAGAATTTTATAAGTTTCAATGAGATCCCCTCTCATTCTTCTAAACTCCTGCGAGTATAAGCCCAATTGACCCAATCTCTCCTCGTACGTCATTCCTGCCATCCCAGGTATCAGCCTGGTGAATCTTCGCTGCACTCCCTCCATGGCAAGAACATCCTTCCTCAGATAAGGCGACCAAAACTGCACACAATACTCAAGATGTGGTCTCACCAAGTCCCTGTACAACTGCAGCAAGACATCCTTGTTCCTGTACTCGAACCCTCTCGCTATGAAGGCCAGCATACCATTTGTCTTCTTAACCGCCTGCTGCACCTGCATGCTTACCTTCAGCGACTGGTGCACAAGGACACCCAGGTCTCGTTGCACTTCCCCTTCTCCCAATCTATTGCCATTCAGATAATAATCTGCCTTCCTGTTTTTGACATCAAATTGGATAACCTCGCATTTATCCACGTTATATTGCATCTGCCATGCTTTTGCCCAATCACCCAACCTGTCCAAATCATACTGGAGTTTCTCGGCATCCTCCTCATAGCACACACGCCCACCCAGCTTTGTGTCGCCTGCAAACTTGGAGATATTACATTTAGTTCCCTCATCTAGATCATTAATATATATTGTGAATAGCTGGGGTCCTAGGACCGATCCCTGCGGTACCCCACTAATCACTGCCTGATAATCGGAAAAAGACCCGTTTATTCCAACTCTTTGCTCTCTGTCTGCCAACCAGTTCTCTATCCAAGTCAATACCTTGCCCCCAATCCCATGTGCATTAACTTTACACGCTAATCTCTTATGCTGGACCTTATCGAAAGCCTTCTGAAAATCCAAAATACACCACATCCACTGGTTCTCCCTTATCTATTTTACCAGTTACATCTTCAAAAAATTCCAGTAGATTAGTCAAGCACGATTTCCCTTTTGTAAATCCATGTTGACTTTGTCCGATCCTGTCATTCTTTTCCATGTGCTCTGCTATTACATCTTTTATAATGGACTCTAGCATTTTCCCCACTACCGATGTCTGGTTTACCGGTCTATAATTCCCCGTTTCCTCTCTACCACCTTTTTTGAATAGTGGGGTAACATTAGCTACCCTCCAATTCATGGGAACTGTTCCAGAGTCAATCGAGTTCTGGAAGATGTCTAAAGCCACTCTCCTGCTCACACTCCATACCCTTCAATATCCTGCTCAGTCTAATCCCACTCTCCTGCTCACTCTCCATACCCTTCAATGTCCCACTCAGTCTAATCCCACTCTCCTGCTCACTCTCCATACCCTTCAATGTCCCACTCAGTCTAATCCCACTCTCCTGCTCACTCTCCATACCCTTCAATGTCCCACTCAGTCTAATCTCACTCTCCTGCTCACTCTCCATACCCCTCAATGTCCCACTCAGTCTAATCCCACTCTCCTGCTCACTCTCCATACCCTTCAATGTCCCGCTCAGTCTAATCCCACTCTCCTGCTCACTCTCCATACCCTTCAATGTCCCACTCAGTCTAATCCCACTCTCCTGCTCATTCTCCATACCCTTCAATGTCCCACTCAGTCTAATCCCAGTCTACTGCTCACTCTCCATACCCTTCAATGTCTCACTCAGTCTAATCCCACTCTCCTGCTCATGCTCCATACCCTTCAATGTCCCACTCAATCTAACCCCACTCTCCTGCTCACTCTCCATACCCTTCAATGTCCCGCTCAGTCTAATCCCACTCTCCTGCTCATTCTCCATACCCTTCAATGTCCCACTCAGTCTAATCCCACTCTCCTGCTCACTCTCCATACCCTTCAATGTCCCACTCTGTCTAATCCCACTGTCCTGCTGATGCTCCATACCCTTCAATGTCCCGCTCAGTCTACTCCCACTCTCCTGCTCACTCTCCATACCCTTCAATGTCCCACTCAGTCTAATCCCACTCTCCTGCTTACTCTCCATACCCTTCAATGTCCCACTCAGTCTAATCCCACTCTCCTGCTCACTTCCCCATAATGTTTCTCATTTACGAGCAACTATCTCAATCTCATGTAAAAGGATTTATGGGTCTGTCTCAATGGTGGTTTGCAGCAGTGAATTACACATTCTAACCAATCTCTTTGTAAAGTTAGTTTTCTAAGATCCCTTTAATTCTTTTTGAGGTTATCTTAAATTGATGATCTGTTGCTACCCTGTAACTGACCAGTGGAATCTATCAATCACTTCTCATAACCTTTCAGAATCTTAAAGACCTCTAACAAGTCACCCTTTAATCTACTCTGTTCCAGTGAAAATGCCCTAACTTCTCAAATCTCTCCATAATTGTAACCCTTCACCCCTGGTAACAACCTAGTGAATCTACATTGCACCTTTTCCATTGCTTTAATATTCTTTCTGTATGGGGTGCCCAAAATGGTACACAGTACTCCAGTTGTGCCTTAACTGAAGGTCTGGTATAAATATGACATTATCTCCTTGCTGTTGAATTCTGTGCCTCTCAGTCCAAACCCAAGAGCTGCATTGGTTGATTTTATGTCCTTATCTATTTGTGCTGCCATTTAACTAACCTGCACAGCTGTACACCATGCTCCCTCTGCTCCATTTAACACCTTACCATTTAAAGTGTATTTCTGTTCCTTATTACTTCCAAAATGTATTTCTTCACACTTTTCTACACTAAACCACTTTTGCCATTTCTTGGCCCAGCCAGCTAGCCTATCTAAGTCCTTCTGTAGTCTTTCACAATCTTTGTTACAATTTGCCTTACTTGCCCATTTGGTGTCACTAGCAAATGTTGATATTGTTCCCTCAAGTCATAAGCCCAGTTTATATAATAAATAAGAGCGGCCCCAACACAAACCCCTCTCGCCACACCTTATCCTTCCAAGAAGGTACCTCCTAAACATAACCTTTGCTTTTTGCACTCTAACCATTTCTCTATTCATGTGGGCACCTTCCCCTTAATACCATGCGCCATTACCTTTGCCATGTCTCTTATGTGGTACCTTATCAACTGTCTTTTTGAAAATCCATAGAAAGCACAGCTGCTGCATTTCCTTTATCGCCCTCTCTGTTATTTCTTCAAATAATTCTATAAAGTTGGCCAAGCATGACCTGCCATTAAGAAATCACTGCTAACTGGTCTGGATTAGTTCCAAATGCTTAGTAATTTTGTCCAGTATTATGGACTCTAGTAGTTTCTCAACAATTGAAGTGAGATTAACTGGCCCATAATTTACTATCTTACCCTGTCTCTGTTTTTGAAGAGGGGTGCCACATTTGCTACCCTCCAGCCCTATGACACAATAGTCCTTCCCAAAGAATTTTGGACATTTAGAATTAGAGCCATTGCTGCTTCTTCCCTATATTGCCTCTTTCTTCTCTCCAAATGGTGTTCTGCATCCTTCACCCTTTTAGTGAGCACAGTTGAACAGTTCAGTCACGAGGTGGCCATTAGACAACTGAGGCGAGTGGGTTTGAACCCTCACTGATGGGTAGCAAGTACCAGATCCTTTTCACAAGCAGCATGATGAATAGCAGGGCTCACCGTAAAACGTGCGAGTGAACTGCCATGTTCCTGCTGACCACAGCATGGAAGTACACCATACTCCATCAAATATTGAATCTACCAGTTAGAGGTGAGGAGCTTTAAACAGGAGATGCTTGCCTCTTTCCAATCAAATCACATTAGGCACTAAACCCTGGAAATATGAGCGCACAGTCTCATAAGCACCATTATGGACGTGTCCCCTAGCAGCTGTTGTCTCAGGTCTCTGAGTTTCCTCTCCACCAAACATGACAGGCACTTGAAGGAACATACACAGAGCAGCTTGCCCCATGCCAGTTGCCTTGACACTCCAGAAGTCCAAGTCCAGTGGCATGTATCAGGCTTGATTGAAGTTCTTATTGAGGGCTTTTGGCAAAGCGGCATGCCTGCTACGACATTTGACTCCCCCTTCAGTGTAGTATAGTGATAGCTCGGTGTAGATTGGAACTCTTCCTCACTACAATTCATCCACCTTTTTTTTTTACCTCTAATCCACCTCATAGCTTGGCCCTGGATCTTGCCCATCGGCTGGAGGAATCTCCTCTATTGTATTCCTAGGGGTTCTCAAGCACTAAGAACACTTTGGGCACATGTCTCGCACTCAAATTTAGCTCTTCTGCTAAAGTGTCTGCCACTAAAATGACTGCTGCTGAGCCAGCTTTCCTGGTTAATATATCTAGTCCAGTGATCATGTTGGTCCAGATGTGCATTCACAAATTCCACCAGCATATTCATCAGGAAAGAGATGGTCAGCAGCATTTAAAGGAGTTCTTTGTTCATCCGATTCCATTAGTATGCTGCTAAGCTAGTGAAGGAAAATTAAGGGAATACTTATCCCTTTAAGACATTTGAGGCAGAGCTGAAAGGCTCACTCACTCCTGAATTGGAACACAATGTCCTGAGCTAGTTATTGACACTTCTTTCTCTCCTCCTAGTGTGTTGTTTACAATACAGGAGAAAGCCTCATTACTACAACCTACTTCATCCACGTTGGTTAGAAATGCTGTAGATTACTTCAAGTAATGTGTAAATACTTACACAAATATTTCTATAGCTAATATTTAGTGGAATTTGTTTTTAATTTGTATTTATACAAGTGCAGAAAACTCTTGTGCTTATTAGACAGTCATGTTGCTTCTGGTGTTTTGGTCTCCTTACCTAAGAAAGGATATACTTGCCATAGAGTGAGTGCAGCAAAGGTTCACCAGTCTGATTCCTGGGATGGCAGGACTGTCGTATGAGGAAAGATTGGGTCGACTAGGCCTGTATTCACTAGAGTTTAGAAGAATGAGAGGGGATCTCATTGAAACGTATAAAATTCTGACAGGGCTGGACAGACTGGATGCAGGGAGGATGTTTCCCTTGGCTGGGGGGTCTAGAACGAGGGGTCACAGTCTCAGATGCTGGCTAGGACATTTAGGACTGAGATGAGGAGAAATTTCTTCACTCAGAGGGTGGTGAACCTGTGGAATTCTTTACCACAGAAGGCTGTGGAGGCCAAGTCACTTAATATATTTTAGAAGGAGATAGATAGA
The DNA here is from genome assembly GCF_052327205.1 of Somniosus microcephalus. Lineage (NCBI taxonomy): Eukaryota > Metazoa > Chordata > Chondrichthyes > Squaliformes > Somniosidae > Somniosus > Somniosus microcephalus. Next base: position 344,836,355 of record NC_140987.1, read on the forward strand.
TTTCTAGACACAAAAGGCATCAAGGGGTATGGGGAGAGAGCGGGAATATGGTATTGAGATAGAGGATCAGCCATGATCATATTGAATGGCAGAGCAGGCTCGAAGGGCCGAATGGCCTACTCCTATTTTTCTATGTTTCTATGTTTTCTCTCACGTATAATTTTACCAAGTAAGGCGATGGTAAAGGTAAAACAGAGACTTCAGAGTCGATCTATCTCCTCTGATGTTGACATGAAGAATTTGTTGAAAGGATCAAGACTGAAGCATAAGTTCTCCTTCTCTATCACTTCTGAGAAGAAGACCAATCTTTGCTGAGCCTTACCAAATCTACCATGAGAGCTTCCAACATAGCAGGCCATTAACACACCTGAAAAATGCACTCCCTTTCCTTCCTGTCCAATGTACCCATAGCTGACACTCGACAAGATAAGAATACGTGAAACAGTGCTGCCACACCCCCCACTCCACGTGTCAGGACAGTGGCAGGAGTTGCACTGTAGGCCAATGCATCAATTGGGGTTGAAGTGCACACTTGAGAATGGGTGATTCCAAGGCAATTGGCCAAATTATGAAACATATCAGCAGTTTGGATTTGAAAGTGATATTGCTGGGAATGAGATTCTTTTAGCTTCTGCCCCAGGATCAGCCAGTCCGAACATAGACAAACAACTCTAGTGTGATCAGTCAATAAGCATTTCATTACAAGGTCCACAGATCAGTGCAAATGTACACTGGGGATAGGATGCTGGTGCAGGAGAGGCAATTCAGTGACTATCAGTATCTCACTGATGGCAGACTTGCTCCCCAGAAACACGAGTCAGCTTTGGAAATGGACTGCATGAAGCAATTATCTTGAAACTTTTACAAACATGGGGACTTGTATAACTGGCTAAAGATTGGCAGGTTTCCATCATGGTCTATTTTACTGATACCAGTTTTTTTTCTCCAAATATTTTTAATAAATCCCAAACTGCCGTGTTGGGATTTAAACTCACATTCTGTGAATTACAAGTCCAGGCCGCTGGATTACTAGTACAGCAACATAATCACTACACTACCTTACCCGGCCATTACAGAAGACACTTTCCCGCGGACGGGAGGAAAGATCATGCAGCTCCACTGCAAACGCCTCTTGGAACGACTCATGCGTTTCCCAATTAGCGAGCTGAACCATTCACGATCTGTGCCTAAAAAAAGCAATGTCTGATTAAAAAACAAACTGAGCTGGAACTATGTGATGCATTGGGTTAGCCAGACAAACCTGATGGGGTGAGAGACGTCTCTCTGTTAACTGTAAGGGCCCCAAATGAAATAAGCTTGGGAAATATTTAACAGTTTTCCTAGCAGGGGTGTGAAGTCACACCAAAAAAACTGAGAATAATTTGGCACAAATTGGCACTTAATTAGCAATATCTCTTGGAGCTGTTAGTGTGGGAAGTGAAAAAATCCACACTGGTAAGATGCACTTCTGAGGTTGAGGTAACGGCATATTGGTGGGGCAGAGTCGGGGAGGGGAGGGGCTTTATTCTGCTTTGCTGAAACCTGAACTGGGAATGGGTATTGCTGGTGCCTTGTGTCTGAAGAGAGAAGGTATCCCACTCTCCAACACCGAAATCTCTTGCCTCCGTAAGCATCAGAAATTATTAATTGGGAAAAAAACCTCAGCATATTGATAGTCAGATCTTCATAAAGTAACTCTATTCCCCACAAACTCCTTCGTGATTAATTAACTGTACGAGGATTGCACCTGCTTTGGAGTGTTCAACTTACAGATATTGAGCTGCATAGATTAATGTTGTTACATTTACGGTGATGACTGCATATCGTAAACGCGGAAATGTGAAACATACATTTCTCATTTGTCCACACTGGGTATGGACTAAACTGAACTCGCGTTCTTGTGTGAAATGGGCGGCGATTTAGTGCTACAATCTCCAAAAGGTTGAATAATTTAATTTACCAAACTAAAGTTAAATTACGAAGCAGAAATCAGAGCAGCTATTTAATGGCGGGAATTAGTATGCAATTGAAAAACAATTTTGTACACAGCAAATGAAACATTTTAATAGACTTAATCGTCCCCTTTGTGTACCTTTGATCAGATGCTGTTTGCATATTATTCTGCAGAGTGTAAACCTTGCAGGAGACAGCATCTTAATGTTAAAAATGTAAAGAAGGATAAAATGGCAATGGAGGGCAGCACATCCTTTCACATTTGAATGGTGAGAAATTAGTTATAAAGCATAACTGAATTAGGATGTAAGCATGTAAGAGCAAAATTAATAAACAGTAGGTGCATTGAGCGCACTAAAGATTTGACCTGGCTCCGTGCCCATCGCCACTCAGCAATTGCTGCATGTTGACCATTCTGTGCACTGTCCCAACGTTCCCTCAAATGCATTCTTTCAACGTCAACCGTCTTCTATATTTTTTCCAAGTGGTTTTAAAGTGTAGCTGCTGCCTAACGGCAGCACGTGGCTCGGCTATAGATACTTTGTCTAATTATGGGGGACCTGCAACTATCCAATTAAGAAACCGAAAGCATGCAATTCAATTTCTTTCGGGTTTCTATGCTGGCATAATCCTCCCCTCTAGTGGCTGCAGACTGAAAGCTACAAATCAGCAAACACACAGTCCGACACAAAGGGCTGTGCTGAAGTGATTTGAAATACTATTTATATATTAGGATATAAGACAGCCACTGAGAGAGAAATTAAAGCTAAGCCGAATTCAGTCCGTTTAACAGGACTGACTCGATGTTGGGCTTTTCTTGGTTCTATTTGTGTTTTTATTTTTCTTTTGCACCATAATTTGTGCCATTCCAGCCAGAGAGGAAACAGTCCTGCCAAAAAGCTGGTACCAAGAGCGAAAATGGATACGTCCTTCAGTCACACTGGATCAGTTTGGGTTGTGTAACCAACTCAAAGTCGTTTGAAAATGTTAACATTTTGACATGAATCCAGGGAAAGGAAACAACAAATGTATTTGGTGCATTCTGCAGTTCCAACAGCAATCTGACCGCTTTGTAACACTACAGCAGTGTGAACGACAATATACACGGTTTCACAGAGCTTAACCCAATCTTATTCTGTGTGTGCCTGAGTAGGGATATTTTGGAGGGAGGGGGAGGGGGTTGGAGACAGTTTAGCCTGTGTTTGAAGCAGAACATGGTGGCCTTTGCGAACCACAGAGTTTAAAGCCTAGGGCCTAGAAATTCACTAGCCTTAGCGCCGCTTTTGAGGCGCTAGAGGGACTAGCGCCAGAGTTATGGCCAGTTGAAAAATTCCCTGGGGCCCTAAAGCGGCGTTGCACCGGTAGCGCTGCGCCGGCACCGATGACGTCATCGGTGTGCGCAGCGTCCCGGTTGCCATGCCGACGGGCCCCAGTGCCGAAATTCAGTTGCGGCCGCCTCGCCCGTGGCAGCCGCAACTAAGACTCTGGCAACCGAGTCTTACACAAGTTAGCGCCGGCGCATTAAGGTCGCGTGGCGGCCGGCCGCTTTCCCGCCGGCCGCCTGCCCGCACCTCCCTCCCCGGACTCCTCCACCCCCCCCCCCCGCGGAACAGATGCGTCTGGCCTGCAAGCCCGGCACTTGTCCGAGGTGCCGGGCTCATTTTTGAAAAAATCAAACGGCCAGCGATCGGGTGAAGGCAGCGCCTCCTTAACGGGAGGAGGAGGCCTGCACTTCCCCAGCCTGCCGCACCGCATCGGGTGCCGCAGCGCCGGATTAGCACCGCAATTCGGCACTCAGCGCCCATTGGGAGGCACTCACGCCCGCCAGTAGCGCCGGCAGCCGTCTGGGCGCGGCACTACTGAATTTTTGGCGCGCGCAAGGGAATTAGCGCTGGCGCTAAATTTCCGGCGCTAAAGCCCTGGCGCGGCGTCAACTCAATTTCTAGGCCTAGAAGTTCCTGTTGGTGATATTAGTGGAAGGACATATAACACGACCAGTTCAAATTCCTCTATCTGTCATTTTAACCGAGGCCTTCTCCTGTTTATTTTTTAATGCTTCCATTAAAATAGCGACCAGAGATGCCCGTAGGCTAATAGCACAAATGGTAGGCCTAAATGATTTAATTAAAGTAGAAAGAATTACTCTGTTTTGGGCATATCACAGAAATACAGGAACAGAATCAATTCACAATCCAAAGCTGACGTATTACTAGTTAACAACGAAATGACATTTGCTCCCATGAGCGGAATTGCTGGGACCCTGGTCATGTAGTGAGATCAGAGTCCTTTAGCCCCCAACTCCAACATTACAAAACGCTGCTGTGTTAGTTTCACATCTTATTCCTTGACGTCGATTAAAAGTAAAAAGAACCCGTCCCTTAATACGACCACTTCAAATATCTTATCAACATCAACTACAGTCACAGCCTAGACCTGTGCCTTCCACTTATCATGATTTAAAGACTAGGGAACAAATCCAAAATGAAAGTTCTCTGTTATGTCTCTTTCTGCTGCTGGCACCGCCTCTCCAACAAGGAACATTTCCCCCTTGTACTGTTCTTAATGAAATTGTAAACAAACTTATATGGAACCAGCTTACTATGTCATTACAAATAGCAAACAGAGGAAATCTCATTATCTAACACTGGCTACCTATTTCCTGAAAATACCACTCCTTCTAAATTTTGCCACCACTTCCACTGATGTTAGTATTGCTTGAAGTACTGCCCCAAAACATTCAGGCCCAGAAATTCGGTGGGGTTAGTGCCCAATTAGAGGCGTTAGAGGGCCTTGCGCCGGAATTATAGCCGCGATCGAAATTGCGTTGGGCCCTACCATCGGCGTTAGCCGGTAGCGCTGCGCCGGCACCGATGACGTCATCGGTGTGCGCAGCATCCCGGTTGCCGTGGTAACGCGGCCGGACGCCCAAATTCAGTTGCGGCCGCCTCGCCCGTGGCAGCCGCAACCAACGATTGTTCAACGGGATGTTGCAGCATGTAGCGCCGGCGCATTAAGGTGGAGCGGCGGCCGGCCGCTTTCCCGGCGGCCGCCTGCCCGCACCTCCCTCCCCGGACTCCTCCACCACCCCCCCGCGGCACTGATGTGTGTGGCCCGCGAGCCCGGCACTTCTCCGAGGTGCCGGGCTCATTTGTCGGGCGAATCGACCGGTCAGCGGTCGGCTGCAGGCAGCTCCTCCTTAACAGAAGGAGGAGGCCTGCAGTACCCCAGCCTGCCGCACCGCATCGGGTGCCGCAGCGGGGGATTAGCGCTGCAAACCTGCATTCAGCGCCCATAGCGAGGCGCTGAAACCCTCCATTAGCGCCCGCAGCCGTCTGGGCGCGGGGCAGCTGAATTTTTGGCGGGCGCAGCGGCAAATATCGCGGGCGCAAAATTTGGGGCGCAAAAGCCCTGGTGGAGGCAAACCTAATTTCTAGGCCTCAATCTTTACAAACCATCAACGTTTTATCTCCAATACTGGCTATGTGTAATTTTTTATTCATTTATGGGATGTGGGCGTCGCTGGCAAGGCCAGCATTTATTGCCCGTCCCTAATTGCTCTCGAGAAGGTGGTGGTGAGCCACCACAGTCTCTGTTTACATTACAACAATGACTACACTTCATAAGTACTTCATTGGCTGTGAAGCACTTTGGGACGTCCTGTGCTTGTGCAAGGTGCTATATAAATGCACGTTCTTTTTCATGGCTGGTTTCAACCATGTGGCTGAGCATTACCATAACCGCAACCTCATGACCAATTTTGGGTTGAAATGTAAAACACAGTGGTGACAAACAAAAGTGCATCATTTAAACATTACAAAAATAGGTATTTTGTCTGGTTTACTGCTTAAACTACATATTGGCCCAGAAATTCGGGTAGGGGGCTTCCCGCGGGTGCAAGCCCCCGACCTACATTTACATATCGCGCTGACATTTGAAGACTGGGCCTGCGTCAATTTCCGGTCTGGATCCAGCGGCGTACTTAGTGCGATGAGCCAGCTGGGATCACGTGAGCACTGGGCAACCAATGGGAGTTTACAAAAGCCCATTCATGAGTTAGACATAAGACCCGTCAAACTCATGAAAACTCCAGGCGCCCAAAACACTACTTAAACTTTAAATAAAAGTTTTAAAAAATCCCACTAATTAAATTAACTATTAATAACTGTAAAAAACTATTTTAAACAATTATTCAAATTTCTGCCAAAAAAATGTTTTCAAGAAATCGGGCCCAAAAATACACTTACTTTACTGTAAATTCTTTAAAAATAATAAACCTGTGGAAAAACATTTCTAACTTTAATTATTAGACCCCTTACCTTTTAAAACTAAGTCCTTACGTCTACTTTTTTCATTCGTAAAAAGTGGAGGCCTTCACGCACGGACAAACCTGTCAAAAAAAACGAAGTTCAACGCGTACGCGCTGCCTGAAATGTCGCACGGGAACCGCCTCTTAACCCCTTGGTTCAGAGGAGTGGAAATGCCGGTTTTCCGCGCATGCGCTGTGCATGCTGAAATCCGGCACTTCCAACGGGCCCACGCGTGAGTACCCCGTCCGTACTCACGCGTTGGGACCCAAATTACTGGGCCATTGTATTTCAGACCTCTCCAATCGGCATGTGCTGCATCTGTTAACATCATGGATTCTTCAGCTGCTTGCATCTGGCTGCATCACCAGCTATGAGTATAATTTGTTTTTAGGTCCACTGTCTATATAGCTACATATGGCTTGACCTCATGTTAGCACAAATGGTCAACTTTGATTCATGAGGTGGAGGTACATGGGATGAGGTGTATTATAAATACAAACCTTAGTACTGGGCATTAATGCAACACATGCTTCAAACTCCTCTTTGTAGGTGGCTATTTATAATCTAACATTGCATCATCATGAGTATATAAGCACAATACATGACTTAATCTTCCTTTATCACAACAGTGACTACACTTCAGAAAGTACTTTATTGGCTGTAAAGCGTCCTGAAGTCATGAAAAGCGCTATATAAATGCAAGTCTTTCTTGCTTTTCTCTTTTCTCACAGCTACTCATAGTTATAGCCGATAAAAGGGGAATGAAATTCCAAATTAATTAAATTAAAGGCCTTGGAATGTAATAAATACCACCATTGAAAGATGTGAAGGCCTCCTGTCATTAAGGCTCAATACATCTACAAGAGGGGATCAATCAAGTCCAATATGAGCCAACTATACTAGGCTTGATGAGGGTGAATCCATTTTTTAAAAATATTCGTTCATGGGATGTGGGCATCGCTGGCAAGGCCAGCATTTATTGCCCATCCCTAGTTGCCCTTGAGAAGGTGGTGATGCGCTACCTTCTTGAACTGCTGCAGTCCGTATGGTGAAGGTATTCCCACAGTGCTGTTAGGGAGGGAGTGCCAGGATTTTGATCCAGCGACAATGAAGGAACAGCGATATGTTTCTAAGTCAGGATGGTGTGTGACTTGGATGGGAACTTGCAGGCGATGGTGTTCCCTGCTGCCCTTGTCCTTCTAGGTGGTTGAGGTCGTGGGTTTGTGAGGTGCTGCCAAAGAAGCCTCGGCGAGTTCCTGCAATGCATCTTGTAGATGGTACACACTGCAGCCACGGTGCGCCGGTGGTGCAGGGAGTGAATGTTTAAGGTGGTGGATGGGGTGCCAATCTAGCAGGCTGCTTTGTCCTGGATGGTGTCGAGCTTCTTGAGTGTTGTTGGAGCTGCACTCATCCAGACAAGTGGAGAGTACTCCATCATACTCCTGACTTGTGCTTTGTAGATGGTGGAAAAGCTTTGGGGAGTCATGAGGTGAGACACTCACCGCAGAATACCCAGCCTCTGACCTGCTCTTGTAGCCACAGTATTTATGTGGCTGGTCCAGTTAAGTTTCTGGTCAATGGTGACCCCCAGGATGTTGATGGTGGGGGATTCGGCGATGGTAATGCCATTGAATGTCAAGGGGCGGTGGTTCGATGCTCGCTTGTAGGAGATGGACATTGCCTGGCACTTGTGTGGTGCGAATGTTACCTGCTACTTATCAGCCCAGCCTGAATGTCATCCAGGTCTTGCTGCATGCGGGCATGGACTGGCTTCATTATCTGAGGGGTTGCACTGAACACTGTGCAGTCATCAGCGAACATCCCCATTTTTGGCCATGTGATGGAGGGAAGGTCATTGATGAAGCAGCTGAAGATGGTTGGGACTAGGACACTGCCCTGAGGAACTCCTGCAGTGATGTCCTGGGGCTGTGATGATTGACCTCCAACTACCACAACCATCTTCCATTGTGCTAGGTATGACTCCAGCCAGTGGAGAGTTTTATCCCCGATTCCCATTGACTTCAGTGTTACTAGGGCTCCTTGATGTCACATTTGGTCAAATGCTGCCTTGATGTCAAGGGCAGTCACTCTCACCTCACCTCTGGAATTCAGCTCTTTTCCATGTTAACAATGGAATTAGGTATAAGTGATTCAGTAGCTACAGTCGATGTCGGCATTTAAGGCTGGATTTTCCCGGGTCCCACCCAAACAGTGCAGGGGGACCCGGGAAACAGTGGGAAACCTGGAAGTTCGGGTTTCCCAACTCCACAGCGTGTGTGTGATTTGACGGGCAGGTTCCCCTCCCAGAAGCCAGCCTGACTGACAGGCTGACATCTAGTCGTGCGGGGAACACGGACCAGGACACCTCAGGACCAGGTAAACGCTGGGCCCAGGATGGTCAAATCCTGGGGCGGGGGGGGGGGAGGTGCGGTGTCAGATTCCCCTGGCGGGGGGGCAGGGGAGTCTGATCCCCGGCCCTGGGGCTGAGTCGCGATCCCCGGGAGGGGTCTAATCCCTGATCCCAGGGTGGGGGGGAAATTGCGATCCCCAGGGGTGGGGACGGTGTTCCAGGACTGGGGGGGGAGGGCGTCTGATCCCGGGGGATGGGGGGTGGTAGTCCAATTCCTGACCTCGGTGGGGTGCAGGCTGCTGGTGGGGGAGCTTGGGCAGCTGAGAGGAAGCACTCCTGCTCCTCCCGGCCCACAAGGATTGCTTCCCGAGGCTGAGGCCACCTCGTTGCAGCCACTGGGAATTCTGAGTCCCGGGATCCCCGGCCGTCTGCAGTAAAGCAGGTTAAAGTGGAGGCTTCGGGCCTTATATTATAATATTTAAATTGCCAACCCGCCTCCTGGCAGCAGGTTGGTAGCCCGCCCCCCCCGTCCCGCCTGAGTGAAAGGTGAAAGTGGGCGGGTTGGAGTCGGGTTATACATTTTTACAACTTTCACTTTCCATCACCTCCAACCCACCCATTCTTACCTGTGAAAATTCCAGCCTTAGAGTCAGCTTGTTCAAATTAAGGTGAAGATTTGCAACCAGTAAGGCCAATAAATTGGTAATTTCTTATCTCAGAATAGCTTTGAGAGGAGCAAAGGGCTGATCCTGGTCTCTGCTGTAAGTCTAGCAGGCCAATATAATTGGCATTCATTTATGGACTATCCTCCATTTGCTGCAATATCAGAAAGGACTTTTAGTCTTGTGATACTGTACCTCTTCATTTAGCCAAGATTGGACCTAAAGCATATTAAGGTGCTCTCATTTCTCAAATGTAATTTCTGGAGATATAATGAGGGAGAAATTCAACTCACGACCATCCGCTTTTCTGGCGTAGTTTTGTTGTTAGATCTCCAATTCTTGCTTTGTAGACATGACATGCTGGCCGGCTTAGAGTGTGAAGGAATAAGCCATATTTCAGAAAAATACACCATCATATGAACAGAATTCTGATTTTATTAATACATGATATACTGAGTTTAAAAATCTAAAGTCTCAACGACACAAGCTGTGCAAACAGGCTTCTGAGATGGGATGGTTTGATAACACAAAAGTTGTAAACACCACAAGCTTTTGAAATGGGAATTGGTTAAAAATACTAAAACAATGGCCCTATTGAAATAGCAGTTTGGCGCTTCCAGAAGGTCTGGAGTTTGGGAGAAACACAATGGAATGACCGAAGTAAAGTGTTAAAAACACTTCGAACAGGAACACAGAAAATTAAAAAACCATGTGCCTTTGTAAAAGTAACATCAAATGAAACAGGAAACATGATTATAATATAACCAACTAAGATGGCTAGGAAAACAAACACCCATGTCTTTAATTTACGTGTTGTAAATATGATACCAACAGAACATTTTGAATATATGACTTCAGTAGATGCACCAAGCACTCACATGGTTTTTGTATTGAACTTGGAACACCATGGAGACAGGAGTCTGTGGTTGTAAGGTGCTTTTAGAATTGAATGGAAGTCCTTCGGTAAGAATGGCATCAAAGGGATAAATCAGTAATAACAATTTAATATGATAAGTTTTTGGAACACCTAAAGGTAGAGATATAATTATGCATGCAGCAGCTAAATTGACAGTAAGTATACAGAAAAGTCAACAGGAAGATGACTAGCGATAATTAGCTTACATCAGCAGAAAACTTCAAAGGATAAACCACTAAAAAAGGTATAAAAATAGAGCTTTTCAGATAGACAGTCAGAAGTTGCTGGAAAGGGGCAAAGAGATTCTCTCAACTTCAGAGGTGTAGTGTATGTACTTTGCAGAAGGAACTATATTCTGCAGCCCCTGTATACTGCAGTACCAGTAGTGACCACCCCTGTATATAAGCCTGTGTAGTAACTTTGCATAGTAGTTCCAGTTTTGTCTCCACTCAGTAAACACCTGTTGTAACCAACTCCTGCAGTCCATGTCTCAATTACACACGGCCATAATACTGGCGACGAGCAGATCCGAACTTACCTACAGTTCTGCACCACCTCATGGGGATCCATCCCTGAAGTGAAGTTGTTAGAGGTTGAGGCCAGAAGGAAGAAAGAAAAAAAAACAAACAAACAGAAGAAACGGGCGTCGACCGTGGGCAACCGCCTCTGATTCATCGGAGTTGAAGAATTGCAGGAGAGGCTGTCGAGAGCGGGGCTTGGTTATCCTGTCTATGGTGTTCCAGCTAATTGGGCTGGTGGCAGGTAGTACACTGATCCTTCCTGGGCTGCGGCGGGCTAGAGCTCGATCGGGTGACTTTTCAACGGGGCCGAGCAGCGTTGTCGGGAAGAGGAGAGAGAGAGAGAGGGTGGAGCACACAGGGCGTGGCCGGTGCTATGAAGCCGGGCAGCGTACAGACCCGAGAAGAGGGAGGAAAGTGTCCCGTAGGGTTTGCTCTGACGGGAAAATAAAAGAAATTAGAAGCGCAGGAAGCCGCGAGGAGCTGCAGTTTGCCACGGGGACCGCGGAGAGCAGCGTTAGCAGCAGCGCGGGGGGGAAGTGCGCGAAGACCATAGGGCGTCGCCATCAAGGCATAAAAACGCCAGCAACAGCACTAGCAGCAGCGGAGAAGACAGAAAGCGCGGGAGGCGCCATCTTAATCCAGCGGGGAAGAAGGCAAAGCGCGGGAGGCGCCATTTTGTTCAATCGGGGAAGAAGGCAAAGATTTCCAAGATGCCGAAGACTGGCAATATCACTGCCTTCGATAATGCAATAGAAGACTGGACCACGTATGTGGAAAGAGTCAAAGTATATTGCAAGGCAGACGAAGTAGCCGATGAGGAAAAGGCATCGGTACTACTAAACTTAATGGGCACAAGAACGTACGGCCTATTGCGGAATCTGATCACTCCAGCCAAACCGATGGCGAAGAGTTTTAACGAAATTGTTGATATCCTACAGGAACACCTAAATCCTACATCGCTGCTGATAGCAGAAACATTTAAATTCCACAAGAGAAATCAGCATAAAGATGAGAGCAATGCAGATTACCTTACGGAACTACACAAGCTATCAAAGCACTGCCAGTTCGGAGCAGGACTGGCAGATACCCTATGGGACAAATTTGTCTGTGGACTCCTGAGTGAAGGAACCCAGAAGAGGTTACTCTCAGAGAAAGAGCTGACGCTAGATAAGGCTTTCAGCGTGGCAGTATCGTACGAAGCAGCAGCAAGGGGAGCTGCGGAAAGACAGCAAAAGCCACAGGAATACGGCACCTATGAAATGACATGGGGATTTGAAAAATATTATCGCTGTGGCAGAACAACCCATGACCAGAAGGACTGCTGGTCCAAGGACAAAATATGCAGGCAATGCGGAAAGATGGGACACATTGCATGAGTTTGCAGGTCTGGGAAGAAGACTAACGACAACAAAAAGGCTACTAAGGAACAGTACAGGAAAGTACAAAAGATGACGGACAGTAGTTCCGAAGACCAGAAGAGCGATAGTGAATCCGGGAACAAGAGACTAAGCTGTCTCAAACTTCACAACGAAATCGCAAAAGAGGATCACCGAACCATTTGGGTCACCCTCACGATAGCAGGGTCCCAAGTCAAAATGGAATTGGATACAGGATCAGCCCTGACCGTCATGAATCGACGAGACTACGAGCGGCTATTCTCACACATACCCTTGAAAGAAACATCCATTGTCTTGAAGACGTATACGGGGCAGAAAGTATACCCCAGAGGGAAAATAAGGGTGCCTGTCGAATACAACGGCAAGGAAATACAGAAATTGTACCTGTACATACTGCAAGATGGTGGACCACCGTTATTGGGACGTGAATGGATCAGAAAGATAAGTTTAGACTGGCACTCCATTCAGGCACTGACTGTGGCTGGTAAAAAGGATGACGACGTCACACCTGGACGATTGTCAAAAATCTTAGCTAACGCTAAAGAGGTATTTCAACAAGAACTGGGAACTCTTAAAGGCGTAACCGCCTCAATAAAAATAGAAGAGAATGCAATTCCCAAGTTTTTCAAAGCAAGACCGGTACCGTATGCAATTCGCCCAGCCGTCGAGGCAGAGCTGGAGAATCTGGAGAATGCAGGCGTGTTATCTAAGGTAGACTGGAACGAGTCGGCGACACCCATCGTTCCTGTCATGAAAAAAACGTTAAACAATAAGTCTGAGGAGCCAAGGAAGGTTCGCATCTGTGGGGCTTCAAGGTGACGGTGAACCCAGTCCTTCACACAGTACAGTATCCCCTCCCAAGAATAGAAGATATTTTCGCCTCACTATCTGGAGGGAAGCGTTTTACAAAAATTGACTTAGCACAAGCATATTTGCAGATGGAGGTTGAAGAATCCTCTAGGAAGTATCTCACGATAAACACTCACAAAAGTCTTTACCAGTATAATCGACTGGTATTCGGAGTAGCATCAGCTCCGGTGATAGGGCAAAGAGCGATGGAACAAGTCCTGCAAGGGATTCCGGGGACTCAGTGTTACTTGGATGACATCCTAGTGACAGGTGAAAATGACAGTGAACACCTTGCCAACCTAGAGCAGGTGCTCACTAGACTAAGAGAACATGGGCTACGAGCCAATTGCCCCAAGTGCGTGTTTTTTAAGAAACAGATATCGTATTGTGGCCACATGATTGATGAAGAAGGGTTACATAAGTCCCCTGACAAAATTGAAGCGGTAGTTAAGGCTCCAGCGCCTGAAAATGTGTCGCAACTGAGGTCATTCCTCGGATTGGTGAATTACTACCATAAGTTTTTGCCGAATTTGTCCACAATTCTGCACCCACTGAACGCCCTACTACAAACTGGAGTAGCATGGAAATGGAGCGATGAATGTAAGCGGGCCTTTCAGAAGAGTAAAGACCTAATCACTTCAAGAGAAGTATTGGCTCACTACAACCCAACACTACCGATAAGACTGGCGTGTGATGCGTCTCCCTACGGCATTGGAGCGGTACTGTCACATAAATCCCTTGATGGTTCAGAGAGGCCGATAGCTTTTGTGTCACGCTCGTTAACTTCAGCCGAGTGTAACTACGCCCAGATTGACAGAGGCCCTCAGCCTGGTGTGGGGGGTGAAGAAGTTCAATCACTACCTGCATGGTCAGAAATTTACTCCACTAACTGATCATCAACCTCTTGTCTCCATTTTCAACCCTCAGAAGGGCGTCCCAGTAATGACAGCACAACGGCTACAGAGGTGGTCCCTTTTCCTAGGGGCCCACCAATATGACATTGAGTACAAAGGAACTAAACAGCATGGGAATGCTGATGGATTGTCGCGCCTACCGTTGCCGATGGTGGAAGAAGCACCTGCAGTGGATCCTGTGGAGATATTCCACTCGACCATAGTCGAATGTCTACCTGTGACGAATGCAAACATAGAAAAGCAAACACGAAATGACCCGACACTCTCCAGGGTCTATGATTTAATGGTGAAGGGATGACCAGCACATGGCGAACCACTGTTGCCAGCATTCTCGCCGAGAAGAGAACAGCTGTCAGTGTGCAGAGGAACCTTGATGTGTGGATCCAGAGTAGTAATTCCACCCAAATTGAAGGATAGAGTGTTCAATGAGCTTCATGAGGGTCATCTGGGAGGGGTAAAAATGAAGAACTTAGCCAGAGCGTTTGTGTGGTGGCCGGGAATCGATAGAGAAATCGAAGAGATGACCAAGAGCTGTACAGGATGCCAGAAGGTCCAAAACGCCCCACCACAAGCCCCTCTACATCCATAGGAGTGGCCCTCATCTCCATGGCAAAGGGTACACATTGATTTTGCTGGTCCATTTATGGACTCGATGTTTTTAATTGCGGTGGATGCACATTCAAAGTGGCCAGAGGTAATAAAACTGTCCTCAACCACCACAGAAAAACCTATCACAGTCTTACGAACCATATTCGCCAGAAATGGGCTGCCTGAACAGATTTGCTCCGACAATGGACCACAGTTTGGCCTAGAAATTCAGTTGGGCGCGCCAGCCGTTAGCGCCTTAGGAGGAGTAGATCTCGAGCGCTAGGCACTTATCGCCCGGGCGTAGCGTGATCTGCGCCTCTCCCCAACTTCAGGACACATTTAGCGCCGGTGCAAAGTCTTAGCGCGCGCCCTGCTGCGCGCGCAGATCATGACGTCATTTAATAGTGCAACGCCCTTTGTGCGCCCCAAACCGGAACTTCACTCGCGCCGGCCCATTGTGCGCCGGGTGGCCCGAGCGACTGTGAAGTGGAACGGTACACAGGCCAGCCGGGCCGCGGGGAGCGCAAATTAAAGTGCACTTACCGAGCAGTATAAAGGCCAGCCATTTTGCAGCATTCACTCTTGTGCAACGGTTTTTTGGACAGAGACCAAGGAGGAGAGTTTACTGGTTTGGACCAACACTTGGACAGGTATTTTTGGCTCAGGCCAGAGCTTACCAATTATCTTTGCCTTCATTCAGAGCTCAGTGTTTGCCAGCATATAATGGGGGCTGCATTGGGTGGCAATGCTGAATTTCAGCCTTATGCCAGAAGGGCTTACAGACGCCGTGAGAGAGTGGCAGCCCTGGCTAGACGCAGAGGGGGCAACAGGCGTCGCCAACTGAGGCCTTACCCACGCAGGGTATACCGCCAGCAGACCTCCTATCTGACCATGTCTGCCGCGATGTGTGTTAGGAGGCTGCGATTCCGAAGGGAGGTGGTTGCAGACATCTGCCGGCTGCTTCAGAGAGATCTGCAGCCACAGCTGATGCGCAGGACGTCTCTGTCGGTGGCAGTGAAGGTGACGGTGGCTCTCAACTTCTATGCCTCCGGCTCCTTCCAATCCGCTACTGGGGACATCGCTAACATCTCCCAGTTCGCCGTGCATTGCTGCATCCGCCAGGTGACCGAAGCCATTTTCAGAAAGAGACATCAATTCATCTCCTTCCCCATGACCCTGGACAAGCAGCAGCAGCGTGCAGTGGGGTTTGCAAGAATAGCGGGCTTTCCCATGGTGCAGGGCGCCATTGGCTGCACGCATGTGGCTTTGCGGGCACCTCTTGAGCATGCCGAGGAGTACCGCAACCGGAACGGCTACCATTCCCTCAATGTACAGCTGGTGTGTGACCACAGGCAGCGCATCCTAGCTGTCAATGCCCGCTTTCCAGGCAGCAGCCACGATGCCTTTATCCTGCGACAGACAACTGTGGCTGACATGTTCCAGGCACAGCCTCCCCCAAGAGGATGGCTTATCGGGGACAAAGGCTATCCTTTGTGTACCTGGCTCATGATCCCGCTCCGCGCGCCCACGACCCCTGCTGAAGAGGCATACAACGAGAGCCATCAAGCGACGAGGAACCTCATAGAACAAACAATCGGCGTGCTCAAGCAACGGTTCCGCTGTCTCGATCGCTCCGGGGGAGCCCTCCAGTATTCGCAGGATCGAGTCTCCCAATTCGTCGTCGTTTGCTGCATGCTGCACAACCTGGCTATCCGCAGGACTCAGGCACTGCCACCTCACGTTGGACCACCACCTCAGGAGGAGGAGCATGAGGACGACGAGGACGAGGAGTACCAGCCCAGGAGGGACGCACAAGGTCCAAGGGCCGCCCGTCGGCGGCTTATTGAACGTCACTTCTAGGCCCCCTGTCAGGGAATGGCTTGTGCCAATGATAGAACATGATTGCAGCCGCTCCGCAAGCCCTCAGCCGGTTAAGGCAACAAACACTTCAAAGATCAAACATGGACAATGTGAATAAATAAAATGCTTTATTGTACAAACTCTGGGCCCTTCCCACATGAAAACCAAAAACAGACGAAACCCCCAAAAAACACTCAAACACATTACTCGCTCCCACAACCTGGAGAGGATTAACAAAATAGGGCAACTAAAATGGCCGTCATTCTCGGCCTTCGTCGAAAACAAACATCACATCATCGGCCTTCAAAAAACAAACATCCAATTCTCGGCCTCAAGAAACAAACACAAATGGCCACACATTCGACTATTTGGCCCGCTAGGGCGATGCCTTGGCCATCTTTGGGTGGCCCCTGCCCGCCCTGCTGCTCCGCCTCAAAGTAAGGCCATTGGCTGCTGCAAGGCTGGGGGCAGGCTCCTGAGGGGCACATGTCGTGACGGCAGATGCCCTTGGGGGTCGGCCTAGTCGAGGTCTGGCCGTTGAGCGGGCGGCTGTTGATTGCTGCAGCTGTGGCTGGCCAGCATCAGTCGCTGCAGCAGCTCCTGGCAGCTCCACTGGGGGAGTGGCAGTGGCGGCTGGAGGAATGGCGGCAAGCTGGCGGATGGCAGGCGCTCGCTGGTCGCCTGAGACACTGGCACTCGCCCGGGCCAGCACTGCAGCATGCGCACCAATCTGCCGAGGGACAGACCGCTGTGCTGCTGCAGCGCGCCGGGTGCCCTGGCGATGCCTGGCTGACACAGCGAGTGTGGCAGCAGTGAGTGCCCGTGTTGACCTGTTCACTGACCGCAGCAGAGCAGCCAGTGACTGGACAGCACCACTGATCACCTGGCCAGTCGCTGACAGATCTGCCCGGTATTCCGCCCGACTGGTGGCCTCTAAGGGCCCGAACTCGGCCACACTCCGAGAGAGGGAATCGATGGACTCAGGCAACCGTGCCACTGCCGCCATGAGCTCCGTGTGCCGGCGCTCCGAGTCCACGGACAAGTCTTCGAGGTGTTCCATCTCCTTGGCGAAGAGCATCTCCTGACTGGAGGCCGGACTCTCCCTCTGGGGAGAAGGCAGCCGAGCTGGCCGACCCTTCCTGCGTTGCTGGAGGCCGCTGGGCCCAGCAATTGGACTCCCCTCCGACGCATACCCCCTCTGGGGAGAAGGCCGCCGAGCTTCCACCCCCCTCCCGCCTTTCTGCAGCACGCAGGTCCCAGGAGCTCCCCTCCCCTTCGACACTTCCGCCACGCTGCCCTCCAGGGAAGACGTGTCCCCTACATTGGCCTGGGTGGCCGCGGCTGAGGGTTCCCCTGATGGGCCGCCTTCCTCTTGCTCCTCCTCCTGCCCCTCCTCGGAGGGTCTGTCACTGGCAAGTTGAGGGACCTCCTCTTGACCATCTGAAAGCAGGAAGGCACAAGAGTAGCTTTAGAGTGAGGAGAGGGCATCAGTGCGGGATGCATGAGTGGTGGCATTCAGCGCATTGGTCGGACAGTGGCAAAGGATGTAGATCTGATGCGCAAGTGGGACGAGAGAGGTGCAAAAGGTGATGTCCTTACCATTGCTGCCCAGAACAGGGTCGGCATCTCCACATGCAACGGGCCCAATCACCCGGCCACCCATGAGGCGCTCCACGCGATATTGCAGGTCGGTGAGTGGCTGGATATGGGGTCGGCCTCCCCCGGTCGCAGTCCGGCTCTTGCGATTATTCGCCAGCTTGGCCTGCAAGAGAAAGGACGGCCTCTAAGTACAGTGTGTCGCCGTGATCTTGTGTGCACTGCCTCCCATGGTGGAATAGCCTGGCCAGTGTGTCGCCATGATCTGGTGTGCACTGCCTCCCATGGTGGAATAGCCTGGCCAGTGTGTCGCCATGATCTGGTGTGCACTGCCTCCCATGGTGGAATAGCCTGGCCAGTGTGTCGCCATGATCTGGTGTGCACTGCCTCCCATGGTGGAATAGCCTGGCCAGTGTGTTAAGTGCAGAATGTGCAATTGATGCTCATGCCTGTGCCATAGCTGCTGGATGAAGGCTGGCCATTAGAGCTTTCAGGTCCCTTTGCCCATAATGTGAGGTGCCCATGCAAGGATGAGGAGGTCATTGGAAAGGGTACTCACCCTGACAATGCGTGTGAGGTCATTTAACTTTTTGCGGCATTGGGCACCAGTCCTGGGGACGTCGCTGTTGGCTGACAGCTTGCTGGCGACATGCCTCCAGGCTCTCCTGTAGACGCGGACCGTCGCCTTCTTGCCATTGTCCGGGTACAAAACATGGCGCCTCTTCTCCACAGCAGCAAGCAGCACACTCAGATCACGCTCTGAGAAGCGCTGCGCACGTTCACGGGCCTTCTCCATGTCTTCAGGCGCTATTTGGGTCCAGCAGCAGTGTTCAGGCCTAGCTGGAGGGCTCCACTATCCAGGGCGTGGCAGCAGACACAGTCGACCCTTCCCCCTTAAGAGCTGGCCGGCACCAGGGTGTCTGCTGTCAATCACGAGATGGCCGCACCTGCGCTGCGCCCGGCCTCGGCGCTATCGATCACCACCTCCGGCTTAGCGCCCAAAGAGAGGCGTCCAGCAGCAGTTTTAGCGCTCGCCCGAACTAGTAGGGCGAAGCTAATGAATATCGGAGAAGTGGCATAGATTTGGCGGCGGCCGCAAACTTTAGCGGACGCCCCACTTTAGCGCCCCAAAAGTGGCGTCAATGAATTTCTAGGCCTTTGTGTCTGAAGAATTCCGGAGGTTCTTAAAGAACAATGGTGTTAAGCATTACACATCCGCCCCATATCATCCAGCCACCAATGGATTGGCTGAGAGGTTCGTTCAAACATTCAAGAGGGCTATCAAGGCAATATGTAATGAAGACATACCCCTACAACACAAGGTGGATAACTTCTTGTTTGCCTACCGGAATGCGACACATGCGGTTACCAACCAAACTCCAGCCATGATGTTCTTCAATCGAAAACTACGATGCCGCTTGGATTTGGTTAAGCCAAACATCAGAAGAGATGTGGAGAACAGGCAGTTTCAGAATATAAATGAAAGGCCGACTAGGAGTTTTAAGATAGGTCAACCAGTTTTGGCCCAGGACTACCGCACAGAGAAATGGCAGCCAGGAACGATCTGCACACGGCAAGGACCTCTAATGTATACCGTGGACGTTGGAGAGAGCATTGTAAGACGCCATGCTGACCAGATTCTAGAGTCACTGGGAAACGTCAAATCCACACCACGATCCGATACACCTGGCGATGAAACCGAAGTACCAATTGCATCTACCTCAGAATCGGTGATATTGGAAGCAGACGAACCAAACAACGACGTTGATCCCGAATCAACTTTACCAGAAGAACCTGATACCCCAAAGAGGCGTTATCCAGACAGAATCAGGAAGCCTCCTCAAAGACTGAACTTATAATTGCTTAACTTCAGCTAATGTATATAGCAACTGTAATTGTAAATATGTTACTTGATTATTAATCGAATGTTATGTACTGTTTAGCTAAAAGGGGAGGAATTGTAGTGTATGTACTTTGCAGAAGGAACTATATTCTGCAGCCCCTGTATACTGCAGTACCAGTAGTGACCACCCCTGTATATAAGCCTGTGTAGTAACTTTGCATTGTAGTTCCAGTTTTGTCTCCACTCAGTAAACACCTGTTGTAACCAACTCCTGCAGTCCGTGTCTCAATTACACACGGACATAATAAGAGGCACACTCTAAGTTTTTAACTCTGAGTCTCAGGGATCAAGGTAATTTTAATTTGATTTTCGTGGATATTCTGGATTACAATTAAGAATAAGAAATGTAGAAATGTACGAAGTTAAGATTTGAGAATAAGAATCTCTGAGGATAAGAAATGTAAGCTATTTGTTTTTGAGCTGTTAAAGTTGCGATTGACTCACAAGCTGTTAACTGTATGTTGGCTCTTAAATAAATCTATATATTTTTAGAATTGTCTCAAGCAGTATTTCTGTATCAAACTCGCAAACTCAATTTCTGTACACACTTTTGTGAGGAGTTGCAGAATTCTGGGGGATATTTCAGACCCTCATAATATCCAGAAGGCTACAGTCTAGTTAAACTTATTAAAAGTGCTATCCGGAGGACGGTAACATCTTCACGTCATTCCTTTCCTTTAGGGAGAGATAGTCTGAACCTTTAGACCCAATTAAGCGTCTTATAGAATTCGGCTATCTTTAACTATAGTTGAAGGTGAACGTCTGGGGAACACGCCTGATCTGGGGTAGCCCAAAAAGGGCTAGGACTAGTAATTATCCCTTCAAGAGTAGGGGCCGAGCAATTTCCACCCCCCCCACCCACCCTGCCCCCCCCGACTAGTGAGTCATAGAGTCATACAGCACAGAAAGAGGCCCTTCGGCCCATCGCGTCCGCGCCGGCCATCAAGCCCTGTCTCATCTAATCCCATTTTCCAGCATTTGGTCCGTAGCCTTGTATGCTATAGCATTTCAAGTGCTCATCCAAATGCTTCTTGAATATTGCGAGGATTCCTGCCTCTACCACCCTTTCAGGCAGTGAGTTCCAGATTCCAACCACCCTCTGGGTGAAAAAGTTTTTCCTCAAATCCCCTCTAAACCTCCTGCCCCTTACCTTGAATCTATGCCCCCTTGTTATTGACCCCTCTACTAAGGGGAAAAGTTCCTTTCTATCCACCCTATCCATGCCCCTCATAATTTTGTATACCTCAATCAGGTCCCCCCTCAGCCTTCTCTGCTCCAAGGAAAACAACCCCAGCCTGTCCAGTCTCTCTTCATAGCTGAAGCGCTCCAGCCCAGGTAACATCCTGGTAAATCTCCTCTGCACCCTCTCCAAAGCAATCACATCCTTCCTATAGTGTGGCGACCAGAACTGCACACAGTACTCCAGCTGTGGCCTTACCAGCGTTTTGTACAGCTCCATCATAACCTCCCTGCTCTTACATTCTATGCCTCGGCTAATGAAGGCAAGTATCCCATATGCCTTTTTAACCACCTTATCCACCTGTTCTGCTGCCTTCAGGGATCTATGTACATGCACACCAAGGTCCCTCTGATCCTCTGTCTTTCCTAGGGTTTTACGATTCATTGTGTATTCCCTTGCCTTGTTAGTCCGTCCAAAATGCATCACCTCACACTTTTCAGGGTTAAATTCCATTTGCCACTGTTCCGCCCATCTGACCAACCCATCTATATCGTCCTGTAGCCTGAGGCTTCCCGCCTCGCTATTTACCACCCCACCAATTTTCATGTCATCTGCGAACTTACTGATCATACCTTTTACATTCACATCCAAATCATTAATGTAGACCACAAACAGCAAGGGACCCAGCACCGATCCCTGCGGTACCCCACTGGACACAGGCTTCCAGTCACAAAAACAACCTTCCACCATCACTGAGCTGCAGCCAGAAGCCCATTTGGTTCCCAGAGCTCACTGAAGGTATTCAACTGAGGCCCAAAGCCAAATTTAACCTGGGTCTCAGGCTGGCATGGAACGCTGCTCCAAGCTGTCACTCCGCCTTTGGGAGTGAGTCGAATTTCTCAGAAAATAACATTTATTGTTAAACGGTCGATTCAGAGTCTTTGATAACCGGCATTTTTGTAGAAAGTCAGGCTTTGCGCTAACTTGAACCTGTATCACTAACAAATGACAACCTTTGAGACAAGGTAACCCAATAAGCATGAGCTGAATCAGTCATATTTAACATTAAACCACAACTGTCCCTGGCAAGTGCGATGTTGGTCTTGGCAGCCCAAAAGGAAATAAAGTGAGGCAAAAGGCAGGAAGGAACTGTTGGAAACATGCTGGGAGAGGCACCATGAGAGAAATGGTATTTTAAAAAATACGTTCCTCATTGAATTCTTCATATGAAGCATCAGTTGAAGTAGTTAAATTCAAATTCATGTTTGGTTTCACAACCTAAACATAAATAAAGTTGTACCATTTATAAGAAAATAATCCTTGGGATGTAGGCATTGCTGGCAAGGCTGGCATTTATTGCCCATCTTCAGTTATAAACATTGGGGTAGAAATTGGTAAACCTTGTGCCTACTTTTCAGGATTGAAATGAGCACAATGTGTACCAATTTAGCAGTGGGATGGTCTATGCCCAATCTGTGCAGGCATTAGACCCACTGCTATGTAAATATGTAAATTTGGGGGCTTCAGCTGGTTGAAAGGTCCCATCAACACTTGGACATGGCCAGCTCAGGATTCGTCAGAGGCCCCTGTGGCCGCTAAGAGATGAAACCTTTTCCAGAGGATCCAGGAGGAGCAGGAATGCTCCCTCTACTCTATAGGACTCGCAATCGCCTCTCCCCCCTCCCCACCCCGGAACTTATCCGAGGGGCACTGCTGGCGAAGTAGGCAGCCCAACATTAATCTCATCTCTCGGGCGAGCTGCCTGTGGAGCTGGAACCAGCGGGTATTTCCATCCATCCTTGTGCCTCTCGGTCTGGGTGTGTGCCGATAGGCCCAGAAAACAAAAACTACCCCAATTGAGTTTCCTTGGCAGCCACATCAAAGGTGCACCGGGACAAAGGTGGTGGAAAAAGCCTCAAGAAGCTTTGTCTAACTTAGCACTATCTGCAAGGTCAATGTTGGAAACCTATATTTTCCAATATGGTACAGTTTGACTAGAAGCTCGTGCTGCACTGACCCGTATGGAAGTGTGCTATTTGCAATCACTTTTCTGAGGTCAGCTCCTCATCATAATTATGCATTACTCCAGCTGCAGATTTGGGTGTGTGAGGAATCACACTGCTGGTGAGAACAGAAAATTACATGCAGCTGAGTGTCAGAATAGGTAGACAAACATTCTGAAAGTCTTTGAAAATACTTAAAAGTCATCTCAAACCATTGAAGGGCAAGGGAACTAAGAAGTGCCAGGGAAAAAAGTGAAGGGGAAGGAATCCCAATATGCAGGGCATGAGTCTGCAGGCTAGTGCTACAACAGCCCAACACCCAATCCTCTGCTTGATGGCTGTTGACGTGGAGAGGTGCTGAATGAGGTCGTTGTAAGGAGGGTTGCCACATGTGCTACTCATGCCTGATCCCCACAGGTCAACATTGCAGAATGCTTGCAGGGAGGCCAAGATGACCATTGTGGTGAAATAAGTCTTATAAGTATATACCTTATTCTACCTGTGTATAGTTTCCTATTGTAATCTATTGTAACCCTGCTGTTTTCTTGGTTGGCCAGGAATGCTGATGTACTGTATACCACTCTGCTGTGCCATTGATTGTCCTGATCTGTTACTTCGCCCCTGGCTCCTCCTCCTAGTTCACTTCTGAGAAGCTGATCAGAAGGCTAACATGTGTGTTCTGTTCTGTCCAGTTCTAATGTAGGGGGTTTCTCTTGCTCGTTCTGGTCTCCTGCCAGGCTTTGTGCAATAATTACCCTTGAGTGGTTCGACCCACTCTCCCCTACGGTTCTAGACCTTGGACTTAGATGCAGAGAACTGTAGTGCAGAGAAAGGACTCAATAGACCAGGTTGAATAGCACGAAATGGATGCTTTTATTTTTAAACAGTTTGAAGCATTACAAAATACATGTCATAGGCACAGATTAAAGTAACTACGATCATGCACAAATTTATGAGCTTGACTCTATGGAAATGGGGAACACACGGCACATCGTAAAAGGGAAAACACATTACGATTACCCTTAACTCCCTCCCCTATACCTAAACTAAGTTTCGACCTGAGGAACTCGGGATCATGCTCACCACTCTCAAAATCGCGAAAAAGGGGTTCGCAGCCTTTTGGCTCAGCTTTCCGTCGTCACGTGGGTCTGGAAACTTCTGTCGCAGTCGATATTCTCTCTCTCTCTCTCTCTCTCTCTCTCTCTCGAGGCGGCGGGGTAGACACAGCCTCGATGAGCACTCGTCAAGGTTGAGATCCACTAGGTCTGTTGTCGATTTGGGTTCATGGAACAGAACAACAACCCGATGGGATGTTGAGGCACGGAAGTGTCAGGCCCGGAATGTCCTTTCTCTCCGGCCTGGATCGTCAGTTTTCCTGAGGGTGTCTTCTCCTTCGGCCTGGGTCGTCGATGATCTCCCGACAACAGCACCCGGGCCACCCTCGTCGTCTTCCCGTCGTGGCCGAGCCTTGTCTGGCTGAACACCGACCACGTTGTCTTTTCACCGAAATTGTCCGTCCGAAGCGTCTTTAAAAAGAAGCGTCTTGATCGATTCCGAAGTTACCGAGGTAGAAGAGGCGCGCCGATGGACTTTTCAAAATCCATATTTATACCCTTTTGGGACAGTCTTATCTCCCGCCAAATCATAGTCCTGTCTTTGTATTAATTTTGGCGGGCAGAAATCTCTGCAGGGGCGCTTTGTCTTGTAATGGGAGCCGGTGATAACTTAACTGGCCTTCCTGGCCGATAATGTCTTTTAATGTCTTTTACATTGTCACCGTGACTCGGTTCGCATATTGATCGGTCTGGAGATTTCCCTTGATGGCTGTTAAACGTTTTCTCCTTTGTACATTAAATGGGTATAAGTGTTCATGCATTGTCCGCCCATATCTTGATGGGCCCCATCCTGTACTTAGAATCCATTGAATATGTATGCTGTTTCCCTGAGTTTCGGTTTCCCGATACTGGCTTTCGCGGGCTTACTGTCTTCAATCCACAAGCCTGTCTGGCTTGCAGTAACAGAAATCAAATGGTCCAGAAAACTGATCACGAGGCCCGGCACCATTTTGTATGCCCTTTTATCAAAGGTTTTTCTGTGCAAGCTTACTTTGGTCAATAAACTGTCTTATTTTATCCTGTTTTCTTGCGTGATTATTGCTGAAAATTTCGAATCTTACACTAAGCTATTAAAAGCCAACTGTTTGAGTTATAACTACCAGTCTCTGTAGCTATTTAAGGTATATCAATTTTAATAGCTTATTACTTCCAGGGATGAACAGACTCCTGAAGCCGGAGCGTCTAGACAGTGATCCACATTCGGCGGACGCATCGAAGAAATTCGCACATTGGCTCCAGTGTTTCGAACATTTTATTGCATCGCTCGATGATGGGGCCAACAAACTGGGCCTACTGACTAACCTAGTAAGTCATCAGACTTACTCGCTAATCGAGGACGCTTCTACATACGAGGATGCACTCGCGACTTTCAAGGCCCAATACCTGAAGCCTGTTAACGAGGTGTATGCCAGACATCTCTTGGCTACCCGCAGGCAACTACCGGAGGAATCGCTGGATGATTTTCTACAGAATCTAAAGGCCCTGGCGAAGGACTGCAACTACAAGGCCGTGACGGCCATTTTGTACCAGGAAGAAGCGGTTCGCAATTCGTTTATATCGGGCCTTCGATCGAATTACATTAGGCAGAGGTTGCTTGAAAGGGACACTCTGGATCTAAAGACGGCCGTGGCTACAGCTTGATCGCTGGATGTGGCGCAGAAGAACTCCGAGACCTATGCGTCAGGCCATGCGGCCCTCTCAGCCTCGTGCGCGCCGAGCGAGGAGGCGCCATCCTCTCCGCCTGGGCCTCGGACCAGCCCTACACCACGGGAGTCTCCACCCAGCCCCACCACTGCAGCGATGTCCCGCGGACCAAGATGCTACATCTGCGGCCAGCTCAAGCACCCCAGACACCGATGTCCTGCGAGAGACGCCACATGTTTCAAGTGCAAGAAACGGGGACATTTCAGCAAGGTATGTAAGGGGAATCCCATACCTGATACAGTCTCCGCAGCCCTACACGTGGTCCCAGAATTTGATACCGTCTCAGCGGCCGCCTACGGATCTACGATAGCCTCAGTCACGGTTGACCAGTCCAGACCGCATCCACTATCAAAGTCTATGATGGACGTTAAGGTAAACGGACACCCGACGAAGTGTTTAATCGATTGCGGGAGTACTGAGAGTTTTATTCACCCTAGCCTCATCAAACCGTACTCACTAAAGGTGTACCCTACCCGGAGCAAAATCGCGATGGCATCTAAGTCCCTCACTTCGGAGGTAATCGGTTTCTGTAAAGTAACACTGACTGTTAAGGGCACAGAGTATAAAGATTTTAAACTCCTTGTGTTGCCGCAGCTCTGCGTGAAACTAATTCTAGGCCTAGATTTCCAGTGCCACCACGAGAGCGTCACACTTGCATATGGCGGATCCCAGCCCCCGCTCACAGTTTGCGGCCTCTCCACTTTAAAGATAAGCCCGCCATCCCTGTTTGCGAACCTCGCCCCAAACTGTAGACCTATCGCGACCAAAAGTCGACGGTACAGTTCGGAAGATAATAAAAAATGTATAAAAGAAGAAGTAGGAAGGCTACAGCGGGAGGGTATCATCGAAAATAGTAATAGCCCGTGGCGTGCTCAGGTAGTGGTGGTTAAAACTAACGAAAAGAAACAGCTCGTGGTCGACTACAGCCAGACCATCAACATATATATGCAACTAGACGCTTATCCCTTGCCTCGCATCTCCGAGATGGTGAACCAGATTGCCCAGTATCATGTGTTTTCCACTATTGACTTAAAGTCTGCCTATCACCAGCTCCCCATAAAAGTAGATGACCGTCCTTATACGGCTTTTGAAGCAAATGGGCGCCTGTACCAATTCCTTAGGGTACCCTTCGGGGTCACGAATGGAGTTTCCGTTTTCCAACGGGAAATGGACCGTATGGTAGATGAGAATGCGTTGGAGGCAACATTTCTGTACCTGGACAAAGTTACTATTTGTGGACGCGACCAACAGGAACATGACCGGAATCTTGCTAAATTTCTAGAGACTGCCCAAAAGCTAAACCTGACCTATAACGAGCACAAATGTACTTTCAACACTACTCGTCTGTGTATTCTCGGCTGTGTGGTAGAGAATGGGGTAATCGGGTCAGACCCTGAACGATTACGCCCGCTTAAAGAACTACCACTGCCACATAACCCTAAGGCCTTAAGAAGGTGTCTGGGATTCTTCTCTTATTATGCTCAGTGGGTGGCCAACTATTCGGACAAAGCCCGAGCCCTTATCAAGTCGACGTCCTTCCCTCTATCAGTAGAAGCGCAGGAGGCATTCACCAACATCAAACGGGACATTGAAAAGGCCGTGGTATGTGCTGTAGATGAGAGGATACCCTTCCAGGTAGAGAGCGATGCTTCTGATTTCGCG
This sequence comes from Somniosus microcephalus, assembly GCF_052327205.1. Classification (NCBI taxonomy): domain Eukaryota; kingdom Metazoa; phylum Chordata; class Chondrichthyes; order Squaliformes; family Somniosidae; genus Somniosus; species Somniosus microcephalus. The sequence goes on from NC_140987.1 coordinate 344,863,835, forward strand.
TTGGCTGCAACCCTCAACCAGGCCGGGAGACCGGTAGCCTTCTTTTCCCGTACACTACAGGGTCCTGAAGTCAGGCATTCTTCCGTTGAGAAGGAAGCACAAGCAATTATCGAGGCGGTCAGACATTGGAGACATTATCTTGCCGGCAAACGTTTCACACTCCTCACTGACCAGCGGTCTGTGGCCTTCATGTTTAACACGAAGCAGAGAGGCAAGATAAAAAATGACAAGATCCTAAGATGGCGGATAGAACTGTCCACTTACGACTACGATATTATGTACAGGCCAGGAGCACTCAACGAGCCACCCGATGCCCTATCTCGAGGGGTATGTGCCAGCCTTAGTACTGACAAGCTCCAAAGTCTCCACGACGCACTCTGCCACCCAGGAATCACCCGATTGAATCACTTCATCAAGTCTCGCAACTTACCCTACTCCATTGAGGAGGTCCGAACGATGACCAGAGCCTGCCGCGTTTGTGCGGAATGCAAACCCCGCTTCTACAGGCCCGAACAAGCTCACCTCATCAAGGCAACTTGGCCATTCGAGCTCCTAAGCCTTGATTTCAAAGGTCCTCTCCCATCGGTTGATCGTAATGTCTATTTCCTCAACGTTATAGACGAATACTCTCGTTTCCCCTTTGCCATTCCCTGCCCAGACATGACCAGTGCTTTGGTAATCAAAAGCCTCTGCAACTTATTCTGTCTGTTCGGTATGCCCAACTATATCCATAGCGACAGAGGGACGTCGTTTATGAGTGATGAGTTACGCCGGTTCTTACTATCAAAAGGGATTGCTACTAGTAGAACCACTAGCTACAACCCCCGGGGCAATGGGCAGGTTGAGAGGGAGAATGCGACAGTGTGGAAGGCAGTCGTTCTGTCTTTAAAATCGAAAGGCCTACCGACCTCTCGCTGGCAGGAAGTTCTTCCCGATGTACTGCATTCCATAAGGTCTCTGCTGTGCACCGCAACAAATGCTACTCCTCATGAGAGGATGTTCGGTTTCCCCAGGAAATCTTCCTCAGGTATTTCACTACCCGGGTGGTTGATGTCCTCGGGCACTGTACTGCTACGAAAACATGTGAGAGGTCATAAGACTGATCCCCTAGTGGAGGAAGTACAGCTCCTCCACGCCAATCCTCAGTACGCATATATTCAATACCCTGATGGACGTGAGGATACTGTTTCAATAAAGGACCTGGCTCCGGCAGGAGAAGAGAGAGAGAGCGATGCTGCTAGCGAAGATGCGGGTGTGGAGCACCGTGGTGCCCCGCCTGTGGGGGTGGGATGCCCGGAGGTACAAGACGTACAAAACATCGTTTTGAAAAACCCAGCAGACGCCGGGACGGCGGAGGAACCTGAGCAAGTCCCCCAAGAGGTTCCTCGGCCGACGCTACGCCGCTCGCTACGAACTGTAAAACCCCCGGTCAGACTTAACTTATAGGAGGGTGAATGTGGTGAAATAAGTCTTATAAGTATATACCTTATTCTACCTGTGTATAGTTTCCTATTGTAATCTATTGTAACCCTGCTGTTTTCTTGGTTGGCCAGGAATGCTGATGTACTGTATACCACTCTGCTGTGCCATTGATTGTCCTGATCTGTTACTTCGCCCCTGGCTCCTCCTCCTAGTTCACTTCTGAGAAGCTGATCAGAAGGCTAACATGTGTGTTCTGTTCTGTCCAGTTCTAATGTAGGGGGTTTCTCTTGCTCGTTCTGGTCTCCTGCCAGGCTTTGTGCAATAATTACCCTTGAGTGGTTCGACCCACTCTCCCCTACGGTTCTAGACCTTGGACTTAGATGCAGAGAACTGTAGTGCAGAGAAAGGACTCAATAGACCAGGTTGAATAGCACAAAATGGATGCTTTTATTTTTAAACAGTTTGAAGCATTACAAAATACATGTCATAGGCACAGATTAAAGTAACTACGATCATGCACAAATTTATGAACTTGACTCTATGGAAATGGGGAACACACGGCACATCGTAAAAGGGAAAACACATTACGATTACCCTTAACTCCCGCCCCTATACCTAAACTAAGTTTCGACCTGAGGAACTCGGGATCATGCTCACCACTCTCAAAATCGCGAAAAAGGGGTTCGCAGCCTTTTGGCTCAGCTTTCCGTCGTCACGTGGGTCTGGAAACTTCTGTCGCAGTCGATATTCTCTCTCTCGAGGCGGCGGGGTAGACACAGCCTCGATGAGCGCTCGTCAAGGTTGAGATCCACTAGGTCTGTTGTCGATTTGGGTTCATGGAACAGAACAACAACCCGATGGGATGTTGAGGCACGGAAGTGTCAGGCCCGGAATGTCCTTTCTCTCCGGCCTGGATCGTCAGTTTTCCTGAGGGTGTCTTCTCCTTCGGCCTGGGTCGTCGATGATCTCCCGACAACAGCACCCGGGCCACCCTCGTCGTCTTCCCGTCGTGGCCGAGCCTTGTCTGGCTGAACACCGACCACGTTGTCTTTTCACCGAAATTGTCCGTCCGAAGCGTCTTTAAAAAGAAGCGTCTTGATCGATTCCGAAGTTACCGAGGTAGAAGAGGCGCGCCGATGGACTTTTCAAAATCCATATTTATACCCTTTTGGGACAGTCTTATCTCCCGCCAAATCATAGTCCTGTCTTTGTATTAATTTTGGCGGGCAGAAATCTCTGCAGGGGCGCTTTGTCTTGTAACGGGAGCCGGTGATAACTTAACTGGCCTTCCTGGCCGATAATGTCTTTTAATGTCTTTTACATTGTCACCGTGACTCGGTTCGCATATTGATCGGTCTGGAGATTTCCCTTGATGGCTGTTAAACGGTTTCTCCTTTGTACATTAAATGGGTATAAGTGTTCATTCATTGTCCGCCCATATCTTGATGGGCCCCATCCTGTACTTAGAATCCATTGAATATGTATGCTGTTTCCCTGAGTTTCGGTTTCCCGATACTGGCTTTCGCGGGCTTACTGTCTTCAATCCACAAGCCTGTCTGGCTTGCAGTAACAGAAATCAAATGGTCCAGAAAACTGATCACGAGGCCCGGCACCATTTTGTATGCCCTTTTATCAAAGGTTTTTCTGTGCAAGCTTACTTTGGTCAATAAACTGTCTTATTTTATCCTGTTTTCTTGCGTGATTATTGCTGAAAATTTCGAATCTTACACTAAGCTATTAAAAGCCAACTGTTTGAGTTATAACTACCAGTCTCTGTAGCTATTTAAGGTATATCAATTTTAATAGCTTATTACTTCCAGGGATGAACAGACTCCTGAAGCCGGAGCGTCTAGACAGTGATCCACATTCGGCGGACGCATCGAAGAAATTCGCACATTGGCTCCAGTGTTTCGAACATTTCATTGCATCGCTCGATGATGGGGCCAACAAACTGGGCCTACTGACTAACCTAGTAAGTCATCGGACTTACTCGCTAATCGAGGACGCTTCTACATACGAGGATGCACTCGCGACTCTCAAGGCCCAATACCTGAAGCCTGTTAACGAGATGTATGCCAGGCATCTCTTGGCTACCCGCAGGCAACTACCGGAGGAATCGCTGGATGATTTTCTACAGAATCTAAAGGCCCTGGCGAAGGACTGCAACTACAAGGCCGTGACGGCCATTTTGTACCAGGAAGAAGCGGTTCGCGATTCGTTTATATCGGGCCTTCGATCGAATTACATTAGGCAGAGGTTGCTTGAAAGGGACACTCTGGATCTAAAGACGGCCGTGGCTACAGCTTGATCGCTGGATGTGGCGCAGAAGAACTCCGAGACCTATGCGTCAGGCCATGCGGCCCTCTCAGCCTCGTGCCCGCCGAGCGAGGAGGCGCCATCCTCTCCGCCTGGGCCTCGGACCAGCCCTACACCACGGGAGTCTCCACCCAGCCCCACCACTGCAGCGATGTCCCGCGGACCAAGATGCTACATCTGCGGCCAGCTCAAGCACCCCAGACACCGATGTCCTGCGAGAGACGCCACATGTTTCAAGTGCAAGAAACGGGGACATTTCAGCAAGGTATGTAAGGGGAATCCCATACCTGATACAGTCTCCGCAGCCCTACACGTGGTCCCAGAATTTGATACCGTCTCAGCGGCCGCCTACGGATCTACGATAGCCTCAGTCACGGTTGACCAGTCCAGACCGCATCCACTATCAAAGTCTATGATGGACGTTAAGGTAAACGGACACCCGACGAAGTGTTTAATCGATTGCGGGAGTACTGAGAGTTTTATCCACCCTAGCCTCATCAAACCGTACTCACTAAAGGTGTACCCTACCCGGAGCAAAATCGCGATGGCATCTAAGTCACTCACTTCGGAGGTAATCGGTTTCTGTAAAGTAACACTGACTGTTAAGGGCACAGAGTATAAAGATTTTAAACTCCTTGTGTTGCCGCAGCTCTGCGTGAAACTAATTCTAGGCCTAGATTTCCAGTGCCACCACGAGAGCGTCACACTTGCATATGGCGGATCCCAGCCCCCGCTCACAGTTTGCGGCCTCTCCACTTTAAAGATAAGCCCGCCATCCCTGTTTGCGAACCTCGCCCCAAACTGTAGACCTATCGCGACCAAAAGTCGACGGTACAGTTCGGAAGATAATAAAAAATGTATAAAAGAAGAAATAGGAAGGCTACAGCGGGAGGGTATCATCGAAAATAGTAATAGCCCGTGGCGTGCTCAGGTAGTGGTGGTTAAAACTAATGAAAAGAAACAGCTCGTGGTCGACTACAGCCAGACCATCAACATATATATGCAACTAGACGCTTATCCCTTGCCTCGCATCTCCGAGATGGTGAACCAGATTGCCCAGTATCATGTGTTTTCCACTATTGACTTAAAGTCTGCCTATCACCAGCTCCCCATAAAAGTAGATGACCGTCCTTATACGGCTTTTGAAGCAAATGGGCGCCTGTACCAATTCCTTAGGGTACCCTTCGGGGTCACGAATGGAGTTTCCGTTTTCCAACGGGAAATGGACCGTATGGTAGATGAGAATGCGTTGGAGGCAACATTTCTGTACCTGGACAACGTTACTATCTGTGGACGCGGCCAACAGGAACATGACCGGAATCTCGCTAAATTTCTAGAGACTGCCCAAAAGCTAAACCTGACCTATAACGAGCACAAATGTACTTTCAACACTACTCGTCTGTGTATTCTCGGCTGTGTGGTAGAGAATGGGGTAATCGGGTCAGACCCTGAACGATTACGCCCGCTTAAAGAACTACCACTGCCACATAACCCTAAGGCCTTAAGAAGGTGTCTGGGATTCTTCTCTTATTATGCTCAGTGGGTGGCCAACTATTCGGACAAAGCCCGAGCCCTTATCAAGTCGACGTCCTTCCCTCTATCAGTAGAAGCGCAGGAGGCATTCACCAACATCAAACGGGACATTGAAAAGGCCGTGGTATGTGCTGTAGATGAGAGGATACCCTTCCAGGTAGAGAGCGATGCTTCTGATTTCGCGTTGGCTGCAACCCTCAACCAGGCCGGGAGACCGGTAGCCTTCTTTTCCCGTACACTACAGGGTCCTGAAGTCAGGCATTCTTCCGTTGAGAAGGAAGCACAAGCAATTATCGAGGCGGTCAGACATTGGAGACATTATCTTGCCGGCAAACGTTTCACACTCCTCACTGGCCAGCGGTCTGTGGCCTTCATGTTTAACACGAAGCAGAGAGGCACGATAAAAAATGACAAGATCCTAAGATGGCGGATAGAACTGTCCACTTACGACTACGATATTATGTACAGGCCAGGAGCACTCAACGAGCCACCCGATGCCCTATCTCGAGGGGTATGTGCCAGCCTTAGTACTGACAAGCTCCAAAGTCTCCACGACGCACTCTGCCACCCAGGAATCACCCGATTGAATCACTTCATCAAGTCTCGCAACTTACCCTACTCCATTGAGGAGGTCCGAACGATGACCAGAGCCTGCCGCGTTTGTGCGGAATGCAAACCCCGCTTCTACAGGCCCGAACAAGCTCACCTCATCAAGGCAACTTGGCCATTCGAGCTCCTAAGCCTTGATTTCAAAGGTCCTCTCCCATCGGTTGATCGTAATGTCTATTTCCTCAACGTTATAGACGAATACTCTCGTTTCCCCTTTGCCATTCCCTGCCCAGACATGACCAGTGCTTTGGTAATCAAAAGCCTCTGCAACTTATTCTGTCTGTTCGGTATGCCCAACTATATCCATAGCGACAGAGGGACGTCGTTTATGAGTGATGAGTTACGCCGGTTCTTACTATCAAAAGGGATTGCTACTAGTAGAACCACTAGCTACAACCCCCGGGGCAATGGGCAGGTTGAGAGGGAGAATGCGACAGTGTGGAAGGCAGTCGTTCTGTCTTTAAAATCGAAAGGCCTACCGACCTCTCGCTGGCAGGAAGTTCTTCCCGATGTACTGCATTCCATAAGGTCTCTGCTGTGCACCGCAACAAATGCTACTCCTCATGAGAGGATGTTCGGTTTCCCCAGGAAATCTTCCTCAGGTATTTCACTACCCGGGTGGTTGATGTCCTCGGGCACTGTACTGCTACGAAAACATGTGAGAGGTCATAAGACTGATCCCCTAGTGGAGGAAGTACAGCTCCTCCACGCCAATCCTCAGTACCCATATATTCAATACCCTGATGGACGTGAGGATACTGTTTCAATAAAGGACCTGGCTCCGGCAGGAGAAGAGAGAGAGAGCGATGCTGCTAGCGAAGATGCGGGTGTGGAGCACCATGGTGCGCCGCCTGTGGGGGTGGGATGCCCGGAGGTACAAGACGTACAAAACATCGTTTTGGAAAACCCAGCAGACGCCGGGACGGCGGAGGAACCTGAGCAAGTCCCCCAAGAGGTTCCTCGGCCGACGCTACGCCGCTCACTACGAACTGTAAAACCCCCGGTCAGACTTAACTTATAGGAGGGTGAATGTGGTGAAATAAGTCTTATAAGTATATACCTTATTCTACCTGTGTATAGTTTCCTATTGTAATCTATTGTAACCCTGCTGTTTTCTTGGTTGGCCAGGAATGCTGATGTACTGTATACCACTCTGCTGTGCCATTGATTGTCCTGATCTGTTACTTCGCCCCTGGCTCCGCCTCCTAGTTCACTTCTGAGAAGCTGATCAGAAGGCTAACATGTGTGTTCTGTTCTGTCCAGTTCTAAGCTATTAAAAGCCAACTGTTTGAGTTATAACTACCAGTCTCTGTAGCTATTTAAGGTATATCAACCATTATTGTTGATGGCTGCACTAACCCAATGGCAGAAAGTTGCTGCAGCCAGTATAGGTACACTAGCTGCTGGCACACCTCCTGGTGTGCAGTACCACTGAATGCATGACACTGTGGTTTGGGTTCTTCCAATGAAGTGTCCAACATTATGATTAGTCAGGCATACTCATATCATAATGGTATCATGAGGTCTTCTGTCCCAGCTTCCTTTGGGGACAGAAGCTTCTGCATGCACTAATCATCTGCCAAAGGAAGTCATGTTCAACTGTGTTTGAAGATGCAGGAGGGTGCATACAGGTGTCAGCTGTGGCTTAATTAGTAGCACTCTCGCCTCGGAGTCAGAAGGTTGTGGGTTCAACTTCCACTCCAGGGACTTGAACACAAAATCTCGGTTGACACTCCCATGCAGTACTGAGCGAGTGCTGCACTGTCTTTCAGATGAGATATTAAACCAAGGTCCAGTCTGCCCTCTCAGGTGGACATAAAAGATCCCATGGCACTATTTGAAGAAGTGCAGGGAGTTCTTCCCGGTGTCCTGGCCAATATTCATCCCTTAACCAACATCACTAAGAAGCAAATTAACTGATCATAATCACATTGCTGTTTGTAGGACCTTGCTGTGCATAAATTGGCTGCCATATTTCCTACATTACAACAGTGACTACACTTCAAAAGTACTTTGTTGGCTGTGAAGTGCTTTGAGATGGTCCTGAGGTCGTGAAAGGTGCTATATAAATGCAAGTTCTTTCTCTCTGATTGGTAGATGAACACATTGATCCCATTGCCTGCAGTCTGAGCTCTCCCTGTGGAGCTGTCTCTTTTTCTTTCAAACACCTCAGATAGATGTATTCCAATTGGAAAGCCCATTGTTGCCAGTAATACTATTGGGGACAAAAAAATTACAACGATTGACATAAAAGGGTGATGAGAATCCAAGTGCTAGCAGGAAAAGAAAAGTGGCTAATAAATGACTGAATTACACTTAGGTCAGCACTACTGTGTCCTTGCCATGACCTTTTGTATACTTACCATTACCTAGCAACCTCAGACATCCATTTTACACGGGAATGGTTACAAATGGACATCCTACATTCTCAACTGTTGGGCATCCCGGTCCCCAAATTAATATTTAAATTAAGCTCCCCCTTCACCCCCCCCCCCACCCTGTTTGAGGTGAGTGCTTCCTGCGGCCACAGAAAACAATGGTGGAAAATGGGACAGGCCAAAAAGTGGCTGGAGATACAGCATGATGGAACTCCACCCGATTTGCAGAAAATCCAGCCTCGTATCTGCCCAGGGATGAAATACTGTAGCTCTGTCCGGCAGCTTGTTAGAGAGTAAAAAGTTGCTTGCTTCTGGATATAGTGGTGGCCAAATGGCAGTCAAACCAGCTGAACTTGATAAGGGATGGGCTACTCGTGACACAGTCTATCCTCTACAGCATGAGCGATGGGAGCAGGTTGCCAGTACTGTACAAGGTTATGACTGGAGCAGTACCACAAGAGCAGACAGTACTCAGATCTCCATGTTGATGCTAGAAACGCATAACCTGTTGTTGCTTGCATATTCTGTATCAATCCAGAAGGTTTGTATAGCAGCGATGATTCACAATGCTAATTCCCCAGATGTTATCATCTGAAACACTGCACTTGGATGTAGAAGAGGAAGCACCATGCCAACAATAACTTGGTGAACAGCAGTTGCTGATTCAGACATTAGACTATGGGAAATTTCTAACTTATTCATTCACCCCAGAGTACAGTTTTTCCCAAGTCTTTCCTGTGCTCTCATATCCACTGGCATCAAATTCCTAAAGCATCTGACCTTGTTATAGCTCCCACTGGTTGTACTTTGTTATTTTGCTACATACTGTACCAAACAGTGATGGAAGATTCTTGGGCACTAAGCAAATCAAGGGATATGGGGATCGGTTGGGAAACTGAAGTTGATGTAGAAGTTCAGCATGATCTTATTGAATGGTGGAGTGGGCTCGAGGGGCTGTATGGCCTACTGCTGCTCCTATTTCTTATGTTCTTATGTATATGCATTGGTCTGGCAGGGTATAAATTTGCATCCATAATTTCTCACAAATTGAGTGCTTGATCTATACCATGCTATGAGGGGCTGGGACAACAGGAAGAACTGAGACATCTAAATACATACGGAGTAAAATCTGCGAGTAAGCTTGCGTCAGCCATTTTCATGCTGCTGTGAACATTTGGTTACAATACTGCATTGGTAAAGGGAGTATTTTGCTTCACATATGGGAAGTGGTGACATCTATGGGTGACAGTGAGCCTAACATGGTTTGGGGGTAGGCAATGCCCAAGCAGACAACTTTGAAGGGCCAACATCAAGGGACTGGGAGAAGCCTTCGAGAAATGTACTGGATATAGAGCTGAAGAAAACCTCAGTTAAGGAAAAATAGAACACCTTTTAAAAGCATTCTCCTGACTATGTAAGGTAACTATGGGCTGTATTTTAATGGTGAAAGTGGGTTGGGGGGCAGTGGGAGGGAGGGTTCGGTGGGGGGGTGGGCCCTTTGGAGGATTGGGGGGTCGGGCAGAAGATCGGGGGTCGGCCAGGCCGGGCGTTAAGAGGATTGGGGGGGGGGGGGGAGAGAGGATAAGGGCTCGATGATCAGGGAGGGGGGAGGGAAGAGAAGATCGCGTCTGGTCACTGGAGGATCGTGGTCGGCCTCCGGCTGATCAGGGGTGGGGGGGGGGGAGGGAAGAGAAGATTGTGGCCGGCCACTGGACGATCGGGGTGGTGGGGGGCAGCGGAGAGAGGAACGGGGTCGGCCTCAGCATCATCGGGGGGGGGGGGGGGGTTAGGCAGGGATCCTGAATCCAGGAAGTATGTGTAAAGGCATTTACCTCCGGGATGCAGCAGTCCTCGCCTTGTTGTAATGAAGTGTGTAAAACCTGACCAGCTACAGTTAAAAACAAAATGGAGGCTAAAGAACAGGCTCCCAGCCTTATTAAAATATTTAAATTGATGCCCCCACGTCCTGCCTCCCCGCCCCGCCTCCATTAAAACCAGAAGTGGGCGGGTTGGAGGCGGGTTCAGGTTGGGATTCTGATTTTTAACAATTTGACTAGCCCCACGCTCCAAACCCACCTTTTTTTTGGTTAAAATTCCACCCATGTGTCAAGGACTAATGAAGATAGACGAATGAAATGTGACCCTAACTAGATTAACAAGTCAATGTGAAGTGAATCATGAGGAAAAACAAACTCTACAAAACCTATAGGGAGAAAGGTGAATGAAACCATTGGGAATCTCCAAAACTTTAAGAACCGGAGGTCCGGCAGGCTAAGAGGGAACTAGAAAGGAGCATAGCTATAGATGCCAAATATACAGTAAGACATTTTCTAGTTTTGTAAAAGCATTGAGGTTGTAATTGGGTTTGAAAACCTAGGTTTCTACCAAAGAATGGGTTACATGGAGTGAACTGTCTCGTGTGTACTTATCTTTGGGCTAAAGAAAGCTGAGGACAGAGTGGGATAAGGAACATAAGAAATAGGAGCAGGAGTAGGGCATTTGGCCCTTCGAGTCTGCTCTGCCATTCAATAAGATCATGGCTGATCTTCCACCTCAACTCCACCTTCCTGCACTATCAGAGATGTCGGGGAACATGGGGTCTAATGAGAGGAAGAAACTGAAAGAAATCAGTATTTTTAGGGAAATGGTGTTAGAGAAATTGATGGGATTGAAGGCCGATAAATCCCCAGGGCCTGATAATCTACATCCTAGGGTACTTAAGGAAGTGTCCCTCGAAATAGTAGATGCATTGCTAGTCATCCTCCAAAATTCTATAGACTCTGGAACAGTTCCCATGGATTGGAGGGTAGCTAATGTTACCCCACTATTCAAAAAAGGTGGTAGAGAAAAAATGGGGAATTATAGACCGGTAAGCCTGACATCGGTAGTGGGGAAAATGCTAGAGTTCATGATAAAAGATGTAATAGCAGAGCACTTGGAAAACAGTGACAGGATCGGTCAAAGTCAACATGGATTTACGAAAGGTAAATCGTGATTGACTAATCTACTGGAATTTTTTGTGGATGTAACTGGTAAATTAGATAAGGGAGAACCAGTGATCTGGTGTATTTGGACTTTCAGAAGGCTTTCGATAAGGTCCCGCATTAGAGATTAGCATGTAAAGTTAAGGCACATGGGATTGGGGGCAAGGTGCTGACTTGGATAGAGAACTGGTTGGCAGACAGGAAGCAAAGAGTTGGAATAAATGGATGTTTTTCCCAGTGACAGGCAGTGACTAGTGGGGTACCGCAGGGATCGGTCCTAGGACCCCAGCTATTCACAATATATATTAATGATCTAGACGAGGGAACTAGATGTAATATCTCCAAGTTTGCAGACGACACAAAGTTGGGTGGGTGTGTGTGCTGTGAGGAGGATGCCGAGAAACGCCAGTATGATTTGGACAGGTTGGGTGATTGGGCAGATGCATGGCAGATGCAGTATAATGTGGATAAATGCGAGGTTATCCACTTTGGTGGCAAAAACAGGAAGGCAAATTATTATCTGAATGGCAATAGATTGGGAGAAGGGGAAGTGCAACGAGACCTGGGTGTCCTTGTGCACCAGCCGCTGAAGGTAAGCATGCAGGTGCAGCAGGCGGTTACGAAGGGAAATGGTATGTTGGCCTTCGTAGCGAGAGGGTTCGAGTACAGGAACAAGGATGTCTTGCTGCAGTTGTACAGGGCCTTGGTGAGACCACATCTTAAGTATTGTGTGCAGTTTTGGTCGCCTTATCTGAGGAAGGATGTTCTTGCCATGGAGGGAGTGCAGCGAAGATTCACCAGGCTGATACCTGGGATGGCAGGAATTACGTATGAGGAGAGATTGGGTCAATTGGGCTTATACTCGCCGGAGTTTAGAAGAATGAGTGGGGATCTCATTGAAACTTATAAAATTCTAACAGGACCAGACAGACTAAATGCAGGAAGGATGTTCCCGTTGGCCGGGGAGTCCAGAACCAGGGGTCACAGTCTAAGGATAAGGGGTAAGCCATTTAGGACAGAGATAAGGAGGAATTTCTTCACCCAGAGATTTGTGAACCTGTGGAATTCTCTACCACAGAAGGCAGTTGAGGCCAATTCATTAAATATATTCAAGAAGGAGTTAGCTATATTTCTTAAGGCTAAAGGGATCAAGGGATATGGGGAGAGGCAGGGACAGGGTACTGAATTTGGATGATCAGCCATGATCTCATTGAATGGCGGAGCAGGCTCGAGGGGCCGAATGGCCTACTCCTATCTTCTATGTTTCTATGTTTCTATCCCTATATCTCTTGATTCCCTTAATATCCAAAAATCTATCGATCTCTGTCTTGAATATACTCAACGATTGAGCCTCCACAGTCCTCTGGGGTAGAGAATTCCAAAGATTCACCACCCTCTGAGTGAAGAAATTTCTCCTCATCTCAGTCCTAAAGGGCTGACCCCTTATTCTGAGACTGTGACCCCTGGTTCTAGACTCTCCAGCCAGGAAAAATATCCTCCCTGCATCTACCCCGTCAAGCCCTATAAGAATTTTGTATGTTTCAATGAGATCACCTCTCATTCTTCTAAACTCCAGAGAATATAGGCCTAGTCTACTCAATCTCTCCTCATAGGACAATCCCCCCCATCCCAGGAATCAGTCTGGCGAACCTTTGTTGCACTCCCTCTAAGGCAAGTATATCCTTCCTTAGGTGAGGAGACCAAAACTGTACACAATACTCCAGGTGTGGTCTCACCAGGGCCCTTTGTAATTGCAGTAAGACGTCTTTACTCTTATACTCAAATCCTCTTGTAATAAAGGCCAACATACCATTTGGTTTCCTAATTGCTTGCTGTACCTGCATGTTAACTTTCAGTGATTCATGTACAAGGACACCCAGGTCCCTCTGAACACCAACATTTCCCAATCTCTCACCATTTAAAAAATATTCTGCTTTTCCATTTCTATATAGAAGCAAAGGAAAATCAAATGGCAGAAAAATACAAAAAGCGATCAGTGAAAAAGAGAAAGATCTAGACTTCACTGTGTATTTCTGATCCAGATCATTAATCAGAAAATCAATTCAAATCGAATAATAATCAAATGTTATCAATGGTTTGGTTACAGTTGAATGGTAGGTCATAAGGAATTGGTGAAAGCTCTCTACAAGCCAAATAACTAAATTTCATTCTCATACTTTGTATGAAAGAAAATATTTAAATTCTTTGTTGCAGTTTAGAAGTCTGAAGGAGTAGAAAGGGGATAATTTGTAAACAGAGCCGATACAATGGGGTAGACTTTCAGCTTACTGCCCAAACTTAAACCTGATGCAGTAGATTGGTAGTCCGTTATAGAAACCGCCCAATTTACATTTCTGTCAAATCAATGGAAATAAAAAATGGGCGGTTTCTATATTGGTTGGCTTATCTGCATCACCAGTTTTATGCCCGAGCTATTTCTCAGACTATCTTCTTGTCCTTGGTGTGGCTCCCCATTGTGAACTGTGCCGATGTGCCACTACCTCTTCATAGACCAACACACTGATCATTCTGAATAATGTAAGGCGATGATCCAGTTGGTGAGGATTGTAAGATTGTAATGTCAAAGTTGTAAGATTGCAATGTTCAAATTGGCGAGGGTTGAAAATGTAGATTTTAATATATATATAGTTTGGTGGGGGGATCAAGTAAATTGGGTATAATCCATGATAATGTGAAATTTTTGTTCTTCAGTTCTTCCTGACTGACTTTCTTGTTCCCTTTTCCTCTCAGCCCTTGTCTCTTGGTCTGGGAATCTTGCTGAATACTCTCCTAAACTGTTGCGATGAACCTTCTATCCAATATAGTGTTGCACAGCCACTTCAGCTCTATCCATTTCCACACTTTCTGAACAAAACAGCACAAGTAAATATCTATTTATCAGTTCTGTGCAGAGACCTCCTCAGTCAGCATTAACCAACTGTAGTCTGCCATCAATCAACGCAATCAGCTCTTATAGTTGCTAACTGTGAAGTCTGAAATCAGTGTCTAATTTCTATTAAACCACTGTAAAAAATTGTTGTAATTTGTGCACAAGAAAAGTTAGAAACTGTAATCTTTCATAATGAAATATTAGCTTTAAGGACCACAATTATTAAGAATAAAACCAAAACCTTACACTCCTGCTGTTTTTTTTCTGTTATGCACAATTTTCATGAAAAATAACCAAAAGGATCGCTGCTAGATAGGAAACATTGATAATAAAAGATAAATATTCCAATCAATGGTTTTAGAGTACTAAAGAATGAGTTTTTACTGTACTTTTAGTTAACTTTAATTGGATTAAATCTCTTTTCTGGGCTTCTAAGTTAAAAGGACACAGATACATGTTAGTAGCAAGTTGTGGTAATTTGCAGCAAATATATAGGCCTAGAAATTGGGTTGGTAGCGCCGGCGCTGAGTGCCTAAAGAGACCTAGAATTGGGCGAAGCCCTATGTTGGGGCGAGCGCTATGAAGATAGCGCCAACTCAGATATTGACGATACATTTAGCGCCTGCGCTAAGTGTTTGCGCGCGCCCGCGAGCGCAAGCAGCTCATGACGTCATTTCAGTGTGCAACGCCTTTTAGGAGCGCCTGAGCGCATATTGGGTGGCGCCCGGAGCCTTAGCGCCCAGCGCTATTAGTGACAGTTCAAGGGAGGGCTAACAGGCCCTTCTCGGAGTAGGGTGGCGCTATTTAAAGGGGACAGCTCTAGTGCAGAATCTTCTGCCACTTGGCCTGCTCATTGCGATCGCTGCTAGAGAGAGTTGGCGAGCTAATGTGGAGCGGAGTTCTGGGAATTTAGCTTTACAGTACTTGGGACCTTCAACCCTGTCCGAACCACTTGCACCACTACATCTAAAAGCCTTTTGACCAATTGGCATCAGATTGGGAGCTTGTTTGGAGGGCGACGGCCTCATCGCCCAACACTGTGAAGGGGCAGAGAGACGGCGGGAGAGAGGGCCGGGATTGGCCAGAATGAGGAGGGGCAATGGAGGTCGCCCAATCTGACGGGACGCTGCGAGGGTCTTTAGGCAGCAGGTGACAAGCCTTGACATGTCGGAGGAGCAGTGTTTGCGAAGGCTCCGAAACTGGAGGGACATTGTTACTGATCTGTGCCACCTGCTTGGTCAGCATCTGCAGCCGCGTGAACGCTGCAGAACCTCTCTGTCTGTTATGGCTAAACTGACTGATGCCCTCCATTTTTATGGCAACGGATCCTTTCAGTCAGCCATTGGGGACAATGCGACTGTCGCTCAGGCTGCAGTCCGCTGTTGCATCCGGCAAGTGACAGATGCCCTTTATAGGTGAACGCGTCAATTCATTACCTTCCCTCGGACCCTGCACAAGCAGGCGGAGGAGGAGGAGTATGAGGAGGAGGAGGAGGAGGAGGAGGAAGATCGAAGGGCTGCTGAAAGTGGAAGGTCCATTCGTCAGAGGCTCCTCTGGACTCGTGTCGACACCCCTGTGGCAGAATGATGAGAGTCTTAACTCATGCGCACTTTGGATGTTTCAGGGCCTCTAAATGCCAGCATCACTGAAAGTAGTCACATGCACCATGCCACATTGAAACTTCTGTTTATTGACACAAAAGTCTTTCATTACAGCTAAACAACGTAATGTGAGCACAAACCATAACTTTCAAAACAACTGTTAACTGTTCGGCCAAGCCGCAAAACTCAACAACCCTCAGCAAATATAACAGCAGGTGAGGGTGTCCTTGAATTTGGACAAACAAACATCTCACCACCTCCCTGTACAACTGACCCCTTCAGGGAGAACGACTTCTCTTCTGCGCCCGGCCCCTTCCCTCCCTGCTGCTCCTACGTAATTGGACCCCAGTGGCGGGCTCAAGGCTGGGGGACGCCTCCTGACTGTCTGGAAGCGCGGAAGCCCCTGAGGGACGGCCTGGCCGATCTCTGGGCTTGGAGGGTGCGGACGCAGGATGCTTGCTGTGACCATGGCTGGGAGCAGTGTGGCCTGCAGGTGGTGGCAGCTGCAATGCAGGCGTCCCAGCGCTGGCATGTGCAATGCTCTCCTGCCGAGAGAGGACACCTGCACCATGGTCGGACGACACACTGGCTATCAGAGGGGAGCGGCTCGGCTCATCCGCCACAATCGCATGCTCCACTGATTCCTGGCCTTGTACGGGAGTGGAAGGGCCCGGGGTGATCCTATCTGATGCAGAGAGGGTGGCTGCAGTGAGAGATCGCGTTGCGTCAATCTGGCTGTGGAGGAGCCCAACAAGTGACTGCGTGGCAACAGTGAGGACCTGTGTGCCAGGTGCCAGTGCTTCGGAGAAGGCCTGGACAGTTCTTCCCATGGTTTCAGACAAGGCAGGTGCCGACCGCTCCACTGCCTCGGACAAGCCCTGCACAGACCTTTCCAGGGATTGTCCGAAGCCCTGAACAGTCCTTTCCATTGCCGACTCAAAGCCGTGGACAGTCCTCTCCATTGTTGGGCCGAAGCCCTGGATAGTCCTGTCCATTGTGGCCCCGAAGCCCTGGATAGAGCTGTCCATAGTTTCCCCGAACACCTGGAGAGTCCTCTCCATTGTGGCCCCAAAGCCCTGCAGAGTCCTCTCCATTGTTGCCCCGAAGTCCAACATACTCCTAGCCAATGAATCTATTGACTCGAGCATCTTCTCCACTGCAGCCATCAGCTCCATGTGTCTGACCCGGGCCTGTTTGCTCATCTCAGCCAGGCGACGGACCTCATCTGCACTCTGTGCAGCAGTCATGACGACCTGCCTTGCCCTCCGGGGAGACGGTGGCCGAACTTGCCTATCCCCCATGCGCTGCTGCATGCCGCTTGGTCCGGCAACTGGTTCATCCTCAGAGCCACCCCCCCTCCCCTCCAGGGGACTACTATCCCCAGTCTGCAGATGTCTCAGCTACCCGGATTCTGCAGCGGCTGGTCCAGATTCCTCCTGGTCCTCGCCCCCGGTGGCACTGGCACTGGCAGCTTCAGTGCGTTGAGCCCAAGTTGGTGCTGCTTCACCTGAAAGTGGGAGGTGGAAGAGTGGCTTTAGCAAAAGGACAGCTTTGCTGAAAGGCGTGCCAGATTGCGGCAAGGCTCTGACATGGCTGCACACTGAGGATGCATGCTGGCGGGGGGACCAAGTGGAAGGCAACAGGTGAAAAAGCTGAGAGCCTTACCCTCGCTGTCGGTAATGGGGTCGGCAGATGCAGTGGTCACAGGACCAGACAGATGTCCTCCAAGTATCTGGTGCACTCTCTTCTCCAGATCCATGAGAGTGACCACTTGTGCAGGTCCGCCACCGGTTCGACGCTGCTCCTTTCGAATCATCGCCAGCTTGGCCTGCAGGGAAAAGAAGGGGAGGTTCTGTTAGACGATGCCTTGAGACCTCATCGCATGCCCCCCATGGTGCAAGAGCCCTTATATCAGGCCTTGAGACCTCATCGCATGCCCCCCATGGTGCAAGAGCCCTTACATCAGGCCTTGAGACATCAGTTCATGTGTGTGCCCAGAAAGGGCCATGGGTGCATACTGACAGATGGTCATTGGCGCATCATTGCAGCAGGGTGCCCGAAGTCAGCTGCAGATGGAGGGAAGCACAAGTTTGGTAAAGCATCACTTACCCTAACGATCCGTGTGAGGTCGTTGAATTTCTTCCTGCACTGAACAGGGGTCCTGGTCACCATGCTGCTGGAGTTGACCCTCACAGCAACCTCCCTCCAAGATCGTCGATAAGCCTTCTGATTCGGCCTCTTGCCATTATCCGGATACAGGACCTCTCGACGGTGTTCAACTGCAGCCACCAAGTGGTCCAGAGCCTCAGTGCTGAAGCGCTCTGCTCTCTGCCTAACCTTCTCCATGATGAACAAGTTTCTACCGCCAGACAAGGGCGAGCGCCGAATCTGAGGTGTTGAAGCTCAGGCTGACTGACCCACCCCTTTAAGAGCCGGCCGGCGCCTGGAGGTCTCGTGCTTTCCCGTAATTGAGTTCACCTGCGCTGCGCCCGTCCGCGGTGATATTGAGTAGCGCCTGACCTTTTGCGCCTTAAGAGCACCGTGCAACGACTGATTTAGCGCCTCTATCCCCTTTGGGGGCGATGCAACCCAATATCGCGCCAGGCGGTGATAAGTTTCGTCTGGCTATAAACTTTGCGCATCGCCAGTTCTAATGCCTCAAGTGGGGCTATACCCAATTTCTAGGCCATAGGGTGAAAAATTGAGTCGTGCCCCCTTTGTGGCCCTAACTTCGCCAGGGCGCTACTTTTAGTGTCCCGGAAAAATTAGCACCCCCGTGACCAAAACTGAGTGGTAACACCCCAAGAGGGAAGCGGGGTGCTACAGGAAGTGCCCCGCCTCCCTCTTAGGGCGCTGCGAGGGAATATCGCGGTGCGATGTGGCGCTGTGGCACGTCGCGCCGCGGTATTGCAGGCCTTCCTCCCCTTCTTAAAGGGGAGGGGCCTTGCGCAGCGCGACCCGGGGCCCAGCTGGGCCCCTGGGGATCAGGAGTGCTGGCAAAAGAGCCCGGCACTCAAGAGAAGTGCCAGGCTCATGGAGCGCAGCTGGCACTCTGAGGAGGGGCGGGTAAGGAGGCCGGGGACAGGAGCGGAGGCAGGTGCTGGCAGGTGGCCAGCAACAAAATAGGCCGCCCGGCACCTCGCCTTTAAATAGCGCTGCCCTGACCACAGGTAGGCCCCCCTGACCCCGTCGGACATAGCGCCCAGTGGTAAGTCAGGGGGTGCTACCGAAGATTGAGGCCGGGGCGCGAGCAGGGCGCTACTGGTTACCGCCGCCGCTAACCTCCCGCTGAATTTTGCGGGAGGCGTTGGCAGTGCTGCGCCCGGGGCACTAGTTGCTTTGCGCCCCGTTAGCACCCTCTTACGGCACTAACGGGAGGCACAAAGCAACTGACTTTTTCCCCCATAACTAAAATGGCAGGGGGTTGGGAACCTGAGCAGGGAGAGAGAGGAAAGGAAAACAGGGATAAAAGCAAAAGATAGGAAGGAGAAAAACAAAAGTGGCAGTCAGAGAAATCAATGGTTTAACTCAAACGTGGCCACAGTAAATAATAATTCTAATAGGTCTAAGAGCGTTAAAAAAACAAGCCTGAAGGCTTTGTGTCTTAATGCGAGGAGCATTTGTAATAAGGTGGATGAATTGGCTGCGCAAATAGAGGTAAACGAATATGATTTGGTTGGGATTACGGAAACGTGGCTCAAGGATGGCCAAGACTGGGAACTCTACATTCAGGGGTATTCGATATTCAGGAAAGATAGGCAAAAAGGAAAGGGAGGTGGTGTAGCATTACTGGTTAAAGAAGGGATTAATACAATTGTAATGAAGGATATTAGCTCTGATGATGTGGAATCTGTATGGGTAGAATTGAGAAATACTAACGGGAAAAAAACATTAGTGGGAGTGGTATATAGACCTCCAAACAGTAAGGTGGAGGTTGGGGATGACATTAAAAGGGAAATTAAAGAAGCGTGCAATAAGGGCACAGCAGTGGGTGACTTTAATCTACATATAGATTGGGCCAACCAAATTAGTAACAATACTGTGGAGGAGGAATTCCTGGAGTGTTTACGGGATGGTTTACTGGACCAATATGTCGAGGAACCCACCAGAGATCAGGCCATCTTAGACTGGGTATTGTGTAACGAGAAAGGATTAATTAGCAATCTTGTTGTACGAGGCCCCTTGGGTCGGAGCGATCATAATATGATTGAATTCTTCATTAAGATGGAGAATGAAGTAGTTGACTCAGAGACTAGGGTCCTCAATTTAAATAAAGGAAACTACGATGGTCTGAGGAGCGAGTTGGGTAGGATTGATTGGGGAATGGCACTCAAAGGGTTGACAGTGGATAGGCAATGGCAAACATTCAAAGACCGAATGGATGAACTACAGAATTTGTTCATCCCAGTTTGGCATAAAAATAAAACAAAAAAGGTGACCCAACCGTGGCTAACAAGGGAAATTAGGGATAGCATAAGGTCCAAGGAGAGGGCATATAAATTGGCCAGAAAAAGTAATAATCCTGAGGATTGGAAGCAGTTTAGGATTCAACAAAGGAGGACAAAGGGATTAATTAAGAAAGGGAAAATAGAATATGAGAGTAAGCTTGCATGGGAACATAAAAACTGACTGTAAAAGCTTTTATAGATATGTGAAGAGAAAAAGATTGGTGAAGTCAAGCATAGGTCCCTTGCAGTCAGAATCGGGGGAATTTAAAATGAGGAACAAAGAAATGGCAGACCAACTAAATACATATTTTGGTTCTGTCTTCACAACGGAGGACACAAATAACCTCCCAGAGATGCCAGGGAACATAGGGTCTGATGAAAGGGTGGAACTGAAAGAAATCAGTATTTGCAGGGAAATGGTGTTAGGAAAATTGATGGGACTGAAGGCCGATAAATCCCCAGGGCCTGATAATCTACATCCCAGGGTACTTAAGGAAGTGGCCCTAGAAATAGTAGATGCATTGCTGGTCATCTTCCAGAACTTGACCGACTCTGGAACGGTACCCATGGATTGGCGGGTAGCTAATGTTACCCCACTATTCAAAAAAGGTGGTAGAGAAAAGGCGGGGAATTATAGACTGGTAAGCTTGACATTGGTAGTGGGGAAAATGCTAGAGTCCATTATAAAAGATGTAATAGCAGAGCACTTGGAAAGCAGTGACTGGATCGGACAAAGTCAACATGGATTTACAAAAGGTAAATCATGCTTGACTAATCTACTGGAATTTTTTGAGGATGTAACTGGTAAAATAGATAAGGGAGAACCAGTGGATGTGGTGTATTTGGACTTTCAGAAGGCTTTCGATAAGGTCCCGCATAAGAGATTAGTGTGCAAAATTAAGGCACATGGGATTGGGGGCAAGGTATTGACTTGGATAGAGAACTGGTTGGCGGACAGAAAACAAAGAGTTGGAATAAACGGTTTGTTTTCCGAGTGGCAGGCAGTGACTAGTGGGGTACCGCAAGGATCAGTCCTAGGACCCCAGCTGTTCACAATATATATTAATGATCTGGATGAGGGAATTGGATGTAATATCTCTGTAATGAAATCTGTTTGTCTTGATCCTGTATTCGTTTTGCACTCATGTATATTACCCTCCCCCACTGTGTATAGTTTCACTTCCTCTTTCCCGACTAACCTGGGAGGTTCCAGGTGTTGGCTCTTGGCTCCGCCCCTGACTTCTCTTACATAAAGATCCCAGGATCTGTATGACTCATTCCTGTGAACCAGTCGGCGTGTTGAGATGTTAGCTCTGATCTTAGTGATTAAAAGCCAACTTGTTTAAGTCTATAACTTCTAGTTTTGTGGTTATTGAAGGCCCATCAATTTTAATCACTAAAGAATACTAGGATGGATCAACTCCTAAAACCAGAGCGTCTGGACTTGGATCCACATTCTGCTGAAGCATCAAATCAATTTGGACACTGGCTCAAATGCTTCGAACTCTTCGCGGGGGCCTCATCCGCTAGCGAGGTAGATAAACTGAGTCTACTGACTACTCGCGTAAGTCATCGGATTTATTCGTTCATCCGGGATGCCACCTCTTACACGAAGGCTATCACTATCCTGAAGGCCCAATACCAGAGGCGGGTAAACGAAGTGTATGCCAGACATCTGCTGGCTACACACAGGCAGCGACCAGAGGAATCAATGGACGATTTCTTACAGGGCCTAAAGGACCTGGTCCGGGACTGTAACTGCAAGGCCGTGACGGCCAACGTGTACTCTGACGAATTGGTCCGCGATTCCTTCATCACGGGCCTCAAATGGAATTATATCCGGCAGAGAGTGCTGGAGGAGGTGGTCCTGGACTTAAAAAAGGCAGTGGCCACTGCGCGATCGCTGGACGTGGCCCAGAGAAACTCTGACTCTTATTCTTCCGGCCATGCGGCCCTCACCGCCTCATGCGCGCCGAGGGGGCCGCCATCTTGGAATCAGCCATCTTCCCCCTCCAGGTCTCAGACCAGCTCTACGCCACCGGAGTCCCCACATAGAAGTTCACCCAGGAGTCCTACTACAGCGGCAATGTCTCGAGGCCCGAAATGCTACTTCTGCGGCCAGGCCAAGCACCCCAGACAACGATGCCCAGCGAAGGACGCTACAAGCTTCAAATGTAAGAAAAAGGGGCATTTTAGCAAAGTCTGCAGGGGGAATCCGATTTCCAATTCCGTCACAGCCTCGTGCGTGCTGTGCGGGCCGCCATCTTGGGATCCGCCATCTTTTCCCGACTCAACGGCCGCCCAGGGCCCAACAGTGGCTTCGATCACGGTGGATCAATCCAGGCCACACCCGTTGACAAAATCCATGATGGACATACAGGTAAACGGGAATTTAACGAAATGTTTAATTAACTGTGGGAGTACCGAGAGTTTTATCCACCCTAGCCTGGTACGGCGGCACTCATTAACGGTAACCCCTACACGGAGCAGAATTGCTATGGCTGCTAAGCCCCACACTTCGGACATTTTGGGCTACTGTGTGGTAACACTGACTATAAAAGGCACGGACTACAAGGATTTTAAACTCCTCGTGATGCCAGAACTCTGTGTTAATGTAATCTTGGGCCTGGACTTCCAGTGCCACCACGAAAGTGTCACGCTAGCATATGGCGGGTCCCAGCCGCCACTCACAGTCTGTGGCCTATCAACCTTAAAAATCAGCCCGCCCTCTTTATTCGCTAATCTCGCTCCGAACTGTAGGCCCATAGCGACCAAAAGTAGATGGTACAGTCTGGAAGACAGACACTTTATCAAGGCGGAAGTGGACAGACTCCTGCGGGAAGGCATTATTGAATGCAGTACCAGCCCGTGGCGTGCCCAAGTAGTCATAGTTAAAAATAGCGAAAAGAAACGGATGGTAATTGACTACAGCCAGACTGTTAATATTTATACCCAGCTGGACGCCTACCCTTTACCCCGCATATCAGAAATGGTCAACCAGATTGCGCAATACCGAATCTTCTCGACTATCGACCTCAAATCCGCATATCACCAGCTCCCCATTAGAACGGAGGACCGCCCATACACCGCCTTCGAGGCGAACGGGCGCCTCTACCATTTTCTCAGTGTGCCCTTCGTGGTAACAAATGGAGTCTCGGTCTTCCAACATGGTTGACGAGAATAAACTACAAGCTACCTACCCCTATCTGGACAATGTCACTATCTGCGGGCACAACCAGCAAGACCACGATCTAAATCTTGTGAGATTTTAAAAAACTGCCCTAAAGCTGAATCTAACCTACAACGAAGACAAATGTGTCTTCAACACAACCCGTCTCTGTATCCTCGGCTGTGTGGTGGAAGATGGGGTAATTGGATCGGACCCTGACCGATTACGCCCCCTAAAGGAACTGCCCCTGCCACACAATCCCAAAGCTTTAAAAAGGTGCCTGGGATTTTTTTCATATTATGCCCAATGGGTGCCCAATTGCTCTGATAAGGCCCGACCCCTCATTAAATCGACGCCCTTCCCACTATCAGCTGAAGCTCGGGAGGCTTTCACCAGTATTAAACAGGACATTGAAAGGGCTGCAGTGTGTGCAGTGGACGAATGCATTCCCTTTCAAGTCGAAAGCGATGCGTCAGACTTTGCCTTAGCTGTGACCCTCAATCAGGCTGGGAGACCTGTGGCCTTCTTCTCCCGAACCCTTCAGGGACCTGAAATCAGGCACTCTTCTGTCGAGAAGGAGGCACAGGCTATAGTGGAGGCAGTGCGGCACTGGAGACACTACCTAGCCGGCAAACATTTCACCCTGCTTACTGACCAGCGGTCGGTGGCTTTCATGTTTAATAACAAACAAAGGGGGAAAATCAAGAATGACAAAATACTCAGGTGGAGGATCGAACTATCCACGTTCGACTATGATATTATGTACAGGCCGGGAGCCCTTAATGAACCCCCAGATGCCCTATCGCGGGGAATGTGTGCCAGCATTCCTACGGACAAATTACAGGGTCTCCACAACGACCTCTGTCACCCAGGGGTCACCCGACTATACCATTTAATAAAGTCCCGCAATCTGCCCCACTCCATCGAGGAGGTCAGGGCAATGACCAGAGCCTGCCACATCTGTGCGGAATGCAAGCCTCGTTTCTACAGGCCTGACCGTGCACACCTTATCAAAGCCACACGGCCATTCGAGCGCCTAAGTCTGGACTTCAAGGGACCCCTTCCCTCTGCCGACCATAACGTATACTTCCTCAATATCATTGATGAATATTCCCGCTTCCCCTTCGCCATTCCCTGCCCAGACATGACCAGTGCCACGGTCATCAAGTGTCTCTGTAATCTATTCTGCATGTTTGGCATGCTGAACTACATACACAGCGATAGGGGGACGTCATTCATGAGTGATGAGCTGCGCCAGTTCTTTCTCTCGAAGGGGATAGCCACTAGCAGAACCATTAGCTACAACCCCCGGGGTAATGGGCAAATGGAAAGGGAGAATGCTACTGTTTGGAAGGCTGTCACGTTAGCCTTAAAGTGTAAAGGCCTTCCGACCTCCCGCTGGCAGGAAGTGCTCCCAGATGTGCTCCACTCCATAAGGTCTCTGTTATGTACTGCCACTAACGCTACCCCTCACGAAAAGATGTTCGTTTTCCCCCGGAAATCCACCTCGGGCATATCTCTACCCGCGTGGCTGACGTCTCCGGGGGCAGTACTATTGCGGAAGCACGTGAGAGGCCATAAAACGGAACCCCTTGTGGAAAAGGTACAGCTCCTCCATGCAAACCCTCAGTACGCCTATATCAAATACTCTGACGGGCGAGAGGACACTGTTTCCATAAAAGACCTCGCTCCCTCGGGGAGCGGAGAGAACGATGGGAGACTACCCGATGAAGACCTACACTACAAATAGACAGGACGCCCAGAGGTATCAATACCCAACTTTAACCTGGAGGACACTGCAGATAACCTGGAAGACACTGCGGAGGCCCGGACAGCGGAGGAACTAGAATCCACTCCCCTAGAGGCACCCCAACCGGCTTTGCGCCGATCACTGAGAACTGCAAAACCTCCTGACAGACTCACTTATACCAACTTTTAAGAAACATCACCCCGATGGACTAAATCTATAGAAGGGGTGAATGTAATGAAATCTGTTTGTCTAGATCCTGTATTCGTTTTGCACTCATATATATTACCCTCCCCCACTGTGTATAGTTTCACTTCCTCTTTTCCGACTAACCTGGGAGGTTCCAGGTGTTGGCTCTTGGCTCCGCCCCTGACTTCTCTTACATAAAGATCCCAGGATCTGTATGACTCATTCCTGTGAACCAGTCGGCGTGTTGAGATGTATGCTCTGATCTTCGTGATTAAAAGCCAACTTGTTTAAGTCTATAGCTTCTAGTTTTGTGGTTATTGAAGGCCCATCAATCTCCAAATTTGCAGACGACACAAAGCTGGGTGGGAGGGTATGCTGTGAGGAGGATGTCGTGAAACTCCAGTACGATTTGGACAGGTTGGGTGATTGGGCAGAAACATGGCAAATGCACTATAATGTGGATAAATGTGAGGTTATCCACTTTGGTGGCAAAAACAGGAAGGCAGATTATTATTTGAATGGCAATAGATTGGGAGAAGGGGAAGTGCAAAGAGACCTGGGTGTTCTTGTGCACCAGTCGCTGAAGGTAAGCATGCAGGTGCAGCAGGCGGTTAAGAAGGCAAATGGTGTGTTGGCCTTTGTAGCAAGAGGGTTCGAGTACAAGAACAAGGATGTCTTGCTGCAGTTGTACAGGGCCTTGGTGAGACCACACCTTGAGTATTGTGTGCAGTCTTGGTCGCCTTACCTGAGGAAGGACGTTCTTGCCATGGAAGGAGTGCAGCGAAGATTCACCAGGCTGATACCTGGGATGGCAGGAATGACGTATGAGGAGAGATTGTGTCAATTGGGCTTATACTCACTGGAGTTTAGAAGATTGAGAGGGGATCTCATCGAAACCTATAAAATTTTGTCAGGCCTGGACAGACTAGATGCAGGAAGGATGTTTCTGATGGCTGGGGAGCCCAGAACCAGGGGTCATAGTCTAAGGATAAGGGGTAAGCCATTTAGGACTGAAATGAGGAGGAATTTCTTCACCCAGAGAGTGGTGAACCTGTGGAATTCTCTGCCACAGAGGGTGGTGGAGGCCAGTTCATTAAGTATATTCAAGAAAGAGTTGGATATATTTCTTAAGGCTAAAGGGATCAAGGGACATGGGGAGAAGGCAGGGACAGGGTACTGAATTTGGATGATCAGCCATGATCTCATTGAATGGCGGAGCAGGCTCGAAGGGCCGAATGGCCTACTCCTGCTCCTATCTTCTATGTTTCTATGTTTCCTTACTTTTTATTAAAATACTACAATATTATTTCTTGTCTTACCCAAAGTCAAGTTTGGTACCACACCTGTATCGAACTTTGGTTAGACCACACTTAGAGTACTGCATACAGTTCTGGTCGCCATATTATTAAAAGGATATAGAGGCACTGGAGAGGGTGCAGAGAAGATTTGCAAGGATGACACCAGAAATGTGAGGGTATACATATCAGGAAAGGATGAACAGGCTGGGTCTCTTTTCTCTTGAAAAAAGAAGGCTGAGGGGTGACCTAATAGAGGTCTTTAAAATTATGAATGATTTTGAGAGTGGACACAGAGAGAATGTTTCCACTTGTGGGGAAGAGCATAACTAGAGGCCATCAATAAAAGATAGTCACCAAGAAATCTAATAGGGAATTCAGAAGAAACTTCTTTACCCAGAGAGTGGTGAGAATGTGGAACTCGCTGCCACAGGGAGTCGTTGAGGCCAATAGTATAGATGCATTTAAGGGGAGGCTAGACAAGCATATGAGGGAGAAGGGAATAGAGGGTTAAGCTGATAGAGTTAGATGAAGAAAGACGGGAGGAGGCTCTTGTGGAGCATAAACACCGGCATGGACTGGTTGGGCCGAATGGCCTGTTTCTGTGCCGTATATCCTATGTAATCCTACGTAATATGTAAAACAATTGGCCTTCATTTAAATTCAAGGATATTTAATTTATTTTAAGGGCGCTGTTATGGGAAAGCATTACATTTATAAATATTTAAACAGAACCTAACTGTTAATGTTGGTGCATTTTAGTGTATCCACAATCATCCTGAAGTAAATGGCAAAATTTGTCATGAGGCCATAGATTTGCTGTATGTGTTTGCATCAACTCTGAAGATAAACAATTTGGAGCATGTTCTGTTTCTATGTACAAATTAAAATGTGCACAGAGTAGAGTCAGAGAATCAGACCTGGCCACACTTTACTCAGTTTGTAGAATCGCATCAGAAGGGTCATTAGGACTCGGGTGGACTAATAAATCACCAACAACAGTTGGTGTTCCTCTGTGAGAGAAACCGATATTTACTTGCTTCTGTAGACACTAATCGTTTCAGATCTGCATGGGCACAAAAACTCATCAAAACACATTCAAATCATTTCTGTTCTATTCTCTATAATTGCAGTGAATTGACATACCCTGGATAATTAACCTTTGACAAAAGAACTTAAACTCGTGTGATGACAGAAAATGCATTTACCATCTTTTATAGGGATGTAGCCTTCTCCAACTAGTTACAGAGAGACAGAGATTGTAAAATAATTGCTGTTAATTAAAACAAACTGCATTTCTGACAAAATGCCTCAAAGATTAGTTCAAAAATTTGACACTGTAATTTTTCTATAATTTTGTTCTCTTTGAGCATCATTATAGCAATTAAACTTGACATAGTTGTTTCTCTTTATGATGTTCATTAGTGTTTCTTTTTCATCAGGTTTCAAATATATCGAGTTTAGGACAGATCCCCAGAGAGTCAGCAAAGTTCCACTTGCTTTAAAGTAAACACACACATTTCCTGCAGCCAAAGAGCCGTGTACAGAATAAATACAGCAGTAAAGTGTCTGGTTCATTATTTTTGTTGTTTTTCGTATGGTTAACATAGTAATTAGCATGGTGTTTCTCATCAATAAAACTCTAAATTGGCCATCTTCTTCTTTAAAACCCTGAAATCAAAGAATTGAAGAATGTTCCAGAAGTTTCAATAGATTTATCTAGGTTACACTCTTAAGATCGTATGACGTATTCAGCACCAGTGCCATTTGGCAGGCTCAAAAAACTTTTTCTTTTCAATTTCACGATTTCGCTAGCAAACTGCAAAATCAGTAACCTGAAAATTAATTTCAAAAATTGACGTTTAGATTACATAAGGATGCTAGAAGAGAAGCAGTCAGTATGCCACACCATTATGCTATAATATCTGGTCAACTATGGAGCACTGTTTAGACATACAATGAATGGATTAGTATTTGGAAAGGTGAGAATGGTCATCATTAATTTGCTCCCTGTGTGTTCATGTATGTATGTAGTGTAAATTATTGAATTGGATTAGAAATCTGCTCTATATTTACATGCTTAATGGGAGTCTGTTCTGGAAATTAATGGAGTTTATTTTCAACAAATAAATGAAACATTAAAGCAGGGTGTACTATTTAAGGTAAATTGTTAAGAGGGTATATAGCATTTGGAAATCTAGTTGCTGATGTGGCAGATAGGTATGTTAACTTGTAGAATATGAAAATGGGTATAAATATAACAGTCTGCTTAACGCTATTGTAACTCAGTAATATGTAGCATAGGAGAAGTTAACTTTTTGGGCTGCAATCTGCAGCCTTAAAGCCATTAAGACCATTACGCGGCAATCTAAAAGAAAATGAACAGATTCCTACGTTAAGAAAGTGCGTAGGACGCTTTCTGCTGGTGATGTGCTAATTCCCCAATGTGCCATCAGTAAGTAATTAGAATGTGTGGGGGCAAACTGAACATCAGCATGGGCTTGTTTATTCTCATTATTTTATAATTTTAAAAACCCTCTAGGTGATATGACAGAGCAGTATAGAACATAATTCAGATTATTAGCATACTAATTGGACACAAATATAGGCCCACTACAAGGGATCCAACTGAATAATTTCACATCAACCTAATTCCACGATGAACAGTTCAATATTAATTGGGAAGAATCAAATTCATTATTAAATGTCACACTCTTTAAAAAAAAATTCTGCTACCTTATAATCTTTTATCACTTCACATTTTACAGGGGTTCAGTGATTCAATTCAATTTTCCAGGGATATAACTCATTACTATATTTACAAATATATTGAATTTATATATAAATATATATATTATATAAATTGATGCTGCAAGTACTTTTATGTTTTATTCGCAAGTGTCTTAAGAAAAGCATAAAACATTAAAAAAAATATTGCATATTTTATAACTCCATGCTCTCAATGCAGGGAAAAGCACACTGCTTAAAATATTCAGAGAGTTGTGTCACAAGCACAAATACTTAAAAACTTCTTGTACATAAATGTTTTAGCACGTTAATTATATGTACATATTATCGAGAAAATATTTATAGTTGCAGTTTACCTTAGCCAATGACCATAGCTTAAGGTACAACTGAATGGTTCATTTTCTGTCTCTATATCAATGTGAGAATTGTATACCTTTGTCTAGAGTCACAGAGAGAGGCCCTTCAGCCCATCACACCTGTGCTGGCTCTCTGAAAAATCTATCCACTTCGTCCCAATTCCCATCCCTTTTAGTTATTTTTATTTTTTCAAATGTTTCTCCACTTCTCTTTTAAAAGGCTATCACAGATTCTGCTTCCAGCACTGTTTCTGGTGGGACATCCTATATCCTAACGATCCTCTGTGTTTAAAAAATAAATCGGCTTGATACTTTTGGTGAGGATCATTTATTTGTTAATTTAGACACAAATGTAAAGTGAAATGAGCAAAAAAACCTTTCCTTTAAAAGGTACTGTTGCAGTGAACTCTGTTAAGTCGAAGAGATTGTTATCCTCTTGGATCATTCATAGAAGTGGTTTTGACCAGTCATTTTTCATATTGCAACAGATCAGTTGTGAATGAAGTTGATTGTTTCTCAAGCACTGCCAATTAAAAATGTTATATGGTATGTTCATTTAGGCTTTTGGCTATGACATTTATTAAAGACAGATTTTCCTTGTACTGACCCACTGCTATTAATTGAAGTAGATGATTGCCTGGCTCATTTTAACAAATGACCTTTTTATTGTTGATGAGGAAGTTTTTTCTGACATGTAAGAATTTAACTACTCTTTGATTTTTACATAATGTTGTTCCAACTTTGATGTCCATTCGCCCAGACTTGCAGTCCGTGGCTGATTCTGCCAGTGTCACATAAAGTGAATTTAATCATTAAAACGCAATTCCACTGGTTTCACAATCAGTTCATTTATCAGTTGACTAATTTTTGACTAATATCTTTTATTTTCCTATTACAACTTCCAGTTTTGAAATTATCGTTATCCTTTGTTGGAATTAATAATCTCGATAACCTTTGTTGGTCCAACTGCTACTAGAAGCAATTATTCTTTTAATTTGGCCTTTATGGAAAATGAAACTATTTTTGTCATTGCTTTCTTGATGTCTAAGTTTCGCCTTCACTGTAAAAAATATAATATTCTAATTTGCAGTAACTCTCTATAAACGGTCCTACATTTGTCTTTATTTGCAAGCATTGATACGTGTACCACTGAGTGAAATGGCTTTTGTTTGAAGGTAAGCCAGGAAAAAAATGATTCTGAATCCAGCTTCCCTTTGTACCACTTCACAGAGCAGATCTCCTACACTGACAGGATGTCCACTTTGTATTGTTTGGCTCAGTTCCAGTGTCCTCCATATAAAAGGAATCTCCTGATTTACATATCAAAGAGAGAAAGAATAAAATGGTTCTAATGGTCTCAGAGGAGAGCCAAAAAATATGAGAGTGCAGAAATAATGCCAGCCCTTTAAAACAAAAAAAACATTGTAGGGAATTGTATGAATATATAAGCATTTGTAAATAAAGAAACACAATTAATTGTTTTAAAAAATGAACTAAATGGCATGTAATTATGAACTGCAGAATGCGGGAAAAAAGGTCTAATCTTCCTTAAATGTATTTCAGTATAATCCCTTTGATGAGAAATGAAACATACATAAAATAGACTGGATTCCTTGGAGAATAGATTTCTCTGATACGTGCTTTGAACTATGAGCTGCTCAGAAATGTTTGACTTGTGATGAAGGCTATCCATTATTAAAGCTCAGCCATATTGAGAGAAAGCCAATCTATTTCCTACAGAACCCAAGTACAGGCTCAACTTTACTGCCATGATCAAGGGCCCGGGGTGGAGTTGGGTTTAGTCTGTAAAGAGTTTATTTTTATAAACAGACTTGAGGGAGAGGATTTGTTCTGGTCACTAATGTGGCAAAGCCACCAACGGACTCCTGTATAAATGTATAACTGCCTTTAACAGAGTGCTACAGCACCTATGTTTGTTTACTGTATGTAAATAGCCATTCTGGATAAGCCCCAGAATCAGCGCGATGGCGTCATCACGTTGGTCACGTGACGCCCTGAACGGCGGGTAACGTGATGACATCATGACGTCAGAGAGTGGGAGGTTCCCAACTCAGACCTCGTGAAACCAGCACCAGAAAAGACTTGTTGATTATTTCTCCTGCATGCAATTGTTTGTTCTCTAGTTTCTATTAAACTTCGTTTTATTATCGGACTGACTCGACCTCAGTGCTTCAGTTAGGGATCTGACGATTCCTACACTAATATGAATACATTCCAAAAGAATATGTTTATGATCATTGGTACGCATAGCAACCAGAATATTCCCTCTTGCTCCATTCCATTTCGAAGAATCAATTGTTATTAGTTATTTTAATCACGAACTTCTCATCAACCAACACATTTACAATGAGAAGGTGATTCATCCTTACTTGTTTCAAATAAGTATGTGCTTTATGTTCGTGTGAATAGGTCCAATTTTTATCTTCAACCAGTGTAGTCATCATCTTAAGCTCTTGACTGTCCTTATCAGTTAAAACCATAACAAGAAAAGGCAAAATTCTACAACAGAATATGCACAATTGGTTCTTTAATGAACGCTACACAACCCACTTGATCAGCTGAGGAACTAGTCAACCACAGGCAGGAATAGAAAGCTTTGAGAAATGGCTTCAGGCTCCCCTTGATACTCAAGAAAATTTCCAAGACCTTAGTACAGTATTCTAGCTCACATTATTCAACCAGTTCACTGCAAATGACTCATCCATGATAAGAGCAGAACAGAAAGCACCCTGTGCTGTAGGGAGTTCAGTTATAATCATATATTTGAAAGATTACTTATGCAACTCTTTTTAAAAGAGCTGATAGATTTGTTTCCTTGCATCTACCAGACCCATATCTCTCAGTTCTTTAAAGACCTGGATCATGTCCCCTTTGCAACTTTTCTTTCTCCATTGAAAACAAATGAAGCTCTGCGATTCTCTTACCATAACTTGGAGCTCTAACTCCCAGAAATATGCCTGTCACTTTTTTCTGAATGTTCTCCAACATATTAATATTTTTAAGAAATGAAAGTGCCCAGAACCACAAATATTCTAATGTCTTGACTTATGATCAAATGTACTTAAAACGGAGCTCCCTGTTTGTTCAGTAAATTTATCCAGTGAATATCTCTACAATCCATCCTGAGTTACTAGATATTGCCTTGGACAACAGTAGAGCTCCTATAATTGGCTTTAGCATACCGGGGCTAGGAGCTGAAAATCGGTTTCCCATTCCTGATTGCTATCCACCATCCCTTGCTCAAAATGTGAACGTGTGTAGATTTCGGGTAAGCACAAGGTTGGGTTCGGCTATAATCTCCTCGCCCATCATGGTCAACTTGTCTGAAGATCACTCAGGCAAGGTACAGGATGGCA
Source organism: Somniosus microcephalus (assembly GCF_052327205.1). Lineage (NCBI taxonomy): Eukaryota > Metazoa > Chordata > Chondrichthyes > Squaliformes > Somniosidae > Somniosus > Somniosus microcephalus. The sequence continues at coordinate 344,896,897 of NC_140987.1, forward strand.
ACTTTACTGAGCAAAGAGTCAGGAGACAAAGGGAAAGAGAAAGTAGGTGAGGAAAAATTGCACTTGGGATAGCTGACTAAGCCTTGTTGATAATAGCATCACATTGACTGGAACCTTCAGTCACCAGCTGTATTTCAAATCAGGATCTACTCCCTCCCTGTGTCTCCTTTACCAAATCTTAAACAACTGCTCACAATCCCCTGTTCTGTTGTGCCCTAGCTGGAGAAGAACCTTTCCCAGCTTTTCCTGTGTGGAGATTGGCTTGATAGGATGTCACTTAAACCGGTTACCAACTTCCTTAGTGGGATCTCTAGAAATTATCTACTGCTGTTCTCTAATGAATAGGACCCTCTTGACTTCATGAATGGAAAGCACATAGGAAGACTTAAATTACTTCCATTGTCTCAAGGTGAAGTGGTATGTGAGGAACACCATTCCACAAACTGATTCATCCAGCTTTAATACAAATCCTCCAGAACGTCTGTCCCATGAATTTAACCCCTTGCAAGCTGAAGCTAACTTAATAGTAACACTTTGATATAAATCATGCCAAAATCCTTCCATGTTGAAACAGCCACTGTTGTAGTCCTACCTCTGACCTGTACTTCATTTTAGTGTGTCTCCCTACTGAATTTACCCTGTAACGTGCATTCAGTGGAACTTCATGCAACTCCTCTATATAGCATAGAGTGTAATGTTACAATAAAGCACTATATACTCAGACCAATCATTTCCCTAACATTAGGAAATGGAGTAAAATATACCCCATAATTTGTTCTAATGGGAATCGGAATTGACTGGATGTTGCCAGTGCCGATGCTTTTGAGTCTATTATTATGTTTATACATGCATCATTTGACTAGTAAATATATTTGCTTTGGAATGTTCAGTTTATCAAAAGAAATTTTCTACAAAATGAATAATTCATAACTAGTCGAGTAGTTTGAACTTTGGTAGTCTTGAACATATAACAGATGGGAATTGTTTCTCTCTGGGTTATCAATTCAAGCTACTCTTACAGTAGCTGAAAACTTTAGACATTAATCAAAGAGATGTGTTTTCATGCAGTCTTCATTTACTGATTTCACTATTTTATCTTTCATAACCTCAAGTAGCCATTGTGGGACTTCAAATAACTATTAGCTAATCAGACACCCTAATCTGTAATAGTGCCGAATAACCAATGAATGATCTGGTTCACTTATTTCTGCTCGAAATTCCTGGATCATCAGTACCAAATAATGCAATAAATCATTCTTAATATTCCGTATCACGATCAGTATATATTACTGCTGATATAATGGACCTGTCAGAATTTGAACATTTTATGTTGCTAATATTTACTGGTTGAGATGTTGTATCCAAATTTTCATATTAAGTGCAGAGATTATTTATTTCTCTGAGCATTTTCACTTTTTTGCGTGGAGAACAAATATTTATTTTATTTCTGTTATTGCAACAAATTCTTCACATGCATTACTATCTCAGTGAAGAACTTGCAAAAGATAAAACTAATTCTAGAGGTTAACTAGTTCTCTTGGAAGTTAAGCTGTAGGAATGTCTCAGGACTGTGCCACGTGGTTATTAAGCTCATTTAAGTCACTTAATGCAAGAGGAAAGATTAAGTTAGCTCATTTGCCTTAAGCAAGTATGTTCACTTATGGGCTATCAATTCATGCTGTCAGTTTGATATAGCTTTAAGACATGAGGGAGCCAAAGATGATCTGAAGAAAAAGAATGAGGAGATGCTCGACAAAAACCCTAAAATATAAGTTTCCAAACTAGTGCCTCCAGGTGCTGGCGGGCCCCCAAGACAATCTCAAGGGATCCCTGAGGTCATTATATTTCTGTCCATTTGTCTTCAGATGGCTGTATTTGTTGATATACTAACATGTTATTTCTGTTCTTCAGTACTAACAAAAGATGCTTTCTGTAATGAGAGCACTGTTTTCCTTTTGGTAGCTGACACCATCTTTCAGGAGCTAGGAGAGAAGGACCCGGAGAGTATGTCAGAAGTTGCAGGGAATCCTCTGCAGTGCATCAGTGTTTGTAGTGGGTACTCGGGATGTGTCAGTATTTGCAGTGGGTACTCAGGAGGTGTCTGTATTTGCAGGGGGTACTCAGGATGGGTCAGTATTTGCAGGGGGTACTCGGGAGTGTGTCTGTATTTGCAGGGGGTACTCGGGATTTGTCAGTATTTGCAGTGTAATGATATCAGCAAATAGTGATGATATTTGTCTGTGTTTGATTACTTATGCCGTACAGCATGTTTGTCTGTGTTTGATTGCTTGTGCCTGAGCAGCAGAGGTCATGTGACACAGACAAGCAGGCTGAGCTTTTTAGTTTCACTTTAGCTGCAGCTCAAGCATGGTGTGTCCTGAAAAGCTGTATGAATTCTTGAACAAACCTTAGATTAAAAGTCATTCTCTTTTAGAAATGTCTCATCATTGAACCCACAAGGAAATCAATACATGGTGTCAGAAGTGGCTGAAAGAGAGGGACTGAAAGAGATGAAGAAAAAAGATCTGAAGTTCAAACAGCTCTCCACATACTAGCAAGCCAAAAGAGAAAATCGTTGCTTACCATTAGAGAATAGCTAACGAAGTGAAAAATGGAAGGTTTACTCCCACCAGCGACGCTTCAGTTGTCAGGTAATGTGGCTGAAAATTGGAGAAGGTTCAAACAGCGTTTGGAGTTGTACTTAGCAGCAACCGGAGCTGACGAGAAAAGTGATAAACAGAAATCGTCCGTGTTCTTACATGTAGTGGGTGATGAAGCGCTGGAGGTATATAATAATTTCATATTTGCTGTTGATGGAGACAAAATGAAGCTAGATAAAATAATGGAACAGTTTGAGGCCTACTGCATACCTAAACGCAACGTGACCTTTGAGAGGCACAAATTTTTCACATGTGTACAGAAAACGGGCGAGACTATTGATCAGTATGTGACTGAACTGAGAAACCAAAGCAAATCATGTGAATTTGGGGGACTGACAGCCTCGCTGATAAAAGACAGACTGGTGTGTGGTATTCCAGATAATGGTCTAAGGGAAAGACTGCTAAGAGAGCAAGATCTAGACCTGGGAAAAGCCATAGCACTGTGTAGGGCTACAGAGACTGTGAAGTTGCAGGCAAAGGAGCTGTTCAGTGACAGTAGCTGCAACGTGGATGCAGTGAGAAAGAATGGATACAAACCGTTTAACAAAGAGAGCGCCAATGTGAAAAAAGAGGCGTGGCCAGCAAACGAAAATGAAAGGGTCAATCGGAAGTCATGTAGTCGATGCGGTACACAGCATCCACCAAGAAAGTGTCCAGCATATGGTAAAACATGCAATAGATGCAACAAAAACAACCATTATGCCCGTTGCTGTAAGAACCAAGCGCAACAAAGCAAGGTCCATACAGTAGATGAAAGCGAGATAGAGGAATTCTATGTAGATGTTGTGTCTGAAAACAAAAAAGAAGAAAGAGACTGGATGTTGACACTAAAAGTGAATGACATACACATTCCATTTAAATTGGATACTGGAGCACAAGTTAATGTGATATCAGAGACCGATTTTAAGAGAATTAGACCCAGACCAAAGTTACATGGAATACAAGTGAAAGTGACCAGATACTCAGGTACTGATATACCAGTGAAAGGAAAATGCATTGTCAAAGTAACACACAAGGACAGAGAGCACACGCTAGCATTAATCGTGGTGCCAAAGGATGTGCAAGCCATACTAGGTTTAAAAGCCCGTGAGAGACTGAACCTGGTAAAGAGAGTCCTCGTGGTGGAAAGCGAAGGAGAGACAGTCTATGATGAACTCATGAAAGAGTACAAAGACCTATTTAAGGGTCTAGGCTGCATTCCAGGAGAACACACGATCAGAGTAGATAAAAGTATGACACCGGTCATACATCCATGCAGAAAAGTTCCGTTTGCTCTTCAAAAGCAACTGAAGGCAGAGTTGGACAGGATGGAAAGCCTGAACGTGATTCAGAAGATAGATGAGCCAACTGAGTGGGTGAGTTCCCTCGTCGTAGTGGACAAAAAGAATGGAAAGCTCAGAATTTGCCTGGATCCAAGAGATCTAAACAGAGCAATAAAGAGAGAGCACTTCAAGCTTCCTACACGTGAGGAAATCATGGCACAGTTTGCAAATGCAAAATATTCCAGCAAGTTAGATGCATCCTCAGGATTTTGGCAGATGAAATTGGACGAAGCAAGTTCAAGACTGTGCACGTTCAACAGTCCATTTTGGCAGATACAGATTCCTAAGGTTACCATTTGGCATTGCCTCAGCTCCTGAAGTGTATCACAAAACAATTCATATGATCTATGAGCACCTGGAGGGAGTTGATACATCAATGGATGACATCATAGTATGGGGAACCACGAGAACTGAGCATGACGAGAGACTGAAAAAAGTGCTGGAAGCAACAAGGAAAACAAACCTGAAGCTGAATAGAGAGAAATGCCAGCTCGGGGTGACAGAACTGACATTCGTGGGAGATATCCTTAGCAGTGAGGGCATCAGACCAGATCCCAGAAAGGTGTCCGCCATTGAGAATATGCCAAAGCCACAATGCAAAAAGGACGTGCAGAGGTTTAATGGAATGATCAATTACACGGGTAAATTCATATCCAACCTCTCAGAAAAGATGGCGCCGCTGAGAAGACTAACTGAAAAGAACATAGAATGGGAATGGAATCATGAGCATGAGAAGTCATGGAGCGATCTAAAGAAACTGCTCACAGAGGAACCAGTTCTGAGGTTTTATGACCCAGCGAGACCCATCAAGATATCATCAGATGCATCACAGAGTGGGCTCGGTGCCGTTCTTCTGCATAAGTATGATGACTGGCAACCTATTGCATATGCATCGCGCTCAATGACAGACGCGGAGACGCGATATGCTCAAATAGAAAAGGAGCTGCTCAGCATCACATACGCCTGTGAAAGATTTCACCAGTTTGTGGCAGGACAAGCAATCAGTGTAGAGACTGACCATAAGCCCTTGATTGCATTGTTCCAAAAGCCACTAAATAACTGTCCGCTTAGAATACAAAGAATGATGATCAGGCTGCAACGCTATACACTGAATGTTGCGTACACACCGGGTAAGCTGATGTATACAGCAGACACGTTGTCCAGAGCTGTAGACCCAAGTGAGCCTGCAAACACCACAATGGATGAAAAAGTGAACGCCTACGTGGACATGATCACAAGTGCACTGCCCATAGCTGATGCAAAAATGGAGCTCATAAAGACTGAGACAAACACAGATGAAACAATGAGACGACTGAGGAAAAGCACCTTGGATGGATGGCCCAACATAAAGCAAGACTGCTCACCTGACATAGCAGAGTACTGGAACTGCAGGGAGGAACTATCAGTGGTCGAAGACATCATCTACAAAGGAAGTAAAATAATTATCCCAAAGAGTCTGAGAAAAGAGATGTTAAAAAAGATCCATGGAGGACATCTGGGAATCGAAAAGTGTAAGAAAAGAGCACGAGAGGTGATGTACTGGCCACGAATGAACCAAGATGTGACAAATGAGGTGTCAAACTGCACAATATGCCTGAAATATAGAGCAAGCAATCCGGTAGAACCACTAAAGCCACACCCAGCACCAGACAGACCTTACCAAAAGGTAGGCGCTGACCTATTCGTATGTCAAGGGAAGGACTATCTTGTCGTCACAGACTATTACTCCCTGTATCCAGAGGTTTGTAGACTGTACACCACCACCGCAGAAGCTGTGATAAGAAGTATGAAAGCCATATTCTCCAGACATGGCGTGGCAAGCGAGCTCTTCACAGGCAACGGACCCCAGTTTAACAATGCAAATTTCCGACACTTTGCCAAAGAGTGGGACTTTGTCCACACAACGTCAAGTCCTCACTATCCACAGTCCAATGGACTAGTGGAAAAATCGGTCCAGACAGTGAAAAGACTGATGTACAAGGCAAAAGACAGTGGAACTGACTTCTACCAAAGCATGCTTGTATACCGCACAACGCTGCTCGAGTGTGGTATGTCACCAGCCCAACTCCTGATGGGACGTCGGCTAAGGTCAAACCTACACATCCCGGAGAACCTCCTGAAAACAAAAGAGGGGGAGAAAGTGAGGAAGTTCAAAGAACAACAGAAAGAAAAGCAAAAGTACTATTATGACAGAGGAACACAAAACCTACCTGAACTCCACACTGGTGACCAAGTAAGGTTCAAAGACAAAACAAACACATGGACGGAGAAGGGAACTGTCCTGAGTGAAGTTCAATCAAGATCATACACCATTCAGACAGATGAGGGTGCTGTTCTGAGAAGAAATCGTCGAGATCTTCTCATGGAACCAGCCACAGCAGGTCAAGAGACTGATACAGTTGAACAACCTGATCACACAGCTGAGAACCAATCATCTGAGGCAACAACTCAGATTCAAGGACAATCAATCAGAAAATCCTCAAGACACGTGAAGCCTCCTGAGAGACTCATTGAGCAAATTTAAGGACTATTGTTATAGAAGGAAGTAATGTTATCTTATTCTTTCTTCAAGGTCTAGTGTATTGACATATTTCATGTGAACACACAAAGCAAGGGTAAAAAACTTTGATCATGATAATGATAATGTAAGTTCATTAAATGTTACAGTTAAAATGCAGATTAATACAAAGAAAACATGTTGTTAGTTAAAAGTAAAATATTTTTGTTTTAAGAAAGGGAGATGTAATGATATCAGCAAATAGTGATGATATTTGTCTGTGTTTGATTACTTATGCCTTACAGCATGTTTGTTTGTGTTTGATTGCTTGTGCCTGAGCAGCAGAGGTCATGTGACACAGACAAGCAGGCTGAGCTTTTTAGTTTCACTTTAGCTGCAGCTCAAGCATGGTGTGTCCTGAAAAGCTGTATGAATTCTTGAACAAACCTCAGATTAAAAGTCATTCTCTTTTAGAAATGTCTCATCATTGAACCCACAAGGAAATCAATACATGCAGGGGGTACTTGGGATGTGTCAGAATTTGCAGGGGGTACTCGGGATGTGTCAGTATTTGCAGGGGGCCCTCGGGATGTGTCAGTATTTGCAGGAGGCCCTCGGGATGTGTCAGTATTTGCAGGAGGTACTCAGGATATGTCAGTATTTGCAGGGGGTACTCGGGATATGTCTGTATTTGCAGGGGTTACACGGGATGTGTCAGTATTTGCAGGGGGTACTCGGGAGTGTGTTAGTACTTGCAGGGTGTACTCGGGATGTGTCAGTATTTGAAGGGGGTACTCGGGATGTGTCTGTATTTGCAGCGGTACTCGGGATGTGTCAGTGTTGGCAGGGGATACTCGGGATGTGTCAGTATTTCCAGGGGGTCCTCGGGGTTAGTCAGTATTTGCAGGGGACCCTCGGGATGTGTCAGTATTTGCAGGGGGCCCTCGGGATGTGTCAGTATTTGCAGGGTGTCCTCAGGAGTGTGTCAGTATTTGCAGCGGGTACTCGGGAGTGTGTCATTATTTGCAGGGGGTCCTCGGGATGTGTCAGTATTTGCAGGGGGTATTCGGGATTTGTCTGTATTTGCAGGGGGCCCTCGGGATGTGTCAGTATTTGCAGGGGGCCCTAGGGATTTGTAAGTATTTGCAGGGGGTACTCGGGATGTGCCAGTATTTGCAGGGGGTACTCGGGATGTGTCAGTATTTGCAGGGGGTACTCGGGAGTGTGTCTTTATTTGGAGGGGGTCCTCGGGATATGTCAGTATTTGCAGGGGGTCCTCAGGAGTGTGTCAGTATTTGCAGGGTGTACCCGGGTTGTGTCAGTATTGGCAGAGGGTACTCGGGATTTGTCAGTATTTACAGGGGCTCCTCGGGAGTGTGTCAGTATTTGCAGGGGGTACTCGGGATGTGTCAGTATTTGCAGGGGGTACTCGGGATTTGTCTGTATTTGCAGGGGTTACTCGGGATTTGTCTGTATTTGCAGGGGGTACTCGGGATGTGTCTGTATTTGCAGGGGGTACTCGGGATGTGTCGGTATTTGCAGGGGGTATTCGGGATTTGTCAGTATTTGCAGGGGGTATTCGGGATGTGTCAGTATTTACAGGGGGTCCTCGGGAGTGTGTCAGTATTTGCAGGGGGTACTCGGGATGTGTCAGTATTTGCAGGGGGAACTCGGGATTTGTCTGTATTTGCAAGGGGTCCTCGGGATGTGTCAGTATTTGCAGGGGGTACTCGGGATGTGTCAGTATTTGTAGTGGGCCCTCGGGATGTGTCAGTATTTGGAGGGGGTACTCGGGATTTGTCAGTATTTGCAGGGGGTACTCGGGATTTGTCAGTATTTGCATGGTGCCCTCGAGATCTGTCAGTATTTGCAGGGATACTCGAGATGTGTCAGTATTTGCAGGGGGTCCTCGGGATCAGTCAGTATTTGCAGGGGGTACTCGGGATGTGTCAGTATTTGCAGGGGTTACTCGGGAGTGTGTCTGCATTTGCAGGGGGCACTCGGGATGTGTTAGCATTTGCAGGGGCTTTTCGTAATGTGTCAATATTTGCAGGGGGTACTCGGGATTTGTCATTATTTGCAGGGGGTCCTCAGGTGTGTGTCAGTATTTGCAGGGGGTAACCGGGATTGTCAGTATTTGCAGGGGTTACTCGGGATGTGTCAGTATTTGCAGGGGTACTCGGGATGTGTCAGTATTTGCAGGGGGTCCTCAGGTGTGTGTCAGTATTTGCAGGGGGTACTAGGGAGTGTGTCAGTATTTGCAGGGGGGACTCGGGGATTTGTCTGTATTTGCAGGGGGTACTTGGGATGTATCAGTATTTGCAGGGGGTACTCGGGATGTATTAGTATTTGCAGGGGCTCCTCGGGATGTGTAAGTATTTGCAGGGAGCCCTCGGGATGTGTCTGTATTTGAAGAGGGTACTCGGGATGTGTCAGTATTTGCAGGGTGTACTCGAGATATGTCAGTATTTGCAGGGGGCCCTCGGGATGTGTCAGTATTTGGAGGGGGTACTCGGGATTTGTCAGTATTCGCAGGGGTTACTCGGAATTTGTCTTTATTTGCAGAGGGTATTCGGGATTTGTCAGTATTTGCAGGGGGCCCTCGGGATGTGTCAGTATTTGCAGGGGCTACTCGGGATTTGCCTGTATTTGCAGGGGGCCCTCGGGATGTGTCAGTATTTGCAGGGGGCCCTTGGGATTTGTCAGTATTTGCAGGGGGTACTCGGGATGTGTCAGTATTTGAAGGGGGTACTCGGGATGTGTCAGTATTTGTAGGGGGCCCTTGGGATGTGTCAGTATTTGGAGGGGGTACTCGGGATTTGTCAGTGGTTGCAGGGGGTCCTCGGGATCTGTCAGTATTTGCAGGGGGCCCTTGGGATGTGTCAGTATTTGCATGGGGTCCTCGGGATCTGTCAGTATTTGCAGGGGGTACTCGGGATGTATCAATATTTGCAGGGGGTACTCGGGATCGGTCAGAATTTGCAGGGGCTACTCGGGATGTGTCAGTATTTGCAGTGGGTACTCGGGATGTGTCAGTATTTGCAGGGGTACTTGGGATGTGTCAGTATTTGCAGGGGGTACTCGGGATGTGTCAGTATTTGCAGGGGGTACCCAGGATTGTCAATATTTCCAGGGGGTATTCGGGATGTGTCAGTATTTGCAGGGGGTACTCGGGATGTGTCAGTATTTGCAGGGGGTACTCGGGATATGTCAGTAATTCCAGTGGGCCCTCGGGATGTGTCAGTACTTGCAAGAGGTACTCGGGATATGTCAGTATTTGCAGGAGGTACTCGGGATGTGTCTGCATTTGCAGGGGGTACACGGGAGTGTGTTAGTATTTGCAGGGGGTATTCGGGATGTGTCAGTATTTGCAGGGGGTGCTCGGGAGTGTGTTAGTATTTGCAGGGTGTACTCGGGATGTGTCAGTATTTGCAGGGGGTACTCGGGATGTGTCTGTATTTGCAGGGATATTCGGGATGTGTCAGTATTGGCAGGGGATACTCGGGATGTGTCAGTATTTGCAGGGGGCTCTTGGGATGTGTCAGTATTTGCATGGGGTCCTCGGGATCTGTCAGTATTTGCAGGGGGTACTCGGGATGTATCAATATTTGCAGGGGGTACTCGGGATCTGTCAGAATTTGCAGGGGGTACTCGGGATGTGTCAGTATTTGCAGGGGGTACTCGGGATTTGTCTGTATTTGCATGGGGTACTTGGGATGTATCAGTATTTGCAGGGGGTACTCGGGATGTGTTAGTATTTGCAGGGGCTCCTTGGGATGTGTAAGTATTTGCAGCGGGCCCTCGGGATGTGTCTGTATTTGCAGGGGGTACTCGGGATGTGTCACTTTGTGCAGGGGGTACTCGGGATCTGTCAGTATTTGCAGGGGGTCCTCGGGATGTGTAAGTGTTTGCAGGGGGCCGTCGGGATGTGTCTGTATTTGCAGGGGCTACTCGGGATTTGCCTGTATTTGCAGGGGGCCCTCGGGATGTGTCAGTATTTGCAGGGGGCCCTTGGGATTTGTCAGTATTTGCAGGGGGTACTCGGGATGTGTCAGTATTTGAAGGGGGTACTCGGGATGTGTCAGTATTTGTAGGGGGCCCTTGGGATGTGTCAGTATTTGGAGGGGGTACTCGGGATTTGTCAGTGGTTGCAGGGGGTCCTCGGGATCTGTCAGTATTTGCAGGGGGCCCTTGGGATGTGTCAGTATTTGCATGGGGTCCTCGGGATCTGTCAGTATTTGCAGGGGGTACTCGGGATGTATCAATATTTGCAGGGGGTACTCGGGATCGGTCAGAATTTGCAGGGGCTACTCGGGATGTGTCAGTATTTGCAGTGGGTACTCGGGATGTGTCAGTATTTGCAGGGGTACTTGGGATGTGTCAGTATTTGCAGGGGGTACTCGGGATGTGTCAGTATTTGCAGGGGGTACCCAGGATTGTCAATATTTCCAGGGGGTATTCGGGATGTGTCAGTATTTGCAGGGGGTACTCGGGATGTGTCAGTATTTGCAGGGGGTACTCGGGATATGTCAGTAATTCCAGTGGGCCCTCGGGATGTGTCAGTACTTGCAAGAGGTACTCGGGATATGTCAGTATTTGCAGGAGGTACTCGGGATGTGTCTGCATTTGCAGGGGGTACACGGGAGTGTGTTAGTATTTGCAGGGGGTATTCGGGATGTGTCAGTATTTGCAGGGGGTGCTCGGGAGTGTGTTAGTATTTGCAGGGTGTACTCGGGATGTGTCAGTATTTGCAGGGGGTACCCAGGATTGTCAATATTTCCAGGGGGTATTCGGGATGTGTCAGTATTTGCAGGGGGTACTCGGGATGTGTCAGTATTTGCAGGGGGTACTCGGGATATGTCAGTAATTCCAGTGGGCCCTCGGGATGTGTCAGTACTTGCAAGAGGTACTCGGGATATGTCAGTATTTGCAGGAGGTACTCGGGATGTGTCTGCATTTGCAGGGGGTACACGGGAGTGTGTTAGTATTTGCAGGGGGTATTCGGGATGTGTCAGTATTTGCAGGGGGTGCTCGGGAGTGTGTTAGTATTTGCAGGGTGTACTCGGGATGTGTCAGTATTTGCAGGGGGTACTCGGGATGTGTCTGTATTTGCAGGGATATTCGGGATGTGTCAGTATTGGCAGGGGATACTCGGGATGTGTCAGTATTTGCAGGGGGCTCTTGGGATGTGTCAGTATTTGCATGGGGTCCTCGGGATCTGTCAGTATTTGCAGGGGGTACTCGGGATGTATCAATATTTGCAGGGGGTACTCGGGATCTGTCAGAATTTGCAGGGGGTACTCGGGATGTGTCAGTATTTGCAGGGGGTACTCGGGATTTGTCTGTATTTGCATGGGGTACTTGGGATGTATCAGTATTTGCAGGGGGTACTCGGGATGTGTTAGTATTTGCAGGGGCTCCTTGGGATGTGTAAGTATTTGCAGCGGGCCCTCGGGATGTGTCTGTATTTGCAGGGGGTACTCGGGATGTGTCACTTTGTGCAGGGGGTACTCGGGATCTGTCAGTATTTGCAGGGGGTCCTCGGGATGTGTAAGTGTTTGCAGGGGGCCGTCGGGATGTGTCTGTATTTGCAGGGGGTATTCTGGGTTGTCAGTATTTGCAGGGGGTACTCGGTATTTGTCAGTATTTGCAGGGGGCCCTCGGGGTGTGTCAGTATTTGCAGGGGTACTCGGGATGTGTCAGTATTTGCAGGGGTTAATCGGGAGTGTGTCTGCATTTACAGGGGGTACTCGGATTGTGTCAGTATTTGCAGGAGGTATTCGGGATATGTCAGTAGTTGCAGAGGGTACTCGGGATGTGTCAGTATTTTCAGGGGGTCCTCAGGCGTGTGTCAGAATTTGCAGGGCGTACTCGGGATGTGTCAGTATTTGTAGGGGGTCCTCAGGTTTGTGCCAGCATTTGCAGGGGGTACTCGGGATTTGTCAGTATTTGCAGGGGTTCCTCGGGAGTGTGTCAATATTTGCAGGGGGTACTCGGGATGTGTCAGTATTTGCAGGGGATACTCGGGATATGTCAGTATTTGCAGGGGGTACTCGGGATGTGTCATTATTGGTAGGGGGCCCTCGGGATGTGTCAGTATTTGGAGGGGGTACTCGGGATGTGTCTGTATTTGCAGGGGTTCTCGGGATCTGTCAGTTTTTGCAGGAGGTACTCGGGGTGTGTCAGTATTTGCGGGGGTTACTCGGGAGTGTGTCTGCATTTGCAGGGGGTACTCGGGATGTGTCAGCATTTGCAGGGGTTATTCGGGATGTCTCAGTATTTGCAGGGGTACTCGTGATGTGTCAGTATTTGCAAGGGGTACCCGGGATTGTAAGTACTTGTAGGGGGTACTCGGGATGTCTCAGTATTTGCAGGGGGTCCTCAGGTCTGTGTCAGTATTTGCAGGAGGTACTAGGGAGAGTGTCAGTATTTGCAGGGGGTATTCGGGATTTGTCTGTATTTGCAGGGGGTACTTGGGAAGTATCAGTATTTGCAGGGGGTACTTGGGATGTGTTAGTATTTGCAGGGGCTCCTCGGGATGTGTATGTACTTGCAGGGGGCCCTCGGGATGTGTCTGTATTTGCAGGGTGTACTCGGGATGTGTCACTTTGTGCAGGGTGTACTCGGGATGTGTCAGTATTTGCAGGGGGTCCTCGGGATGTGTTAGTATTTGTAGGGGACCCTCGGGATGTGTCAGTATTTGGAGGGGGTACTCGGGATGTGTCAGTATTTGCAGGGGGTACTCGGCATGTGTCAGTATTTGTAGGGGGCCCTGGGATGTGTCAGTATTTGCAGGGGGTCCTCTGGATCTGTCAGTATTTGCAGGGGGTACTCAGGATTTGTCAGTATTTGCAGGGGGCCCTCGGGATGTGTCAGTATTTGCAGGGGTACTTGGGATGTGTCAGTGTTTGTCGGGGTTACTCGGGAGTTTGTCTGCATTTACAGGGGGTACTCGGGATGTGTCAGTATTTGCAGGGGGTCCTCAGGTATGTGTCAGTATTTGCAGGGTGTACCCGGGATTGTCAGTTTTTGCAGGGGGTATTCGGGATGTGTCAGTATTTGCAGGGCTACTCGGGATGTGTCAGTATTTGCAGAGGTTACGCGGCATGTGTCAGTATTTTCAGCGGATACTCGGGATGTGTCAGTATTTGCAGGTGGTCCTCGGAATGTGTCAGTATTTGCAGGTGGTACTCGGGATGTGTCAGTATTTGCAGGGGGTCCTCGGGATGTGTCAGTATTTGCAGGGCGTACTCGGGATATGTCAGTATTTGCAGGGGATACTCGGGATGTGTCTGTATTTGAAGGGGTTCTCGGGATGTGTCAGTATTTGCAGGGGGTCCTCGGGATTTGTCAGTATTTGCAAGGGTTACTCGGGATGTCTCAGCATTTGCAGGGGGTACTCGGGATTTGTCAGTATTTGCAGGGGGTACTCCGGATGTGTCAGTATTTGTAGGGGGACTTCAGGATGTGTCAATATTTGCAGGGGGTACTCGGGATGTGTCAGTATTTGCAGGAGGTACTCAGGATGTGTCAGTATTTGCAGGGGGTCCTCAGGTGTGTGTCAGTATTTGCAGTGGGTACTCGGGAGTGTATCATTATTTGCAGGGGGTACTCGGGATGTGTCAGTATTTGCAGGGGGCCCTCGGGATGTGTCAGTATTTGCAGGGTGTCCTCAGGAGTGTATCAGTATTTGCAGCGGGTACTCGGGAGTGTGGTATTATTTGCAGGGCGTACTCGGGATGTGTCAGTATTTGCAGGGTGTCCTCAGGAGTGTATCAGTATTTGCAGCGGGTACTCGGGAGTGTGGTATTATTTGCAGGGCGTACTCGGGATGTGTCAGTATTTGCAGGGGGTACTCGGTATGTGTCAGTATTTGCAGGGGGTACTCGGGATCACAGAATCACAGAATCACAGAAACCCCACAGTGCAGATAGAGGCCATTTCGGCCCATCGAGCCTGCACCGACACATATCCCACCCTATCCCTGTAACCCCACGTATTTAATCCCCCTAACACTAAGGGTCAATTTATCATAGCCAATCAACCTAACCTGCACATCTCTGGACTGTGGGAGGAAACCGGAGCACCCGGAGTAAACCCACGCAAGCACGGGGAGAATGTGCAAACTCCACACAGACAGTCGCCCGAGGCCGGATTCGAACCCGGGTCCCTGGAGCTGTGAGGCAACAGTGCTAACCACTATGCCACCGTGCTGCCGATGTGTCAGTATTTGCAGGGGGTCCTCAGGTGTGTGTCAGAATTTGCAGGGGGTACTCGGGATGTGTCAGTATTTGCAGGGGGTCCTCAGGTGTGTGCCAGCATTTGCAGGGGGTACTCGGGATTTGTCAGTATTTGCAGGGGGTACTCTGGCTTTGTCAGTATTTGCAGGGGGTACTCGGGATTTGTCAGTAATTGCAGGGGGTCCTCGGGAGTGTGTCAATATTTGCAGGGGGTACTCGGGATTTGTCTGTATTTGCAGGGGGTCCTCGGGATGTGTCAGTATTTGCAGGAGGTACACGGGATGTATCAGTATTTGCAGAGGGTCCTCGGGATGTGTAAGTATTTGCAGGGGGCCCTCGAGATGTGTCTGTATTTGCAGGGGGTACTCGGGATGTGTCAGTATTTGCAGGGGGTACTCGGGATGTGTCGTTATTTGTAGGGGGCCCTCGGGATGTGTCAGTATTTGGAGGGGGTACTCGGGATTTGTCAGTATTTGCAGGGGGTACTAGGGATTTGTCAGTATTTGCAGGGGTTCTCGGGATCCGTCAGTATTTGCAGGAGGTACTCGGGATGTGTCAGCATTTGCAGGAGGTACTCAGGAGTGTGTCAGTATTTGTAGGGGGTACTCGGGATGTGTCAGTATTTCCAGCGGGTACTCGGGATGTGTCAGTATTTGCAGGGGGTACTCGGGATGTGTCAGTATTTGCAGGGGGTACTCGGGGTGTGTCAGTATTTGCAGGGGCTACTCGGGGTGTGTCAGTATTTGCAGGGGGTACTCGGGATGTGTCAGTATATGCAGGGGGTACTCGGGATGTGTCAGTATTTGCAGGGGGTACTCGGGATTTGTCAGTATTTGCAGGGGGTCCTCGGGATGTGTCAGTATTTGCCGGGTGTCCTCGGGATGTGTCAGTATTTACAGGGGGTACTCGGGATGTGTCTGTATTTGCAGGGGTAGTCGGGATGTGTCAGTATTTGCAGGGGATACTCGGGATTTGTCAGTATTTGCAGGGGTACTCAGGATTTGTCAGTATTTACAGGGGGTACTCGGGAGTGTGTCATTATTTGCAGGGGGTACTCGGGATGTGTCAGTATTTGCATGGTGTCCTCAGGAGTGTGTCAGTATTTGCAGCGGGTACTCGGGAGTGTGTCATTATTTGCAGGGGGTCCTCGGGATCTGTCAGTATTTGCAGGGGGTACTCGGGATGTGTCAGTATTTGCAGGGGGCCCTCGGGATGTGTCAGTATTTGCATGGTGTCCTCAGGAGTGTGTCAGTATTTGCAGCGGATACTCGGGAGTGTGTCATTATTTGCAGGGGGTCCTCGGGATCTGTCAGTATTTGCAGGGGGTACTCGGGATGTGTCAGTATTTGCAGGGGGCCCTCGGGATGTGTCAGTATTTGCATGGTGTCCTCAGGAGTGTGTCAGTATTTGCAGCGGATACTCGGGAGTGTGTCAGTATTTGCAGAGGGTCCTCGGGATGTGTAAGTATTTGCAGGGGGCCCTCGGGATGTGTCTGTATTTGCAGGGGGCACTCGGGATGTGTCAGTATTTGCAGGGGGTACTCGGGATGTGTCATTATTTGTTGGAGGCCCTCGGGATGTGTCTGCATTTGCAGGGGGTACTCGGGATGTGTCAGCATTTGCAGGGGGTACTCGGGATGTGGCAATATTTGCGGGGGGTCCTCAGGTGTGTGTCAGTATTTGCAGGGGCTGCTCGGGATGTGTCAGTATTTGCAGGGGGTACTCGGGATGTGTCAGTGTATGCAGGGGGTCCTTGGGATGTGTCAGTATTTGCAGAGGGTACTCTGGATGTGTCAGTGTTTGCAGGGGATACTCGGGATGTGTCAGTATTTGCAGGGGGTCCTCGGGATGTGTCAGTATTTGTAGGGGGTACTCGGGATGTGTCAGTATTTGCAGGGGATACTCGGGATGTGTCAGTATTTGTAGGGGGACTTCAGGATATGTCAATATTTGCAGGGGGTACTCGGGATGTGTCAGTATTTGCAGGAGGTACTCAGGATGTGTCAGTATTTGCAGGGGGTCCTCAGGTGTGTGTCAGAATTTGCAGGGTGTCCTCAGGAGTGTATCAGTATTTGCAGCGGGTACTCGGGGGTGTGTCATTATTTGCAGGGGGTACTCGGGATGTGTCAGTATTTGCAGGGGGCCCTCGGGATGTGTCAGTATTTGCAGGGTGTCCTCAGGAGTGTATCAGTATTTGCAGCGGGTACTCGGGAGTGTGGTATTATTTGCAGGGCATACTCGGGATGTGTCAGTATTTGCAGGGGGCCCTCGGGATGTGTCAGTATTTGCAGGGTGTCCTCAGGAGTGTATCAGTATTTGCAGGGCGTACTCGGGATGTGTCAGTATTTGCAGGGGGTACTCGGTATGTGTCAGTATTTGCAGGGGGTACTCGGGATCACAGATTCACAGAATCACAGAAACCCCACAGTGCAGATAGAGGCCATTTCGGCCCATCGAGCCTGCACCGACACATATCCCACCCTATCCCTGTAACCCCACGTATTTAATCCCCCTAACACTAAGGTTCAATTTATCATAGCCAATCAACCTAACCTGCACATCTTTGGACTGTGGGAGGAAACCGGAGCACCCGGAGTAAACCCACGCAAGCACGGGGAGAATGTGCAAACTCCACACAGACAGTCGCCCGAGGCCGGATTCGAACCCGGGTCCCTGGCGCTGTGAGGCAACAGTGCTAACCACTATGCCACCGTGCTGCCGATGTGTCAGTATTTGCAGGGGGTCCTCAGGTGTGTGTCAGAATTTGCAGGGGGTACTCGGGATGTGTCAGTATTTGCAGGGGGTCCTCAGGTGTGTGCCAGCATTTGCAGGGGGTACTCGGGATTTGTCAGTATTTGCAGGGGGTACTCTGGCTTTGTCAGTATTTGCAGGGGGTACTCGGGATTTGTCAGTAATTGCAGGGGGTCCTCGGGAGTGTGTCAATATTTGCAGGGGGTACTCGGGATTTGTCTGTATTTGCAGGGGGTCCTCGGGATGTGTCAGTATTTGCAGGAGGTACACGGGATGTATCAGTATTTGCAGAGGGTCCTCGGGATGTGTAGGTATTTGCAGGGGGCCCTCGAGATGTGCCTGTATTTGCAGGGGGTACTCGGGATGTGTCAGTATTTGCAGGGGGTACTCGGGATGTGTCGTTATTTGTAGGGGGCCCTCGGGATGTGTCAGTATTTGGAGGGGGTACTCGGGATTTGTCAGTATTTGCAGGGGGTACTCGGGATTTGTCAGTATTTGCAGGGGTTCTCGGGATGCGTCAGTATTTGCAGCGGGTACTCGGGAGTGTCTCATTATTTGCAGGGGGTCCTCGGGATCTGTCAGTATTTGCAGAGGGTCCTCGGGATGTGTAAGTATTTGCAGGGGGCCCTCGGGATGTGTCTGTATTTGCAGGGGGCACTCGGGATGTGTCAGTATTTGTAGGGGGCCCTCGGGATGTGTCAGTATTTGGAGGGGGTACTCGGGATTTGTCAGTATTTGCAGGGGGTACTCGGGATTTGTCAGTATTTGCAGGGGTTCTCGGGATCCGTCAGTATTTGCAGCGGGTACTCGGGAGTGTGTCATTATTTGCAGGGGGTCCTCGGGATCTGTCAGTATTTGCAGAGGGTCCTCGGGATGTGTAAGTATTTGCAGGGGGCCCTCGGGATGTGTCAGTATTTGCAGGGGGCCCTCGGGATGTGTCAGTATTTGCATGGTGTCCTCAGGAGTGTGTCAGTATTTGCAGCGGGTACTCGGGAGTGTGTCATTATTTGCAGGGGGTCCTCGGGATCTGTCAGTATTTGCAGAGGGTCCTCGGGATGTGTAAGTATTTGCAGGGGGCCCTCGGGATGTGTCTGTATTTGCAGGGGGCACTCGGGAGTGTGTCATTATTTGCAGGGGGTACTCGGGATGTGTCATTATTTGTTGGGGGCCCTCGGGATGTGTCTGCATTTGCAGGGGGTACTCGGGATGTGTCAGCATTTGCAGGGGGTACTCGGGATGTGTCAATATTTGCGGGGGGTCCTCAGGTGTGTGTCAGTATTTGCAGGGGCTGCTCGGGATGTGTCAGTATTTGCAGGTGGTACTTGGGATGTGTCAGTATATGCAGGGGGTCCTTGGGATGTGTCAGTATTTGCAGAGGGTACTCTGGATGTGTCAGTGTTTGCAGGGGATACTCGGGATGTGTCAGTATTTGCAGGGGGTCCTCGGGATGTGTCAGTATTTGTAGGGGGTACTCGGGATGTGTCAGTATTTGCAGGGGATACTCGGGATGTGTCAGTATTTATAGGGGGACTTCAGGATATGTCAATATTTGCAGGGGGTACTCGGGATGTGTCAGTATTTGCAGGAGGTACTCAGGATGTGTCAGTATTTGCAGGGGGTCCTCAGGTGTGTGTCAGAATTTGCAGGGTGTCCTCAGGAGTGTATCAGTATTTGCAGCGGGTACTCGGGGGTGTGTCATTATTTGCAGGGGGTACTCGGGATGTGTCAGTATTTGCAGGGGGCCCTCGGGATGTGTCAGTATTTGCAGGGTGTCCTCAGGAGTGTATCAGTATTTGCAGCGGGTACTCGGGAGTGTGGTATTATTTGCAGGGCATACTCGGGATGTGTCAGTATTTGCAGGGGGCCCTCGGGATGTGTCAGTATTTGCAGGGTGTCCTCAGGAGTGTATCAGTATTTGCAGGGCGTACTCGGGATGTGTCAGTATTTGCAGGGGGTACTCGGTATGTGTCAGTATTTGCAGGGGGTACTCGGGATCACAGATTCACAGAATCACAGAAACCCCACAGTGCAGATAGAGGCCATTTCGGCCCATCGAGCCTGCACCGACACATATCCCACCCTATCCCTGTAACCCCACGTATTTAATCCCCCTAACACTAAGGTTCAATTTATCATAGCCAATCAACCTAACCTGCACATCTTTGGACTGTGGGAGGAAACCGGAGCACCCGGAGTAAACCCACGCAAGCACGGGGAGAATGTGCAAACTCCACACAGACAGTCGCCCGAGGCCGGATTCGAACCCGGGTCCCTGGCGCTGTGAGGCAACAGTGCTAACCACTATGCCACCGTGCTGCCGATGTGTCAGTATTTGCAGGGGGTCCTCAGGTGTGTGTCAGAATTTGCAGGGGGTACTCGGGATGTGTCAGTATTTGCAGGGGGTCCTCAGGTGTGTGCCAGCATTTGCAGGGGTTACTCGGGATTTGTCAGTATTTGCAGGGGGTACTCTGGCTTTGTCAGTATTTGCAGGGGGTACTCGGGATTTGTCAGTAATTGCAGGGGGTCCTCGGGAGTGTGTCAATATTTGCAGGGGGTACTCGGGATTTGTCTGTATTTGCAGGGGGTCCTCGGGATGTGTCAGTATTTGCAGGAGGTACACGGGATGTATCAGTATTTGCAGAGGGTCCTCGGGATGTGTAGGTATTTGCAGGGGGCCCTCGAGATGTGCCTGTATTTGCAGGGGGTACTCGGGATGTGTCAGTATTTGCAGGGGGTACTCGGGATGTGTCGTTATTTGTAGGGGGCCCTCGGGATGTGTCAGTATTTGGAGGGGGTACTCGGGATTTGTCAGTATTTGCAGGGGGTACTCGGGATTTGTCAGTATTTGCAGGGGTACTCGGGATGCGTCAGTATTTGCAGCGGGTACTCGGGAGTGTCTCATTATTTGCAGGGGGTCCTCGGGATCTGTCAGTATTTGCAGAGGGTCCTCGGGATGTGTAAGTATTTGCAGGGGGCCCTCGGGATGTGTCTGTATTTGCAGGGGGCACTCGGGATGTGTCAGTATTTGTAGGGGGCCCTCGGGATGTGTCAGTATTTGGAGAGGGTACTCGGGATTTGTCAGTATTTGCAGGGGGTACTCGGGATTTGTCAGTATTTGCAGGGGTTCTCGGGATCCGTCAGTATTTGCAGCGGGTACTCGGGAGTGTGTCATTATTTGCAGGGGGTCCTCGGGATCTGTCAGTATTTGCAGAGGGTCCTCGGGATGTGTAAGTATTTGCAGGGGGCCCTCGGGATGTGTCAGTATTTGCAGGGGGC
Organism: Somniosus microcephalus; assembly: GCF_052327205.1. NCBI lineage: Eukaryota > Metazoa > Chordata > Chondrichthyes > Squaliformes > Somniosidae > Somniosus > Somniosus microcephalus. The sequence goes on from NC_140987.1 coordinate 344,917,642, forward strand.
CCTCGGGATGTGTCAGTATTTGCATGGTGTCCTCAGGAGTGTGTCAGTATTTGCAGCGGGTACTCGGGAGTGTGTCATTATTTGCAGGGGGTCCTCGGGATCTGTCAGTATTTGCAGAGGGTCCTCGGGATGTGTAAGTATTTGCAGGGGGCCCTCGGGATGTGTCTGTATTTGCAGGGGGCACTCGGGAGTGTGTCATTATTTGCAGGGGGTACTCGGGATGTGTCATTATTTGTTGGGGGCCCTCGGGATGTGTCTGCATTTGCAGGGGGTACTCGGGATGTGTCAGCATTTGCAGGGGGTACTCGGGATGTGTCAATATTTGCGGGGGGTCCTCAGGTGTGTGTCAGTATTTGCAGGGGCTGCTCGGGATGTGTCAGTATTTGCAGGGGGTACTTGGGATGTGTCAGTATATGCAGGGGGTCCTTGGGATGTGTCAGTATTTGCAGAGGGTACTCTGGATGTGTCAGTGTTTGCAGGGGATACTCGGGATGTGTCAGTATTTGCAGGGGGTCCTCGGGATGTGTCAGTATTTGTAGGGGGTACTCGGGATGTGTCAGTATTTGCAGGGGATACTCGGGATGTGTCAGTATTTATAGGGGGACTTCAGGATATGTCAATATTTGCAGGGGGTACTCGGGATGTGTCAGTATTTGCAGGAGGTACTCAGGATGTGTCAGTATTTGCAGGGGGTCCTCAGGTGTGTGTCAGAATTTGCAGGGTGTCCTCAGGAGTGTATCAGTATTTGCAGCGGGTACTCGGGGGTGTGTCATTATTTGCAGGGGGTACTCGGGATGTGTCAGTATTTGCAGGGGGCCCTCGGGATGTGTCAGTATTTGCAGGGTGTCCTCAGGAGTGTATCAGTATTTGCAGCGGGTACTCGGGAGTGTGGTATTATTTGCAGGGCATACTCGGGATGTGTCAGTATTTGCAGGGGGCCCTCGGGATGTGTCAGTATTTGCAGGGTGTCCTCAGGAGTGTATCAGTATTTGCAGGGCGTACTCGGGATGTGTCAGTATTTGCAGGGGGTACTCGGTATGTGTCAGTATTTGCAGGGGGTACTCGGGATCACAGATTCACAGAATCACAGAAACCCCACAGTGCAGATAGAGGCCATTTCGGCCCATCGAGCCTGCACCGACACATATCCCACCCTATCCCTGTAACCCCACGTATTTAATCCCCCTAACACTAAGGGTCAATTTATCATAGCCAATCAACCTAACCTGCACATCTTTGGACTGTGGGAGGAAACCGGAGCACCCGGAGTAAACCCACGCAAGCACGGGGAGAATGTGCAAACTCCACACAGACAGTCGCCCGAGGCCGGATTCGAACCCGGGTCCCTGGCGCTGTGAGGCAACAGTGCTAACCACTATGCCACCGTGCTGCCGATGTGTCAGTATTTGCAGGGGGTCCTCAGGTGTGTGTCAGAATTTGCAGGGGGTACTCGGGATGTGTCAGTATTTGCAGGGGGTCCTCAGGTGTGTGCCAGCATTTGCAGGGGGTACTCGGGATTTGTCAGTATTTGCAGGGGGTACTCTGGCTTTGTCAGTATTTGCAGGGGGTACTCGGGATTTGTCAGTAATTGCAGGGGGTCCTCGGGAGTGTGTCAATATTTGCAGGGGGTACTCGGGATTTGTCTGTATTTGCAGGGGGTCCTCGGGATGTGTCAGTATTTGCAGGAGGTACACGGGATGTATCAGTATTTGCAGAGGGTCCTCGGGATGTGTAGGTATTTGCAGGGGGCCCTCGAGATGTGTCTGTATTTGCAGGGGGTACTCGGGATGTGTCAGTATTTGCAGGGGGTACTCGGGATGTGTCGTTATTTGTAGGGGGCCCTCGGGATGTGTCAGTATTTGGAGGGGGTACTCGGGATTTGTCAGTATTTGCAGGGGGTACTCGGGATTTGTCAGTATTTGCAGGGGTTCTCGGGATCCGTCAGTATTTGCAGGAGGTACTCGGGATGTGTCAGTATTTGCAGGAGGTACTCAGGAGTGTGTCAGTATTTGTAGGGGGTACTCGGGATGTGTCAGTATTTCCAGCGGGTACTCGGGATGTGTCAGTATTTGCAGGGGGTACTCGGGATGTGTCAGTATTTGCAGGGGGTACTCGGGGTGTGTCAGTATTTGCAGGGGCTACTCGGGGTGTGTCAGTATTTGCAGGGGGTACTCGGGATGTGTCAGTATATGCAGGGGGTACTCGGGATGTGTCAGTATTTGCAGGGGGTACTCGGGGTGTGTCAGTATTTGCAGGGGGTACTCGGGATGTGTCAGTATATGCAGGGGGTACTCGGGATGTGTCAGTATATGCAGGGGGTACTCGGGATTTGTCAGTATTTGCAGGGGGTCCTCGGGATGTGTCAGTATTTGCCGGGGGTCCTCGGGATGTGTCAGTATTTACAGGGGTACTCGGGATGTGTCTGTATTTGCAGGGGTAGTCGGGATGTGTCAGTATTTGCAGGGGATATTCGGGATTTGTCAGTATTTGCAGGGGTACTCAGGATTTGTCAGTATTTACAGGGGGTACTCAGGATTTGTCAGTATTTGCAGGGGGTACTCGGAATGTGTCAGTATTTGCAGCGGGTACTCGGGAGTGTGTCATTATTTGCAGGGGGTACTCGGGATGTGTCAGTATTTGCAGGGGGCCCTCGGGATGTGTCAGTATTTGCAGGGTGTCCTCAGGAGTGTGTCAGTATTTGCAGCGGGTACTCGGGAGTGTGTCATTATTTGCAGGGGGTCCTCGGGATCTGTCAGTATTTGCAGGGGGTACTCGAGATGTGTCAGTATTTGCAGGGGGTACTCGGGATGTGTCAGTATTTGCAGGGGGTCCTCAGGTGTGTGTCAGAATTTGCAGGGTGTCCTCAGGAGTGTGTCAGTATTTGCAGTGGGTACTCGGGAGTGTGTCATTATTTGCAGGGGGTACTCGGGATGTGTCATTATTTGCAGGGGGCCCTCGGGATGTGTCAGTATTTGCAGGGTGTCCTCAGGAGTGTGTCAGTATTTGCAGCGGGTACTCGGGAGTGTGGTATTATTTGCAGGGCGTACTCGGGATGTGTCAGTATTTGCAGGGGGTACTCGGTATGTGTCAGTATTTGCAGGAGGTACTCGGGATCACAGAATCACAGAATCACAGAAACCCCACAGTGCAGATAGAGGCCATTTCGACCCATCGAGCCTGCACTGACACATATCCCACCCTATCCCTGTAACCCCACGTATTAATCCCCCTAACACTAAGGGTCAATTTATCATAGCCAATCAACCTAACCTGCACATCTTTGGACTGTGGGAGGAAACCGGAGCACCCGGAGTAAACCCACGCAAACACGGGGAGAATGTGCAAACTCCACACAGGCAGTCGCCCGAGGCCGGATTCGAACCCGGGTCCCTGGCGCTGTGAGGCAACAGTGCTAACCACTATGCCACCGTGCTGCCGATGTGTCAGTATTTGCAGGGGGTCCTCAGGTGTGTGTCAGAATTTGCAGGGGGTACTCGGGATGTGTCAGTATTTGCAGGGGGTCCTCAAGTGTGTGCCAGCATTTGCAGTGGGTACTCGGGATTTGTCAGTATTTGCAGGGGGTACTCTGGATTTGTCACTATTTGCAGGGGGTACTCGGGATTTGTCAGTAATTGCAGGGGGTCCTCGGGAGTGTGTCAATATTTGCAGGGGGTACTCGGGATTTGTCTGTATTTGCAGGGGGTCCTCGGGATGTGTCAGTATTTGCAGGAGATACACGGGATGTATCAGTATTTGCAGAGGGTCCTCGGGATGTGTAAGTATTTGCAGGGGGCCCTCGGGATGTGTCTGTATTTGCAGGGGGTACTCGGGATGTGTCAGTATTTGCAGGGGGTACTCGGGATGTGTCATTATTTGTAGGGGGCCCTCGGGATGTGTCAGTATTTGGAGGGGGTACTCGGGATTTGTCAGTATTTGCAGGGGGTACTCGGGATTTGTCAGTATTTGCAGGGGTTTTCGGGATCTGTCAGTATTTGCAGGAGGTACTCGGGATGTGTCAGTTTTTGCAGGGGTTACTCGGGAGTGTGTCTGCATTTGCAGGGGGTACTCGGGATGTGTCAGCATTTGCAGGGGTTATTCGGGATGTGTCAGTATTTGCAGGGGGTACTCGGGATGTGTCAATATTTGCGGGGGGTCCTCAGGTGTGTGTCAGTATTTGCAGGGGCTGCTCGGGATGTGTCAGTATTTGCAGGGGTACTCGGGATGTTTCAGTTTTGGCAGGGGGTATTCGGGATGTGTCAGTATTTGCAGGGGTTCTCAGGTGTGTGTCAGTATTTGCAGGGGCTACAAGGGAATGTGTCTGTATTTCCAGGGGGTACTCGGGATTTGTCTGTATTTGCAGGGGGTACTTGGGATGTATCAATATTTGCAGGGGGTACTCGGGATGTGTTTGTATTTGCAGGGGCTCCTCGGGATGTGTAAGTATTTGCAGGGGGCCCTTGGGATGTGTCTATATTTGCAGGGGGTACTCGGGATGTGTCACTTTGTGCAGGGGGTACTCGGGATGTGTCAGTATTTGCAGGGGGCCCTCGGGATGTGTCAGTATTTGCAGGGTGTCCTCAGGAGTGTGTCAGTATTTGCAGCGGGTACTCGGGAGTGTGTCATTATTTGCAGGGGGTCCTTGGGATCTGTCAGTATTTTCAGGGGGTACTCGGGATGTGTCAGTATTTGCAGGGGGTACTCAGGATGTGTCAGTATTTGCAGGGGGTCCTCGGGATGTGTAAGTATTTGCAGGGGGCCCTCGGGATGTGTCTATATTTGCAGGGGGTACTTGGGATGTGTCAGTATTTGCAGGGGGTCCTCGGGATGTGTAAGTGTTTGCAGGGGGCCGTCGGGATGTGTCTGTATTTGCAGGGGTTATTCTGGATGTGTCAGTATTTGCAGGGGGTACACGGGATGTGTCAGTATTTGCAGGGGGTACGCGGGATGTGTCAGTATTTGCAGGGGGTACTCGGGATGTGTCAGTATTTGCGCGGGGCACACGGGATGTGTCCGTATTTGCATGGGCTACTCGGAATGTGTCAGTATTTGCAGAGGTTACTCGGGATGTGTTAGTTTTTTCAGGGGATGTGTCAGTATTTGCAGGGGGTACGCGGGATGTGTCAGTATTTGCAGGGGGTACTCGGGATGTGTCAGTATTTGCAGGGGGTACTCGGGACGTGTCAGTATTTGTAGGGGACCCTCGGGATGTGTCAGTATTTGGAGGGTGTACTCGGGATGTATCAGTATTTGCAGGGGGCCCTTGGGATGTGTCAGTATTTGTAGGAGGTACTCACGATTTGTCAGTATTTGCAGGGGGCCCTCGGGGTGTGTCAGTATTTGCAGGGGTACTCGGGATGTGTCAGTATTTGCATGGGGTCCTCAGGTGTGTGTCAGGATTTGCAGGGGGTACCCGGGATTGTCATTATTTGCAGAGGGTATTTGGGATGTGCCAGTATTTTCAGGGGGTTCTCGGGATGTGTCAGTATTTGCAGGGGGTCCTCGGGATGTGTCAGTATTTGCAGGGGGTACCCGGGATTGTCTGTATTTGCAGGGGGTACTCGGGATGTGTCAGTATTTGCAGGGGGCCCTCGGGATGCATCAGTATTTGTAGGGGGTACCCGGGATTGTCAGTATTTGCAGGGGGCATTCGGGATGTGTCAGTATTTGCAGGGGGTACTCGGGATGTGTCAGTATTTGCAGGGGGTCCTCGGGATGTGCCAGTATTTGCAGGGGGTACCCGGGATTGTCTGTATTTGCAGGGGGTACTCGGGATGTGTCAGTATTTGCAGGGGGCCCTCGGAATGCGTCAGTATTTGCAGGGGGTACGCGGGATGTGTCAGTATTTGCAGGGGGTACTCGGGATGTGTCAGTATTTGCACGGGGTACACGGGATGTGTCCGTATTTGCATGGGCTACTCGGAATGTGTCAGTATTTGCAGGCGGTCCTCGGAATGTGTCAGTATTTGCAGGGGGTACTCGAGATGTGTCAGTATTTGCAGGGGGTCCTCGGGATGTGTCAGAATTTGCAGGGCGTTCTCGGGATGTGTCAGTATTTGCAGGGGGTACTCGGGATCTGTCAGTATTTGCAGGGGGTCCTCGGGATGTGTCTGTATTTGAAGGGGTTCTCGGGATGTGTCAGTATTTGCAGGGGGTCCTCGGGATTTGTCAGTATTTGCAGGGGGTACGCGGGATGTGTCAGTATTTGCAGGGGGTACGCGGGATGTGTCAGTATTTGCAGGGGGTACTCGGAATGTGTCAGTATTTGCAGAGGTTACTCTGGATGTGTTAGTTTTTTCAGGGGATACTCGGGATGTGTCAGTATTTGCAGGCGGTCCTCGGAATGTGTCAGTATTTGCAGGGGGTACTCGGGATGTGTCAGTATTTGCAGGGGGTACTCGGGATCTGTCAGTATTTGCAGGGGGTCCTCGGGATGTGTCAGAATTTGCAGGGCGTTCTCGGGATGTGTCAGTATTTGCAGGGGATACTCGGGATGTGTCAGTATTTGCAGGAGGTCCTCGGGATTTGTCAGTATTTGCAAGGGGTACTCGGGATGTGTCAGTATTTGCAGTGGGTACTCGGGATGTGTCAGTATTTGCAGGGGATACTCGGGATGTGTCAGTATTTGCAGGGGGTCCTCGGGATGTGTCAGTATTTGCAGGGGGTACTCGGGATGTGTCAGTGTTTGCAGGGGATACTCGGGATGTGTCAGTATTTGCAGGGGGTCCTCGGGTGTGTCAGTATTTGTAGGGGGTACTCGGGATGTGCCAGTATTTGCAGGGGGTACTCGGGATGTGTATGTATTTGCAGGGGATCCTCGGGATGTGTCAGTATTTGCAGAGGGTACCCGGGATTGTCTGTATTTGCAGGGGGTACTCGGGATGTGTCAGTATTTGCAGGGGGCCCTCGGGATGCGTCAGTATTTGCAGGGGGTACCCGGGATTGTCAGTATTTGCAGGGGGTATTCGGGATGTGTCAGTATTTGCAGCGGGTACTCGGGATGTGTCAGTATTTGCAGGGGGTCCTCGGGATGTGTCAGTATTTGCAGGGGGTACCCGGGATTGTCTGTATTTGCAGGGGGTAGTCGGGATGTGTCAGTATTTGCAGGGGGCCCTCGGGATGCGTCAGTATTTGCAGGGGGTACTCGGGATGTGTCAGTATTTGCAGGGGGTTCTCGGGATGTGTCAGTATTTGCACGGGGTACACGGGATGTGTTCGTATTTGCATGGGCTACTCGGGATGTGTCAGTATTTGCAGGGGGTACTCGGGATGTGTCAGTATTTGGAGGGGGCCCTTGGGATGTGTCAGTATATGCAGGGGGTACTCGGGATTTGTCAGTATTTGCAGGGGGCCCTCGGGATGTGTCAGTATTTGCAGGGGAACTCGGGATGTGTCTGTATTTGCAGGGGGTCCTCAGGTGTGTGTCAGTATTTGCAGGGGGTACCCGGGATGTGCCAGTATTTGCAGGGGGTACTCGGGATGTGTAAGTATTTGCAGGGGATCCTCGGGATGTGTCAGTATTTGCAGAGGGTACCCGGGATTGTCTGTATTTGCAGGGGGTACTCGGGATGTGTCAGTATTTGCAGGGGGCCCTCGGAATGCATCAGTGTTTGCAGGGGGTACGCGGGATGTGTCAGTATTTGCAGGGGGTACTCGGGATGTGTCAGTATTTGCACGGGGTACACGGGATGTGTCCGTATTTGCATGGGCTACTCGGAATGTGTCAGTATTTGCAGAGGTTACTCGGGATGTGTCAGTTATTTCAGGGGATACTCGGGATGTGTCAGTATTTGCAGGCGGTCCTCGGAATGTGTCAGTATTTGCAGGGGGTACTCGGGATGTGTCAGTATTTGCAGGGTGTACTCGGGATCTGTTAGTATTTGCAGGGGGTCCTCGGGATGTGTCAGAATTTGCAGGGCGTTATCGGGATGTGTCAATATTTGCAGGGGATATTCAGGATGTGTCTGTATTTGAAGGGGTTCTCGGGATGTGTCAGTATTTGCAGTGGGTCCTCGGGACTTGTCAGTATTTGCAAGGGGTACTCGGGATGTGTCAGTATTTGCAGTGAGTACTCGGGATGTGTCAGTATTTCTAGGTGGTCCTCGGGATTTGTCAGTATTTGCAGGGGGTACTCCGGATGTGTCAGTATTTGCAGGGGATATTCGGGATGTGTCAGTATTTGCAGGGGGTCCTCGGGATTAATCAGTATATGCCGGGGGTCCTCGGGATGTGTCAGTATTTGCAGGGGGTACTCGGGATGTGTCAGTATTTGCAGGGGGTCCTCGGGTGTGTCAGTATTTGTAGGGGGTACTCGGGATGTGTCAGTATTTGCAGGGGATACTCGGGATGTGTCGGTATTTGCAGGGGGACTTCAGGATGTGTCAGTATTTGCAGGTGGTACTCGGGATGTGTCAGTATTTGCAGGAGGTACTCAGGAGTGTGTCAGTATTTGAAGGGGGTACTTGGGATGTGTCAGTATTTCCAGGGGGTACTCGGGATGTGTCATTATTTGCAGGGGGGACTCGGAATGTGTCAGTATTTGCAGGGGGTACTCGGGGTGTGTCAGTATTTGCAGGGGGTACTTGGGATGTGTCAGTATTTGCAGGGGTTACTCGGGATGTGTCAGTATATGCAGGGGGTACTCAGGATGCGTCAGTATTTGCAGGGGGTACTCGGGATTTGTCAGTATTTGCAGGGGGTACTCGGGATGTGTCATTATTTGCAGGGGGTACTCGGGATGTGTCAGTATTTGCAGGGGGTCCTCAGGTGTGTGTCAGAATTTGCAAGGTGTCCTCAGGAGTGTGTCAGTATTTGCAGCGGGTACTCGGGAGTGTGTCATTATTTGCAGGGGGTACTCGGGATGTGCAGTATTTGCAGGGGGCCCTCGGGATGTGTCAGTATTTGCAGGGTGTCCTCAGGAGTGTGTCAGTATTTGCAGCGGGTACTCGGGAGTGTGTCATTATTTGCAGGGCGTACTCGGGATGTGTCAGTATTTGCAGGGGGTCCTCAGGTGTGTGTCAGTATTTGCAGTGAGTACTCGGGATGTGTCAGTATTTCTAGGTGGTCCTCGGGATTTGTCAGTATTTGCAGGGGGTACTCCGGATGTGTCAGTATTTGCAGGGGATACTCGGGATGTGTCAGTATTTGCAGGGGGTCCTCGGGATTAATCAGTATATGCCGGGGGTCCTCGGGATGTGTCAGTATTTGCAGGGGGTACTCGGGATGTGTCAGTATTTGCAGGGGGTCCTCGGGTGTGTCAGTATTTGTAGGGGGTACTCGGGATGTGTCAGTATTTGCAGGGGATACTCGGGATGTGTCGGTATTTGCAGGGGGACTTCAGGATGTGTCAGTATTTGCAGGTGGTACTCGGGATGTGTCAGTATTTGCAGGAGGTACTCAGGAGTGTGTCAGTATTTGAAGGGGGTACTTGGGATGTGTCAGTATTTCCAGGGGGTACTCGGGATGTGTCATTATTTGCAGGGGGGACTCGGAATGTGTCAGTATTTGCAGGGGGTACTCGGGGTGTGTCAGTATTTGCAGGGGGTACTTGGGATGTGTCAGTATTTGCAGGGGTTACTCGGGATGTGTCAGTATATGCAGGGGGTACTCAGGATGCATCAGTATTTGCAGGGGGTACTCGGGATTTGTCAGTATTTGCAGGGGGTACTCGGGATGTGTCAGTATTTGCAGGGGGTCCTCAGGTGTGTGTCAGAATTTGCAGGGTGTCCTCAGGAGTGTGTCAGTATTTGCAGCGGGTACTCGGGAGTGTGTCATTATTTGCAGGGGGTACTCGGGATGTGCAGTATTTGCAGGGGGCCCTCGGGATGTGTCAGTATTTGCAGGGTGTCCTCAGGAGTGTGTCAGTATTTGCAGCGGGTACTCGGGAGTGTGTCATTATTTGCAGGGCGTACTCGGGATGTGTCAGTATTTGCATGGGGGTCCTCAGGTGTGTGTCAGAATTTGCAGGGGGTACTCGGGATGTGTCAGTATTTGCAGGGGGTCCACAGGTGTGTGCCAGCATTTGCAGGGGGTACTCGGGATTTGTCAGTATTTGCAGGGGGTACTCGGGATTTGTCTGTATCTGCAGGGGGTCCTCGGGATGTGTCAGTATTTGCAGGGGCTACTCGGGATGTATCAGTATTTGCAGAGGGTCCTCGGGATGTGTAAGTATTTGCAGGGGGCCCTCGGGATGTGTCTCTATTTGCAGGGGGTACTCGGGATGGGTCAGTATTTGCAGGGCTTACTCGGGATATGTCAGTATTTGCAGGGGGTACTCGGGATGTGTCATTATTTGTAGGGAGCCCTCGGGATGTGTCAGTATTTGGAGGGGGTACTCGGGATTTGTCAGTATTTGCAGGGGGTACTCGGGATTTGTCAGTATTTGCAGGGGTTCTCGGGATCTGTCAGTATTTGCAGGAGGTACTCGGGATGTGTCAGTATTTGCAGGGGTTACTCGGGAGTGTGTCTGCATTTGCAGGGGGTGCTCGGGATGTGTCAGCATTTGCAGGGGTTATTCGGGATGTGTCAGTGTTTGCAGGGGCTACTCGGGATGTGTCAGTATTTGCAGGGGTACTCGGGATGTGTCAGTATTTGCAGGGGGTACCCGGGATTGTAAGTACTTGCAGGGGGTATTCGGGATGTGTCAGTATTTGCAGGGGTTCTCAGGTGTGTGTCAGTATTTGCAGGGGGTACTCGGGAGTGTGTCAGTTTTTCCAGGGGGTACTCGGGATTTGTCTGTATTTGCAGGGGGTACTTGGGACGTATCAGTATTTGCAGGGGGTACTCGAGATGTGTTAGTATTTGCAGGGGCTACTCGGGATGTGTAAGTATTTGCAGGGGGCCCTCAGGATGTGTCTATATTTGCAGGGGGTACTCATGATGTGTCACTTTGTACATGGGGTACTCGTGATGTGTCAGTATTTTCAGGGGGTCCTCGTGATGTGTTAGTGTTTGCAGGGGGCCGTCGGGATGTGTCTTTATTTGCAGGGGGTATTCTGGATGTGTCTGTATTTGCAGGGATTACTCGGGATGTGTTAGTATTTGCAGGGTGTACTCGGGATGTGTCAGTATTTGTAGGGGGCCCTCGGGATGTGTCAGTATTTGGAGGGGGTACTCGGGATGTGTCAGTATTTGCAGGGGGTACTCGGGATGTGTCAGTATTTGTAGGGGGCCCTTGGGATGTGTCAGTATATGGAGGGGGTACTCGGGATTTGTCAGTATTTGCAGGGGCCCTCGGGATGTGTCAGTATTTGCAGGGGTACCCGGGATGTACCAGTATTTGCAGGGGGTACTCGGGATGTGTAAGTATTTGCAGGGGATCCTCGGGATGTGTCAGTATTTGCAGAGGGTACCCGGGATTGTCTGTATTTGCAGGGGGTACTCGGGATGTGTCAGTATTTGCAGGGGGCCCTCGGGATGCGTCAGTATTTGCAGGGGGTACCCGGGATTGTCAGTATTTGCAGGGGGTATTCGGGATGTGTCAGTATTTGCAGCGGGTACACGGGATGTGTCAGTATTTGCAGGGGGTACTCGGGATGTGTCAGTATTTGCACAGGGTACACGGGATGTGTTCGTATTTGCATGGGCTACTCGGAATGTGTCAGTATTTGCAGAGGTTACTCGGGATGTGTCAGTTTTTTCAGGGGATACTCGGGATGTGTCAGTATTTGCAGGCGGTCCTCGGAATGTGTCAGTATTTGCAGGGGGTACTCGGGATGTGTCAGTATTTGCAGGGGGTACTCGGGATCTGTCAGTATTTGCAGGGGGTCCTCGGGATGTGTCAGAATTTGCAGGGCGTTCTCGGGATGTGTCAGTATTTGCAGGGGATATTCGGGATGTGTCTGTATTTGAAGGGGTTCTCCGGATGTGTCAGTATTTGCAGGGGGTCCTCGGGATTTGTCAGTATTTGCAAGGGGTACTCGGGATGTGTCAGTATTTGCAGTGGGTACTCGGGATGTGTCAGTATTTGTAGGGGGTCCTCGGGATTTGTCAGTATTTGCAGGGGGTACTCCGGATGTGTCAGTATTTGCAGGGGATACTCGGGATGTGTCAGTATTTGCAGGGGGTCCTCGGGATGTATCAGTATATGCCGGGGGTCCTCGGGATGTGTCAGTATTTGCAGGGGGTACTCGGGATGTGTCAGTGTTTGCAGCGGATACTCGGGATGTGTCAGTATTTGCAGGGGGTCCTCGGGTGCGTCAGTATTTGTAGTGGGTACTCGGGATGTGTCAGTATTTGCAGGGGATACTCGGGATGTGTCAGTATTTGCAGGGGGACTTCAGGATGTGTCAGTATTTGCAGGTGGTACTCGGGATGTGTCAGTATTTGCAGGAGGTGCTCAGGAGTGTGTCAGTATTTGAAGGGGGTACTTGGGATGTGGCAGTATTTCCAGGGCGTACTCGGGATGTGTCAGTATTTGCAGGCGGTCCTCGGAATGTGTCAGTATTTGCAGGGGGTACTCGGGATGTGTCAGTATTTGCAGGGGGTACTCGGGATCTGTTAGTATTTGCAGGGGGTCCTCGGGATGTGTCAGAATTTGCAGGGCGTTATCGGGATGTGTCAATATTTGCAGGGGATATTCAGGATGTGTCTGTATTTGAAGGGGTTCTCGGGATGTGTCAGTATTTGCAGGGGGTCCTCGGGACTTGTCAGTATTTGCAAGGGGTACTCGGGATGTGTCAGTATTTGCAGTGAGTACTCGGGATGTGTCAGTATTTCTAGGTGGTCCTCGGGATTTGTCAGTATTTGCAGGGGGTACTCCGGATGTGTCAGTATTTGCAGGGGATATTCGGGATGTGTCAGTATTTGCAGGGGGTCCTCGGGATTAATCAGTATATGCCGGGGGTCCTCGGGATGTGTCAGTATTTGCAGGGGGTACTCGGGATGTGTCAGTATTTGCAGGGGGTCCTCGGGTGTGTCAGTATTTGTAGGGGGTACTCGGGATGTGTCGGTATTTGCAGGGGATACTCGGGATGTGTCGGTATTTGCAGGGGGACTTCAGGATGTGTCAGTATTTGCAGGTGGTACTCGGGATGTGTCAGTATTTGCAGGAGGTACTCAGGAGTGTGTCAGTATTTGAAGGGGGTACTTGGGATGTGTCAGTATTTCCAGGGGGTACTCGGGATGTGTCATTATTTGCAGGGGGGACTCGGAATGTGTCAGTATTTGCAGGGGGTACTCGGGGTGTGTCAGTATTTGCAGGGGGTACTTGGGATGTGTCAGTATTTGCAGGGGTTACTCGGGATGTGTCAGTATATGCAGGGGGTACTCAGGATGCGTCAGTATTTGCAGGGGGTACTCGGGATTTGTCAGTATTTGCAGGGGGTACTCGGGATGTGTCATTATTTGCAGGGGGTACTCGGGATGTGTCAGTATTTGCAGGGGGTCCTCAGGTGTGTGTCAGAATTTGCAAGGTGTCCTCAGGAGTGTGTCAGTATTTGCAGCGGGTACTCGGGAGTGTGTCATTATTTGCAGGGGGTACTCGGGATGTGCAGTATTTGCAGGGGGCCCTCGCGATGTGTCAGTATTTGCAGGGTGTCCTCAGGAGTGTGTCAGTATTTGCAGCGGGTACTCGGGAGTGTGTCATTATTTGCAGGGCGTACTCGGGATGTGTCAGTATTTGCAGGGTGCCCTCAGGTGTGTGTCAGTATTTGCAGTGAGTACTCGGGATGTGTCAGTATTTCTAGGTGGTCCTCGGGATTTGTCAGTATTTGCAGGGGGTACTCCGGATGTGTCAGTATTTGCAGGGGATACTCGGGATGTGTCAGTATTTGCAGGGGGTCCTCGGGATTAATCAGTATATGCCGGGGGTCCTCGGGATGTGTCAGTATTTGCAGGGGGTACTCGGGATGTGTCAGTATTTGCAGGGGGTCCTCGGGTGTGTCAGTATTTGTAGGGGGTACTCGGGATGTGTCAGTATTTGCAGGGGATACTCGGGATGTGTCGGTATTTGCAGGGGGACTTCAGGATGTGTCAGTATTTGCAGGTGGTACTCGGGATGTGTCAGTATTTGCAGGAGGTACTCAGGAGTGTGTCAGTATTTGAAGGGGGTACTTGGGATGTGTCAGTATTTCCAGGGGGTACTCGGGATGTGTCATTATTTGCAGGGGGCCTCGGAATGTGTCAGTATTTGCAGGGGGTACTCGGGGTGTGTCAGTATTTGCAGGGGGTACTTGGGATGTGTCAGTATTTGCAGGGGTTACTCGGGATGTGTCAGTATATGCAGGGGGTACTCAGGATGCATCAGTATTTGCAGGGGGTACTCGGGATTTGTCAGTATTTGCAGGGGGTACTCGGGATGTGTCAGTATTTGCAGGGGGTCCTCAGGTGTGTGTCAGAATTTGCAGGGTGTCCTCAGGAGTGTGTCAGTATTTGCAGCGGGTACTCGGGAGTGTGTCATTATTTGCAGGGGGTACTCGGGATGTGCAGTATTTGCAGGGGGCCCTCGGGATGTGTCAGTATTTGCAGGGTGTCCTCAGGAGTGTGTCAGTATTTGCAGCGGGTACTCGGGAGTGTGTCATTATTTGCAGGGCGTACTCGGGATGTGTCAGTATTTGCATGGGGGTCCTCAGGTGTGTGTCAGAATTTGCAGGGGGTACTCGGGATGTGTCAGTATTTGCAGGGGGTCCACAGGTGTGTGCCAGCATTTGCAGGGGGTACTCGGGATTTGTCAGTATTTGCAGGGGGTACTCGGGATTTGTCTGTATCTGCAGGGGGTCCTCGGGATGTGTCAGTATTTGCAGGGGCTACTCGGGATGTATCAGTATTTGCAGAGGGTCCTCGGGATGTGTAAGTATTTGCAGGGGGCCCTCGGGATGTGTCTCTATTTGCAGGGGGTACTCGGGATGGGTCAGTATTTGCAGGGCTTACTCGGGATATGTCAGTATTTGCAGGGGGTACTCGGGATGTGTCATTATTTGTAGGGAGCCCTCGGGATGTGTCAGTATTTGGAGGGGGTACTCGGGATTTGTCAGTATTTGCAGGGGGTACTCGGGATTTGTCAGTATTTGCAGGGGTTCTCGGGATCTGTCAGTATTTGCAGGAGGTACTCGGGATGTGTCAGTATTTGCAGGGGTTACTCGGGAGTGTGTCTGCATTTGCAGGGGGTGCTCGGGATGTGTCAGCATTTGCAGGGGTTATTCGGGATGTGTCAGTGTTTGCAGGGGCTACTCGGGATGTGTCAGTATTTGCAGGGGTACTCGGGATGTGTCAGTATTTGCAGGGGGTACCCGGGATTGTAAGTACTTGCAGGGGGTATTCGGGATGTGTCAGTATTTGCAGGGGTTCTCAGGTGTGTGTCAGTATTTGCAGGGGGTACTCGGGAGTGTGTCAGTTTTTCCAGGGGGTACTCGGGATTTGTTTGTATTTGCAGGGGGTACTTGGGACGTATCAGTATTTGCAGGGGGTACTCGAGATGTGTTAGTATTTGCAGGGGCTACTCGGGATGTGTAAGTATTTGCAGGGGGCCCTCAGGATGTGTCTATATTTGCAGGGGGTACTCATGATGTGTCACTTTGTACATGGGGTACTCGTGATGTGTCAGTATTTTCAGGGGGTCCTCGTGATGTGTTAGTGTTTGCAGGGGGCCGTCGGGATGTGTCTTTATTTGCAGGGGGTATTCTGGATGTGTCTGTATTTGCAGGGAGTACTCGGGATGTGTTAGTATTTGCAGGGTGTACTCGGGATGTGTCAGTATTTGTAGGGGGCCCTCGGGATGTGTCAGTATTTGGAGGGGGTACTCGGGATGTGTCAGTATTTGCAGGGGGTACTCGGGATGTGTCAGTATTTGTAGGGGGCCCTTGGGATGTGTCAGTATATGGAGGGGGTACTCGGGATTTGTCAGTATTTGCAGGGGCCCTCGGGATGTGTCAGTATTTGCAGGGGTACCCGGGATGTACCAGTATTTGCAGGGGGTACTCGGGATGTGTAAGTATTTGCAGGGGATCCTCGGGATGTGTCAGTATTTGCAGAGGGTACCCGGGATTGTCTGTATTTGCAGGGGGTACTCGGGATGTGTCAGTATTTGCAGGGGGCCCTCGGGATGCGTCAGTATTTGCAGGGGGTACCCGGGATTGTCAGTATTTGCAGGGGGTATTCGGGATGTGTCAGTATTTGCAGCGGGTACACGGGATGTGTCAGTATTTGCAGGGGGTACTCGGGATGTGTCAGTATTTGCACAGGGTACACGGGATGTGTTCGTATTTGCATGGGCTACTCGGAATGTGTCAGTATTTGCAGAGGTTACTCGGGATGTGTCAGTTTTTTCAGGGGATACTCGGGATGTGTCAGTATTTGCAGGCGGTCCTCGGAATGTGTCAGTATTTGCAGGGGGTCCTCGGGATGTGTCAGAATTTGCAGGGCGTTCTCGGGATGTGTCAGTATTTGCAGGGGATATTCGGGATGTGTCTGTATTTGAAGGGGTTCTCCGGATGTGTCAGTATTTGCAGGGGGTCCTCGGGATTTGTCAGTATTTGCAAGGGGTACTCGGGATGTGTCAGTATTTGCAGTGGGTACTCGGGATGTGTCAGTATTTGTAGGGGGTCCTCGGGATTTGTCAGTATTTGCAGGGGGTACTCCGGATGTGTCAGTATTTGCAGGGGATACTCGGGATGTGTCAGTATTTGCAGGGGGTCCTCGGGATGTATCAGTATATGCCGGGGGTCCTCGGGATGTGTCAGTATTTGCAGGGGGTACTCGGGATGTGTCAGTGTTTGCAGCGGATACTCGGGATGTGTCAGTATTTGCAGGGGGTCCTCGGGTGCGTCAGTATTTGTAGTGGGTACTCGGGATGTGTCAGTATTTGCAGGGGATACTCGGGAAGTGTCAGTATTTGCAGGGGGACTTCAGGATGTGTCAGTATTTGCAGGTGGTACTCGGGATGTGTCAGTATTTGCAGGAGGTGCTCAGGAGTGTGTCAGTATTTGAAGGGGGTACTTGGGATGTGGCAGTATTTCCAGGGGGTACTCGGGATGTGTCAGTATTTGCAGGGGGTACTTGGGATGTGTCAGTATTTGCAGGGGGTACTCGGGGTGTGTCAGTATTTGCAGGGGGTACTTGGGATGTGTCAGTATTTGCAGGGGTTACTCGGGATGTGTCAGTATATGCAGGGGGTACTCGGGATGCGTCAGTATTTGCAGGGGGTACTCGGGATTTGTCAGTATTTGCAGGGGGTACTCGGGATGTGTCAGTATTTGCAGGGGGTCCTCAGGTGTGTGTCAGAATTTGCAGGGTGTCCTCTGGCGTGTGTCAGTATTTGCAGCGGGTACTCGGGAGTGTGTCATTATTTGCAGGGGGTACTCGGGATGTGCAGTATTTGCAGGGGGCCCTCGGGATGTGTCAGTATTTGCAGGTTGTCCTCAGGAGTGTGTCAGTATTTGCAGCGGGTACTCAGGAGTGTGTCATTATTTGCAGGGCGTACTCGGGATGTGTCAGTATTTGCAGGGGGTCCTCAGGTGTGTGTCAGAATTTGCAGGGGCTACTCGGGATGTGTCAGTATTTGCAGGGGGTCCACAGGTGTGTGCCAGCATTTGCAGGGGGTACTCGGGATTTGTCAGTATTTGCAGGGGGTACTCTGGATTTGTCAGTATTTGCAGGGGGTACTCGGGATTTGTCAGTAATTGCAGGGGATCCTCGGGAGTGTGTCAATATTTGCAGGGGGTACTTGGGATTTGTCTGTATCTGCAGGGGGTCCTTGGGATGTGTCAGTATTTGCAGGGGGTACTCGGGATGTATCAGTATTTGCAGAGGATCCTCGGGATGTGTAAGTATTTGCAGGGGGCCCTCGGGATGTGTCTGTATTTGCAGGGGGTACTCGGGATGGGTCAGTATTTGCAGGGCTTACTCGGGATATGTCAGTATTTGCAGGGGGTACTCGGGATGTGTCATTATTTGTAGGGGGCCCTCGGGATGTGTCAGTATTTGGAGGGGGTACTCGGGATTTGTCAGTATTTGCAGGGGGTACTCGGGATTTGTCAGTATTTGCAGGGGTTCTCGGGATCTGTCAGTATTTGCAGGAGGTACTCGGGATGTGTCAGTATTTGCAGGGGTTACTCGGGAGTGTGTCTGCATTTGCAGTGGGTGCTCGGGATGTGTCAGCATTTGCAGGGGTTATTCGGGATTGTGTTGTATGTGCCTTTAAGAGCAATGGTGGTGTATGTGCCTTTAAGAGCCCCAGGTGTGCATAATGCCAGTAATTGCCACTTGGGCTATATAAGCCTGTGTGTTGTGTATATCCTTTAGACCCCCCCCAGACTTGCTTCGTAAATACCTATGAACCAACTCCTGTCTTCAGTGTCTTTATCTACACACGCACACTACAGTGGCGACGAAGTTGAAACGGACTTACCTGCAATTCGGCAGCACTCAAGGACATCGATTCCTCCAGCGTCCAGAAGACTCAAGGAAGTTATAGAAACTGTGGTTTCACCAGCTGGCCAAGCTGGTGACAGGTACTGCGCTAATCCTTCCTGGGCGTCAGGCTGGGGCTCCAGCGGCGGGCTCTACAGCTGAGACAAGCAGCGAAATCGGAGGCAAGCAATAACGGACTGGGAGGGTGCACTCGGGAGACGGCCGGCGCGGCAAGCAGGTCAGCATTTAGACCTCCGTCGGGAACGAGTCTCCAACAGTGAATAAACGGAAACCACAGTAAAACAGCGTTGTTATCGGTAGCAGCGGCGGGGAAGCGCGGGAAGCGCCATATCGTTGCTGTAGAGAGAAAAAAAGCACGGGAAGCGCCATATCTTTTTTTTGAAATGCCTAAGTCTGGCAATATTGATGCTTTTGATAATGAAACAGAGCCTAACTTTGGCAATATTGATGTTTTTGATAACAAGATAGAGGATTGGACCACATATGTAGAAAGAGTGGAGGTGTTTTGCACCGCAAATGGAATAGAAGATGAACAAAAAGCTTCAGTTCTTCTGGATCTAATGGGCGCAGAAACATACAAGCTGTTACGCAACTTAATCACTCCAGCCGAACCGATGGACAAGAATTTTGAAGAGATTGTTGATACCCTGCACTGCCAATTCGAGGCAGGACTGGCAGATTCTCTACAAGACAAATTCATCTGCGATCCCCTAAGTGTAGAAACACAAAAGAAGGTATCTTCTCGAAAAGATTTAACACTGGACAAGGCTTTCAGTGCAATAGGAGTGGCAAAGATAAAGCAAAGGCCACAGGACTTCGGCACCCATGAAATGACACGGGGTTTCAAGAAATGTTATCGATGCGGCAGATCCAACCATGACCAGAGGGATTGCTGGTTCAAAGAAAAAGCATGCAAGCGATGCGGAAAGATAGGACACATTCCACGTGTATGCCGATATGAAAATAAAAAATCTACTAACGGGAAAAGAATCAATAAGGAAAAGCACAGAAAGGTACAAATGATGACGGACAGTAGCTCCAAAGACCAGAAGAGCGATAGCGACTCTGGGAACAAGAGACTAAGCTCTCTCAAATTACACAATGTAATTGCCAATGAAGATTACCAAACCATTTGGGTTACCCTCACAATAGCAGGGTCCCCAGTTAAAATGGAGCTAGATACAGGATCAGCTCTAACCGTGATAAATCGACGAGATTACGAGAGGCTATTTTCGCATATACCTCTAAAAGACACATCTATTATCTTAAAAACATATACGGGGCAGAAAGTCTACCCCAAAGGAAAAATAAGGGTGCCTGTGGTATACAACGGCAAAGAAATACAAAAGTTGTATTTATACGGTGGCATAGTGGTTAGCACTGTTGCCTCACAGCACCAGGGACCCGGGTTCGAATCCGGCCTCGGGTGACTGTCTGTGTGGAGTTTGCACATTCTCCCCGTGTTTGCGTGGGTTTCCTCCGGGTGCTCCGGTTTCCTCCCACAGTCCAAAAGATGTGCGGGGTAGGTTGATTGGCTATGATAAATTGACCCTTAGTGTTAGGGGGATTAAATACGTGGGGTTACGGGTATCGGGTGGGATATGTGTTGGTGCAGGCTCGATGGGCCGAAATGGCCTCTATCTGCACTGTGTGATTCTGTGATTCTGTGATTAAGATGGTGGTCCACCGTTGTTGGGACGTGAATGGATAAGGAAGATACGTTTAGACTGGCACTCCATTCAGGCACTGACGGTGACCAGTAAGGAAAAAAACAATGATGACATCATACCTGAACGATTAAAAGACATCTTGGCCAACGCCAAAGAAGTGTTTCAAGAGAAACTAGGAACCTTGAAAGGCATCACCGCCTCAATAAAAGTGGAAGATACAGCAATTCCAAAAATTTTTAAGGCAAGACCGGTGCCATACGCAATACGTCCGGCAGTCGAGGCAGAGCTGGAGAATTTGGAAAAGGCAGGCGTATTATCCAAAGTAGATTGGAGCGAATGGGCAACACCCATCGTTCCAGTCATGAAAAAAGCATTGAAAAATAACTCTGAGGAACAGAGAAAAATTCGCATCTCTGGGGACTTTAAGGTGACTGTAAACCCGGTCCTTCACACGGTACAGTATCCTCTTCTGAGGATAGAAGATATTTTCGCCTCACTATCCGGAGGGAAACGTTTCACAAAAATTGACTTGGCACAGGCATATCTACAGATGGAGGTTGAGGAGACCTCTAAAAAGTATCTCACAATAAACACACACAAAAGCCTGTACCAGTACAATCGACTGGTTTTTGGAGTAGCATCAGCTCCAGCTATCTGGCAAAGAGCTGTGGAGCAAGTCCTGCAAGGGATTCCGGGGACTCAATGCTACCTAGACGACATCCTTATAACAGGAGAAAACGACAACGAGCACCTTGCCAATTTGGAGCAGGTGCTCACTAGGCTGAAAGAACAGGGCCTACGAGCAAATCGCCCCAAGTGCGAATTTTTCCAAAATCAGATATCATATTGTGGCCACATAATTAATAAGGAAGGGTTGCATAAGTCACCTGAAAAAATTGAAGCAGTTATAAAAGCCCCAGCACCTGAAAATGTTTCACAATTAAGGTCATTCCTGGGATTAATAAATTACTACAGGTAGACTACCCTTTATCCGGACTTCCGAAAACCGAAACCCTCTAAAAACCGAAGGTTTTTTCGTTCAGCGTAAGTCGTGCGTACGACTTACGCTGAACGAAAAAACCTTCGGTTTTTAGAGGGTTCCGGTTGCGGAAGTTCGGATAAAGGGTAAGTCGTGCGCACGACCCCCCGCCGACCCCCCCGACAACCGCCGACCCCGCCAGCCCCGACAACCGCCGACCCCGCCAGCCCCGACAACCGCCGACCCCCCCGCGGACCCCGCCAGCCCCGACAACCGCCGACCCCGCCAGCCGCCGACCCCCCCGCGGACCCCGCCGGCCCCGACAACCGCCGACCCCCCCGCGGACCCCGCCAGCCCCGACAACCGCCGACCCCGCCAGCCCCGACAACCGCCGACCCCCCCCCGCGGACCCCGCCAGCCCCGACAACCGCCGACCCCGCCAGCCCCGACAACCGCCGACCCCCCCGCGGACCCCGCCAGCCCCGACAACCGCCGACCCCCCCCCGCGTACCCCGCCGGCCCCGACCCCCGCCGACCCCGACTGACTTACGCTGAGCGTCAGCGTAAGTCGTGCGCGCGACCCCCCGCCGACCCCCCCGCGGACCCCCGCCGACCCACCTTCCGAAATCCGAAATTCTCCTTTATCCGAAACTCGGCTGGTCCCGAGGTTTTCGGATAAAGGATAGTCTACCTGTATCATAAATTTTTACCGAACTTATCAACTATTCTACACCCTCTTAATGATCTTCTACAGACAGGAGTGATTTGGAAATGGAACGAAGACTGTAAACGTGCCTTCCATAAATGTAAAGACTTAATCACATCCGAGAAAGTTTTGGCTCATTACAACCCATCACTACCAATCAGACTGGCGTGCGATGCATCCCCTTACGGCATAGGAGCGGTATTGTCCCATAAATTCCCTGATGGCTCAGAACGGCCGATAGCTTTTGCGTCACTCTCATTAAACTCAGCTGAGCGTAACTATGCCCAAATAGACAGGGAAGCACTCAGCCTGGTATGGGGAGTGAAGAAATTCAACCATTACCTACACGGACAAAAATTTACCTTGCTGACTGACCATCAACCCCTCATCTCCATATTCAACCCTAAAAAAGGTGTCCCCATTATGACGGCACAAAGACTACAGAGGTGGTCCCTTTTTCTAGGGGCACACCAATACAACATAAATACAAAGGGTCAAAACAGCATGGGAATGCTGACGGTTTATCGCGCCTACCGTTGCCAACGATAGGAGAGGCACCTACAGTAGACCCAGTAGAGATATTCCACTCTACCATAGTGGAATGTCTACCGGTGACAAATTCTGCCATTGAAAGGGAGACAAGAAATGACCCTACTCTCTCACGGGTCTACGATTTAACAGTGAAGGGATGGCCAGCACATGGCGAGCCACGGTTGCCAGCATTCTCGCAAAGAAGAGAACAGCTGTCAGTGTGCCGAGGAACCTTGATGTGTGGATCCAGAGTGGTGATTCCACCCAAACTCCAGGATAAAGTGCTAAAGGAGCTTCACGAGGGGCATCTGGGTGGAGTGAAAATGAAGAACCTAGCTAGGGCGTTTGTATGGTGGCCAGGTATCGATGGAGACATCGAAGAAATGACCAAGAGCTGCCTAGGATGCCAGAAGGTCCAAAACGCTCCACCACAAGCCCCTCTACATCCATGGGAGTGGCCCTCATCTCCCTGGCAAAGGGTGCACATCGACTTTGCTGGTCCATTTATGGACTCAATGTTTCTAATTGCAGTTGATGCACACTCCAAGTGGCCGGAGGTAATAAAGATGTCCTCCACCACCACGGAAAAAACCATCACAGTATTAAGGACCATATTTGCCAGGAATGGGCTGCCGGAACAGATATGTTCTGATAATGGACCGCAATTTGTGTCCGAAGAATTCAGAAAGTTCTTAAAGAACAATGGGGTAAAGCACTACACGTCCGCCCCATACCATCCCGCCACCAATGGATTGGCTGAAAGGTTTGTCCAGACCTTCAAGAAGGCCATAAAGGCCATGAGTAATGAAGACATAAAACTTCAGCACAAGGTGGATAACTTCTTATTTGCATATAGGAATGCAACACATATGGTTACTAACCAAACTCCCGCCATGATGTTCTAGAATAGAAACCTAAGATGCCGGCTGGATTTGGTCAAGCCCAACATCCGAAGAGACGTGGATAACCGACAGTTTCAGGGCATGAATGAAAAGCCAACTTGGACCTTCCAGATAGGCCAACCGGTTTTGGCCCGGGACTACCGTACCGAGAAATGGCAGCCTGGAACTATCTGCACACGACTAGGACCACTGATGTATACCGTGGACATCGGAGAAAGCATAATAAGACGCCATGCTGACCAAATCATCAAGTCATCCGAAAAGGGACAACCTACACCACCACTCTATACATCTAACGATTAAGTAGATATACCCATATCTACCTCCGATCCGGTGAGACTGGAAACCGAATAACCCGACACTGGCATTCAAGCCGAATCAGCCTTGCCAGAAGAACCTACTACACCACCAGAAACTACTACACCCCCGAGGCGTTATCCGGACCGAGTCAGGAAGCCACCTGAGAGACTAACTTATAATTAATTAATACAGCAATGTATCTTATTTTGCATATAACGTTTAATTAATAATTACTTAAAATATGATGTACTAGTTAGCTAGAAGGGGAGGAATTGTGGTGTATGTGCCTTTAAGAGCAATGGTGGTGTATGAGCCTTTAAAAACCCCAGGTGTGCGTAATGCCAGTAATTGCCACTTGGGATATATAAGCCTGTGTATTGTGTATATCCTTTAGACCCCCACCAGACTTGCTTAGTAAATACCTATGAACCAACTCCTGTCTTCAGTGTCTTTATCTACACACGGACACTACAGGGATGTGTCAGTATTTGCAGGGGCTACTCGGGATGTGTCAGTATTTGCAGGGGTACTCGGGATGTGTCAGTATTTGCAGGGGGTACCCGGGATTGTAAGTACTTGCAGGGGGTATTCGGGATGTGTCAGTATTTGCAGGGGTTCTCAGGTGTGTGTCAGTATTTGCAGTGGGTTCTAGGGAGTGTGTCAGTATTTCCAGGGGGTACTCGGGATTTGTCTGTATTTGCAGGGGGTACTTGGGACGTATCAGTATTTGCAGGGGGTACTCGGGATGTGTTAGTATTGGCAGGGGCTCCTCGGTATGTGCAAGTATTTGCAGGGGGCCCTCAGGATGTGTCTATATTTGCAGGGGGTACTCATGATGTGTCACTTTGTACAGGGGGTACTCGGGATGTGTCAGTATTTTCAGGGGTTCCTCGGGATGTGTAAGTGTTTGCAGGGGGCCGTCGGGATGTGTCTGTATTTGCAGGGGGTATTCTGGATGTGTCTGTATTTGCAGGGGGTACTCGGGATGTGTCAGTATTTGCAGGGGGTACTCGGGATGTGTCAGTATTTGTAGGGGACCCTCGGGATGTGTCAGTATTTGGAGGGGGTATTCGGGATGTGTCAGTATTTGCAGGGGGTACTCGGGATGCGTCAGTATTTGTAGGGGGCCCTTGGGATGTGTCAGTATATGGAGGGGGTACTCGGGATTTGTCAGTATTTGCAGGGGGCCCTCGGGATGTGTCAGTATTTGCAGGGGTACTTGGGATGTGTCAGTATTTGCAGGGGGTACCCGGGATGTGCCAGTATTTGCAGGGGGAACTCGGGATGTGTAAGTATTTGCAGGGGATCCTCGGGATGTGTCAGTATTTGCAGAGGGTACCCGGGATTGTCTGTATTTGCAGGGGGCACTCGGGATGTGTCAGTATTTGCAGGGGGCCCTCGGGATGCGTCAGTATTTGCAGGGGGCACCCGGGATTGTCAGTATTTGCAGGGGGTATTCGGGATGTGTCAGTATTTGCAGCGGGTACTCGGGATGTGTCAGTATTTGCAGGGGGTCCTCAGGATGTGTCAGTATTTGCAGGGGGACTCGGGATGCGTCAGTATTTGCAGGGGGTACTCGGGATGTGTCAGTATTTGCAGGGGGTACTCGGGATGTGTCAGTATTTGCACGGGGTACACGGGATGTGTCCGTATTTGCATGGGCTACTCGGAATGTGTCAGTATTTGCAGGGGTTACTTGGGATGTGTCAGTATTTTCAGGGGATACTCGGGATGTGTTAGTATTTGCAGGCGGTCCTCGGAATATGTCAGTATTTGCAGGGGGTACTCGGGATGTGTCAGTATTTGCAGGGGTTACTCGGGATCTGTCAGTATTTGCAGGGCGTCCTCGGGATGTGTCAGTATTTGCAGGGGGTACTCGGGATGTGTCAGTATTTGTAGGGAGTCCTCGGGATTTGTAAGTATTTGCAGGGGGTGCTCCGGATGTGTCAGTATTTGCAGGTGGTACTTGGGATGTGTCATTATTTGCAGGGGTTTCTCGGGATGTGTCAGTATTTGCAGGGGGTACTCGGGATGTGTCAGTGTTTGCAGTGGGTACTCGGGATGTGTCAGTATTTGCAGGGCTTACTCGGGATGTGTCAGTATTTGAAGGGGATACTCGGGATGTGTCACTACTTGCAGGGGGATTCCAGGATGTGTCAGTATTTGCAGGGGGTACTCGGGATGTGTCAGTATTTGCAGGATGTACTCGGGAGGGTGTCAGTATTTGTAGGGGTTACTCGGGATGTGTCATTATTTCCAGGGGGTACTCGGGATGTGTCAGTATTTGCAGGGGGTACTCGGGATGTGTCAGTATTTGCAGGGGGTACTCGGGGTGTGTCAGTATCTGCAGGGGGTACTTGGGATGTGTCAGTATTTGAAGGGGTTACTCGGGATGTGTCAGTATATGCAGGGGGTACTCGTGATGCACCAGTATTTGCAGGGGGTACTCGGGATTTGTCAGTTTTTGCAGGGGGTACTCGGGATGTGTCAGTATTTGCAGGGGATCCTCAGGTGTGTGTCAGAATATGCAGGGTGTCCTCAGGAGTGTGTCAGTATTTGCAGCGGGTACTCGGGAGTGTGTCATTATTTGCAGGGGGTACTCTGGATGTGTCAGTATTTGCAGGGGGCCCTCGGGATGTGTCAGCATTTGCAGGGTGTCCTCAGGAGTGTGTCAGTATTTGCAGCGGGTACTCGGGAGTGTGTCATTATTTGCAGGGCGTACTCGGGATGTGTCAGTATTTGCAGGGGGTACTCGGTATGTGTCAGTATTTTCAGGGGTACTCGGGATGTGTCAGTATTTGCAGGGGGTACTCGGGATGTGTCAGTATTTGTAGGGGGCGCTTCGGATGTGTCAGTATTTGGAGGGGGTACTCAGGATTTGTCAGTATTTGCAGGGGGCCCTCGGGATGTGTCAATATTTGCAGGGGTACTCGGGATGTGTCAGTATTTGCAGGGGGTCCTCAGTTGTGTGTCAGGATTTGCAGGGGTTACCCGGGATTGTCAGGATTTGCAGTGGGTATTCGGGATGTGTCAGTATTTTCAGGGGGTTCTCGGGATGTGTCAGTATTTGCAGGGGGTCCTCGCGATGTGTCAGTATTTGCAGGGGGTACCCGGGATTGTCTGTATTTGCAGGGGGTACTCGGAATGTGTCAGTATTTGCAGGGGGTACTCGGGATGTGTCAGTATTTGCAGGGGGTGCTCGGGATGTGTCAGTATTTGCAGGGGGCCCTCGGGATGCGTCAGTATTTGCAGGGGGTACCTGGGATTGTCAGTATTTGCAGGGGGTATTCGGGATGTGTCAGTATTTGCAGGGGGTACTCGGGATGTGTCAGTATTTGCAGGGGGTCCTCGGGATGTGTCAGTATTTGCAGGGGGTACCCGGGATTGTCTGTATTTGCAGGGGGAACTCGGGATGTGTCAGTATTTGCAGGGGGCCCTCGGAATGCGTCAGTATTTGCAGGGGGTACGCTGGATGTGTCAGTATTTGCAGGGGGTACTCGGGATGTGTCAGTATTTGCATGGGCTACTCGGAATGTGTCAGTATTTGCAGAGGTTACTCGGGATGTGTCAGTATTTTCAGGGGATACTCGGGATGTGTCAGTATTTGCAGGCGGTCCTCGGAATATGTCTGTATTTGCAGGGGGTACTCGGGATGTGTCAGTATTTGCAGGGGGTACTCGGGATCTGTCAATATTTGCAGGGGGTCCTCGGGATGTGTCAGAATTTGCAGGGCGTTCTCGGGATGTGTCAGTATTTGCAGGGGATACTCGGGATGTGTCTGTATTTGAAGGGGTTCTCGGGATGCGTCAGTATTTGCAGGTGGTCCTCGGGATTTGTCAGTATTTGCAAGGGGTACTCGGGATGTGTCAGTATTTGCAGTGGGTACTCGGGATGTGTCAGTATTTGTAGGGGGTCCTCGGGATTTGTCAGTATTTGCAGGGTGTACTCCGGATGTGTCAGTATTTGCAGGGTATACTCGGGATGTGTCAGTATTTGCAGGGGGTCCTCGGGATGTGTCAGTGTTTGCAGGGGATACTCGGGATGTGTCAGTATTTGCAGGGGGTCCTCGGGATGTGTCAGTATTTGCAGTGGGTACTCGGGATGTGTCAGTATTTGTAGGGGGTCCTCGGGATTTGTCAGTATTTGCAGGGTGTACTCCGGATGTGTCAGTATTTGCAGGGTATACTCGGGATGTGTCAGTATTTGCAGGGGGTCCTCGGGATGTGTCAGTGTTTGCAGGGGATGCTCGGGATGTGTCAGTATTTGCAGGGGGACTTCAGGATGTGTCAGTATTTCCAGGGGGTAATCGGGATGTGTCAGTATTTGCAGGGGGTACTCGGGGTGTGTCAGTATTTGCAGGGGGTACTCGGGGTGTGTCAGTATTTGCAGGGGGTACTTGGGATGTGTCAGTATTTGCAGGGGTTACTCGGGATGTGTCAGTATATGCAGGGGGTACTCGGGATGCGTCAGTATTTGCAGGGGGTACTCGGGATTTGTCAGTATTTGCAGGGGGTACTCGGGATGTGTCAGAATTTGCAGGGGTTACTCGGGATGTGTCAGTATATGCAGGGGGTACTCGGGATGCGTCAGTATTTGCAGGGGGTACTCGGGATTTGTCAGTATTTGCAGCGGGTACTCGGGAGTGTGTCATTATTTGCAGGGGGTACTCGGGAAGTGCAGTATTTGCAGGGGGCCCTCGGGATGTGTCAGTATTTGCAGGGTGTCCTCAGGAGTGTGTCAGTATTTGCAGCGGGTACTCGGGAGTGTGCCATTATTTGCAGGGGGTACTCGGGATGTGTCAGTATTTGCAGGGGGTCCACAGGTGTGTGCCAGCATTTGCAGGGGTTACTCGGGATTTGTCAGTATTTGCAGGGGGTACTCTGGATTTGTCAGTATTTGCAGGGGGTACTCGGGATTTGTCAGTAATTGCAGGGGGTCCTCGGGAGTGTGTCAATATTTGCAGGGGGGACTCGGGATTTGTCTGTATCTGCAGGGCGTCCTCGGGATGTGTCAGTATTTGCAGGGGGTACTCGGGATGTATCAGTATTTGCAGGGGGCCCTCGGGATGTGTCTGTATTTGCAGGGGGTACTCGGGATGGGTCAGTATTTGCAGGGGTTACTCGGGATATGTCAGTATTTGCAGGGGGTACTCGGGATGTGTCATTATTTGTAGGGGGCCCTCGGGATGTGTCAGTATTTCGAGGGGGTACTCGGGATTTGTCAGTATTTGCAGGGGGTATTCGGGATTTGTCAGTATTTGCAGGGGTTCTCGGGATCTGTCAGTATTTGCAGGAGGTACTCGGGATGTGTCAGTGTTTGCAGGGGTGACTCGGGAGTATGTCTGCATTTGCAGGGGGTGCTCGGGATGTGTCAGCATTTGCAGGGGTTATTCGGGATGTGTCAGTATTTGCAGGGGTACTCGGGATGTGTCAGTATTTGCAGGGGGTACCCGGGATTGTAATACTTGCAGCGGGTATTCTGGATGTGTCAGTATTTGCAGGGGTACTCAGGTGTGTGTCTGTATTTGCAGGGGATACTAGGGAGTGTGTCAGTATTTCCAGGGGGTACTCGGGATTTGTCTGTATTTGCAGGGGGTACTTGGGATGTATCAGTATTTGCAGGGGGTACTCGGGATGTGTAAGTATTTGCAGGGGGCCCTCAGGATGTGTCTATATTTGCAGGGGGTACTCATGATGTGTCACTTTGTACAGGGGACCCTCGGGATGTGTCAGTATTTGGAGGGGGTACTCGGGATGTATCAGTATTTGCAGGGGGTACTCGGGATGTGTCAGTATTTGTAGGGGGCCTTTGGGATGTGTCAGTATTTGGAGGGGGTACTCGGGATTTGTCAGTATTTGTAGGGGGCCCTCGGGATGTGTCAGTATTTGCAGGGGGTACTCGGGATGTGTCAGTATTTGCAGGGGGCCCTCGGGATGCGTCAGTATTTGCAGGGGGTACCCGGGATTGTCTGTATTTGCAGGGGGTATTCGGGATGTGTCAGTATTTGCAGCGGGTACTCGGGATGTGTCAGCATTTACAGGGGGTCCTCGGGATGTGTCAGTATTTGCAGGGGGTACCCGGGATTGTCTGTATTTGCAGTGGGTACTCGGGATATGTCAGTATTTGCAGGGGGCCCTCGGGATGCGTCAGTATTTGCAGGGGGTACTCGGGATGTGTCAGTATTTGCAGGGGATACTCGGGATGTGTCAGTATTTGCAGGCGGTCCTCGGAATATGTCAGTATTTGCAGGGGGTACTCGGGATGTGTCAGTATTTGCAGGGGTTACTCGGGATCTGTCAGTATTTGCAGGGCGTCCTCGGGATGTGTCAGAATTTGCAGGGCGTACTCGGGATGTGTCAGTATTTGCAGGGGGTCCTCGGGATTTGTCAGTATTTGCAAGGGGTACTCGTGATGTGTCAGTATTTGCAGTGGGTACTCGGGATGTGTCAGTATTTGTAGGGTGTCCTCGGGATTTGTAATTATTTGCAGGGGGTACTCCGGATGTGTCAGTATTTGCAGGTGGTACTCGGGATGTGTCATTATTTGCAGGGGGTCCTCGGGATGTGTCAGTATTTGTAGGGGGTACTCGGGATGTGTCAGTATTTGAAGGGGATACTCGGGATGTGTCAGTATTTGCAGGGGGACTTCAGGATGTGTCAGTATTTGCAGGGGGTACTCGGGATGTGTCAGTATTTGCAGGTGGTACTCGGGATGTGTCATTATTTGCAGGGGGTCCTCGGGATGTGTCAGTATTTGTAGGGGGTACTCAGGATGTGTCATTATTTCCAGGGGGTACTCGGGATGTGTCAGTATTTGCAGGGGGTACTCTGGATGTGTCAGTATTTGCAGGGGATATTCGGGGTGTGTCAGTATTTGCAGGGGGTACTTGGGATGTGTCAGTGTTTGCAGGGGTTACTCGGGATGTGTCAGTATATGCAGGGGGTACTCGTGATGCGTCAGTATTAGCAGGGGGTACTCGGGATTTGTCAGTTTTTGCAGGGGGTACTCGGGATGTGTCAGTATTTGCAGGGGATCCTCAGGTGTGTGTCAGAATATGCAGGGTGTCCTCAGGAGTGTGTCAGTATTTGCAGCGGGTACTCGGGAGTGTGTCATTATTTGCAGGGGGTACTCGGGATGTGTCAGTATTTGCAGAGGGTACTCGGGATTTGTCAGTATCTGCAGGGGGTACTCTGGATTTGTCAGTATTTGCAGGGGGTACTCGGGATTTGTCAGTAATTGCAGGGGGTCCTCGGGAGTGTGTCAATATTTGCAGGGGGTACTCGGGATTTGTCAGTATTTGCAGGGGTTCTCGGGATCTGTCAGTATTTGCAGGAGGGACTCGGGATGTGTCAGTATTTGCAGGGGGTACTCGGGATGTGTCAGTATTTGCAGGGGGTACTCGGGATTTGTCAGTATTTGCAGGGGTTCTCGGGATCTGTCAGTATTTGCAGGAGGGACTCGGGATGTGTCAGTATTTGCAGGGGTTACTCGGCAGTGTGTCTGCATTTGCAGGGGGTACTCCGGATGTGTCAGCATTTGCAGGGGTTATTCGGGATGTGTCAGTATTTGCAGGGGGTACTCGGGATGTGTCAGTATTTGCAGGGTGTCCTCCGGAGTGTGTCAGTATTTGCAGCGGGCACTCGGGATGGGTCAGTATTTGCAGGGGTTACTGGGGTTATGTCAGTATTTGCAGGGGGTACTCGGGATGTGTCATTATTTGTAGGGGGCCCTCGGGATGTGTCAGTATTTCGAGGGGGTCCTCGGGATTTGTCAGTACTTGCAGGGGGTATTCGGGATTTGTCAGTATTTGCATGGGTTCTCGGGATCTGTCAGTATTTGCAGGAGGTACTCGGGATGTGTCAGTATTTGCAGGGGTTACTCGGGAGTATGTCTGCATTTGCAGGGGGTGCTCAGGATGTGTCAGCATTTGCAGGGGTTATTCGGGATGTGTCAGTATTTGCAGGGGCTACTCGGGATGTGTCAGTATTTGCAGGGGTACTCGGGATGTGTCAGTATTTGCAGGGGGTACCCGGGATTGTAATACTTGCAGCGGGTATTCTGGATGTGTCAGTATTTGCAGGGGTTCTCAGGTGTGTGTCTGTATTTGCAGGGGGTACTAGGGAGTGTGTCAGTATTTCCAGGGGGTACTCGGGATTTGTCTGTATATGCAGGGGGTCCTTGGGACGTATCAGTATTTGCAGGGGGTACTCGGGATGTGTTAGTATTTGCAGGGGGCCCTCAGGATGTGTCTATATTTGCAGGGGGTACTCATGATGTGTCACTTTGTACAGGGGGTGCTCAGGATGTGTCAGTATTTTCAGGGGGTCCTCGGGATGTGTAAGTGTTTGCAGGGGGTATTCTGGATGTGTCAGTATTTGTAGGGGACCCTCGGGATGTGTCAGTATTTGCAGGGGGTACTCGGGATGTATCAGTATTTGCAGGGGGTACTCGGGATGTGTCAGTATTTGTAGGGGGCCCTTGGGATGTGTCAGTATTTGGAGGGGGTACTCGGAATTTGTCAGTATTTGCAGGGGGCCCTCGGAATGTGTCAGTATTTGCAGGGGGTACTCGGGATGTGTCAGTATTTGCAGGGGGTCCTCAGGTGTGTGTCAGTATTTTCAGGGGGTACCCGGGATGTGCCAGTATTTGCAGGGGATCCTCGGGATGTGTCAGTATTTGCAGAGGGTACCCGGGATTGTCTGTATTTGCAGGGGGTACTCGGGATGTGTCAGTATTTGCAGGGGGCCCTCGGGATGCGTCAGTATTTGCAGGGGGTACCCGGGATTGTCTGTATTTGCAGGGGGTATTCGGGATGTGTCAGTATTTGCAGCGGGTACTCGGGATGTGTCAGTATTTACAGGGGGTCCTCGGGATGTGTCAGTATTTGCAGGGGGTACCCGGGATTGTCTGTATTTGCAGTGGGTACTCGGGATATGTCAGTATTTGCAGGGGGCCCTCGGGATGCGTCAGTATTTGCAGGGGGTACTCGGGATGTGTCAGTATTTGCAGGGGATACTCGGGATGTGTCAGTATTGCAGTGGGCACTCGGGATTTGTCAGTATTTGCAGGGGTAATCGGGATGCGTCAGTATTTGCAGGGGGTACTCGGGATGTTTCAGTATTTGCAGGGGGTATTCGGGATGTGTCAGTATTGCAGTGGGCACTCGGGATTTGTCAGTATTTGCAGGGGTAATCGGGATGTGTCAGTATTTGCAGTGGGTCCTCGGGATGTGTCATTATTTGCAGGGGTACTCAGGGTGTGTCAGTATTTACAGGGGGTACTCGGGATGTGTCTGTATTTGCAGGGGTAGTCGGGATGTGTCAGTATTTGCAGGGGATACTCGGGATTTGTCAGTATTTGTAGGGGTACTCAGAATTTGTCAGTATTTACAGGGGGTACTCGGGATTTGTCAGTATTTGCAGGGGTAATGGGGATGTGTCAGTATTTGCAGGGGGTACTCGGGAGTGTGTCAGTATTTGCAGGGGGTGCTCGGGATTTGTCTGTAATTGCAGGGGGCACTCGGGATGTGTCAGTATTTGCAGGAGGTACTCTGGAGTGTGTCAGTATTTGCAGTGCGTACTCGCGATGTGTCAGTATTTGCAGGGGATACTCGGGATGTGTCAGTATTTGCAGGGGGACCTCAGGATGTGTCAGTATTTGCAGGGGGTACTCGGGCTGTGTCAATATTTGCAGGAGGTACTTGGGAGTGTGTCAGTATTTGCAGGGGGTACTCGGGATGTGTCAATATTTCCAGGGGATACTCGGGATGTGTCGGTATTTCCAGGGGGTACTCGGGGTGTGTCCGTATTTGCAGGGGGTACTCGGGATGTGTCAGTATTTGCAGGGGGCACTCAGGATGTGTCAGTATATGCATGGGGTACTCGGGATGTGTCAGTATTTGCAGAGGGTACTTGGGATTTGTCAGTATTTGCAGGGGGTCTTCGGGATGTGTCAGTATTTGCAGGGGTACTCGGTGTGTCAGTATTTACAGGGGGTACTTGGGAATTGTCTGTATTTGCAGGGGTAGTCGGGATGTGTCAGTATTTGCACGGGATACTCGGGATTTGTCTGTATTTGCAGAGTTCTCAGGATTTGTCAGTATTTGCAGGGGGTATTCGGGATGTGTCAGCATTTGCAGGGGGTCCTCGGGATGTGTCCGTATTTGCAGGGGGTACTCGGGATGTGTCAGTATTTACAGGGGGTACTCGGGATTTGTCAGTATTTGCAGAGGGTACTCGGGATGTGTCAGTATTTGCAAGGGGTACTCAGGATGTGTCAGTATTTACAGGGGTTACTCGGTATTTGACAGTATTTACTGGGGGTACTCAGGATGTGTCAGTATTTACAGGGGGTACTCGGGATGTTTCAGTACTTACAGGGGGTACTCGGGATTTGTCAGTATTTGCAGGGGGTACTCGGGATGTGTCAGTATTGCTGTTGGCACTTGGGATTTGTCAGTATTTGCAGGGGTATTCGGGATGTGTCAGTATATGCAGGGGGTTCTCAGGTGTGTGTCAGTATTTGCAGGGGGTACTAGGGAATGTGTCAGTATTTGCAGGGGGTACTCTGGATTTGTCTGTATTTGCAGGGGGTACTTGTGATGTGTCAGTATTTGCAGGGGCTCCTCGGGATGTGTAAATATTTGCAGGGGGCCCTCGGGATGTGTCTGTATTTGCAGGGGGTACTCGGGATATGTCAGTATTTGCAGGGGGTACTCGGGATGTGTCAGTATTTGCAGGGGGTACTCGGGATGTGTCAGTATTTGGAGGGGGGTACTTGGCATTTGTCAGTATTTGCAGGGGGTACTCGGGATTTGTCAGTTTTTGCAGGGGGTCCTCGGGATCTGTCAGTATTTGTAGGGGGCCCTCGGGATGTGTCAGTATTTGCAGGGGGTACTCGGGATGTGTCAGTATTTGCAGGGGGCACTCGGGATGTGTCAGTATTTGCAGCGGGTACCCGGGATGTGTCAGTATTTCCAGGGGGTACTCAGGATGTGTCAGTATTTGCAGGGGATACTCGGGATGTGTCAGTATTTGCAGGGGGTACTCGGGATGTGTCAGTATTTGTTGGGGGCCCTCGGGATGTGTCAGTATTTGGAGGGGGTACTTGGCATTTGTCAGTATTTGCAGGGGGTACTCGGGATTTGTCAGTATTTGCAGGATGTACTCGGGATTTGTCAGTATTTGCAGGGGGCCCTCGGGATGTGTCAGTATTTGCAGTGGGTCCTCAGGTGTGTGTCAGTATTTGCAGGGGGGACCCGGGATTGTCAATATTTGCAGGGGGTACTTGGGATGTGTCAGTATTTGCAGGGGGGATTCGGGATGTGTCAGTATTTGCAGGGGGTCCTCGGGATGTGTCAGTATTTGCAGCGGGTACCCGGGATTGTCATTATTAGCAGGGGGTACTCGGGATGTGTCAGTATTTGCAGGGGGTACTCCGGATGTTTCAGTATTTGCAGGGGGTCCTCGGGATGAGTCAGTATTTGCAGGGGGTACTCGGGATGTGTCAGTATTTGCAGGGGGTACTCAATATGTGTCTTTATTTGCAAGGGGTCCTCGGGATGTGTCAGTATTTTCAGGGGGTACTTGGGATGTTTCAGTATTTGCAGGGGGACCTCGGGATGTGTCAGTATTTGCAGGGGATACTCGGGATGTGTCAGTATTTGAAGGGGTTCTGGGGGTCTGTCTGTATTTGCAGGGGGTCCTCGGGATTTGTCAGTATTTGCAGGGGGTACTTGGGATGTGCCAATATTTGCAGGGGGTACTCGGGATGTGTCAGTATTTGCAGGGGGTACTTGGGATGTGTCAATATTTGTTGGCGGTCCTCGGAATTTGTCAGTATTTGCAGGGGGTACTCCGGATGTGTCATTATTTGCAGGGGGTACTCGGGATGTGTCAGTATTTGCAGGGGGTCCTCGGGATGTGTCAGTATTTGCAGGGGGTACTTGGGATGTGTCAGTATTTGCAGGCGGTCCTCGGGATGTGTCAGTATTTGCAGGTGGTACTCGAGATTTGTCAGTATTTGCAGGGGATACTCAGGATGTGTCAGTATTTGCCGGGGGACCTCAGGATGTGTCAGTATTTGCAGGGGTACTCGGGATGTGTCAGTATTTCCAGGGGGTACTCGGGATTTGTCAGTATTTGCAGGGGGTACTCGGGATGTGTCAGTATTTGCAAGGGGTACTCAGGATGTGTCAGTATTTACAGGGGTTACTAGGTATTTGTCAGTATTTACTGGGGGTAATCAGGATGTGTCAGTATTTACAGGGGGTACTCGGGTGTTTCAGTACTTACAGGGGGTACTCGGGATTTGTCAGTATTTACAGGGGGTACTCGGGATTTGTCAGTATTTCCAGGGGGTACTCAGGATGTGTCAGTATTTCCAGGGGGTACTCGGGATTTGTCAGTATTTGCAGGGGATACTCGGGATGTGTCAGTATTTGCAAGGGGTACTCAGGATGTGTCAGTATTTACAGGGGTTACTAGGTATTTGTCAGTATTTACTGGGGGTAATCAGGATGTGTCAGTATTTACAGGGGGTACTCGGGTGTTTCAGTACTTACAGGGGGTACTCGGGATTTGTCAGTATTTACAGGGGGTACTCGGGATTTGTCAGTATTTCCAGGGGGTACTCAGGATGTGTCAGTATTTGCAGGGGATACTCGGGATGTGTCAGTATTTGCAGGGGGTACTCGGGATGTGTCAGTATTTGCAGGGGGGTACTCAATATGTGTCTTTATTTGCAAGGGGTCCTCGGGATGTGTCAGTATTTTCAGGGGGTACTCGGGATGTTTCAGTATTTGCAGGGGGTCCTCGGGATGTGTCAGTATTTGCAGGGGATACTCGGGATGTGTCAGTATTTGAAGGGGTTCTCGGGGTCTGTCTGTATTTGCAGGGGGTACTCGGGATTTGTCAGTATTTGCAGGGGGTACTCGGGATGTGTCAGTATTTGCAAGGGGTACTCAGGATGTGTCAGTATTTACAGGGGTTACACGGGATTTGTCAGTATTTACTGGGGGTACTCAGGGTGTGTCAGTATTTACAGGGGGTACTCGGGATTTGTCTGTATTTGCAGGGGTAGTCGGGATGTGTCAGTATTTGCAGGGGATACTCGGGATTTGTCAGTATTTGTAGGGGTACTCAGAATTTGTCAGTATTTACAGGGGGTACTCGGGATTTGTCAGTATTTGCAGGGGTAATCGGGATGTGCCAGTATTTGCAGGGGGTACTCGGGAGTGTGTCAGTATTTGCAGGGGGTGCTCGGGATTTGTCTGTAATTGCAGGGGGCACTCGGGATGTGTCAGTATTTGCAGGAGGTACTCTGGAGTGTGTCAGTATTTGCAGTGCCTACTCGCGATGTGTCAGTATTTGCAGGGGATTCTCGGGATGTGTCAGTATTTGCAGGGGGACCTCAGGATGTGTCAGTATTTGCAGGGGGTACTCGGGCTGTGTCAATATTTGCAGGAGGTACTTGGGAGTGTGTCAGTATTTGCAGGGGGTACTCGGGATGTGTCAATATTTCCAGGGGATACTCGGGATGTGTCGGTATTTCCAGGGGGTACTCGGGATGTGTCACTATTTGCAGGGGGTAATCGGGGTGTGTCCGTATTTGCAGGGGGTACTCGGGATGTGTCAGTATTTGCAGGGGGTACTCAGGATGTGTCAGTATATGCATGGGGTACTCGGGATGTGTCAGTATTTGCAGAGGGTACTTGGGATTTGTCAGTATTTGCAGGGGGTCTTCGGGATGTGTCAGTATTTGCAGGGGTACTCGGTGTGTCAGTATTTACAGGGGGTACTTGGGAATTGTCTGTATTTGCAGGGGTAGTCGGGATGTGTCAGTATTTGCACGGGATACTCGGGATTTGTCTGTATTTGCAGGGTTCTCAGGATTTGTCAGTATTTGCAGGGGGTATTCGGGATGTGTCAGCATTTGCAGGGGGTCCTCGGGATGTGTCAGTATTTACAGGGGGTACTCGGGATTTGTCAGTATTTGCAGAGGGTACTCGGGATGTGTCAGTATTTGCAAGGGGTACTCAGGATGTGTCAGTATTTACAGGGGTTACTCGGTATTTGGCAGTATTTACTGGGGGTACTCAGGATGTGTCAGTATTTACAGGGGGTACTCGTGATGTTTCAGTACTTACAGGGGGTACTCGGGATTTGTCAGTATTTGCAGGGGGTACTCGGGATGTGTCAGTATTGCAGTTGGCACTCGGGATTTGTCAGTATTTGCAGGGGTATTCGGGATGTGTCAGTATATGCAGGGGCTCCTCGGGATGTGTAAATATTTGCAGGGGGCCCTCGGGATGTGTCTGTATTTGCAGGGGGTACTCGGGATGTGTAAGTGTTTGCAGGGTGCCGTCGGGATGTGTCTGTATTTGCAGAGGGTACTCGGGATATGTCAGTATTTGCAGGGGGTACTCGGGATGTGTCAGTATTTGCAGGGGGTACTCAGGATGTGTCAGTATTTACAGGGGTTACTCGGTATTTGGCAGTATTTA
The DNA here is from genome assembly GCF_052327205.1 of Somniosus microcephalus. NCBI lineage: Eukaryota > Metazoa > Chordata > Chondrichthyes > Squaliformes > Somniosidae > Somniosus > Somniosus microcephalus. The sequence continues at coordinate 344,955,596 of NC_140987.1, forward strand.
CTGGGGGTACTCAGGATGTGTCAGTATTTACAGGGGGTACTCGTGATGTTTCAGTACTTACAGGGGGTTCTCAGGTGTGTGTCAGTATTTGCAGGGGGTACTAGGGAATGTGTCAGTATTTGCAGGGGGTACTCTGGATTTGTCTGTATTTGCAGGGGGTACTTGTGATGTGGCAGTATTTGCAGGGGCTCCTCGGGATGTGTAAATATTTGCAGGGGGCCCTCGGGATGTGTCTGTATTTGCAGGGGGTACTCGGGATGTGTAAGTGTTTGCAGGGTGCCGTCGGGATGTGTCTGTATTTGCAGAGGGTACTCGGGATATGTCAGTATTTGCAGGGGGTATTCGGGATGTGTCAGTATTGGCAGGGGGTACTCGGGATGTGTCAGTATTTGGAGGGGGTACTTGGCATTTGTCAGTATTTGCAGGGGGTACTCGGGATTTGTCAGTTTTTGCAGGGGGTCCTCGGGATCTGTCAGTATTTGCAGGGGGTACTCGGGATGTGTCAGTATTTGTAGGGGGCCCTCGGGATGTGTCAGTATTTGCAGGGGGTACTCGGGATGTGTCAGTATTTGCAGGGGGTACTCGGGATGTGTCAGTATTTGCAGGGGGCACTCGGGATGTGTCAGTATTTGCAGCGGGTACCCGGGATGTGTCAGTATTTCCAGGGGGTACTCAGGATGTGTCAGTATTTGCAGGGGATACTCGGGATGTGTCAGTATTTGCAGGGGCTACTCGGGATGTGTCAGTATTTGTTGGGGGCCCTCGGGATGTGTCAGTATTTGAAGGGGGTACTTGGCATTTGTCAGTATTTGCAGGGGGTACTCGGGATTTGTCAGTATTTGCAGGATGTACTCGGGATTTGTCAGTATTTGCAGGGGGCCCTCGGGATGTGTCAGTATTTGCAAGGGTACTCGGGATGTGTCAGTGTTTGCAGGGGGTCCTCAGGTGTGTGTCAGTATTTGCAGGGGGGACCCGGGATTGTCAGTATTTGCAGGGGGTACTTGGGATGTGTCAGTATTTGCAGGGGGGATTCGGGATGTGTCAGTATTTGCAGGGGGTTCTCGGGATGTGTCAGTATTTGCAGCGGGTACCCGGGATTGTCATTATTAGCAGGGGGTACTCGGGATGTGTCAGTATTTGCAGGGGGTACTCCGGATGTTTCAGTATTTGCAGGGGGCCCTCGGGATGAGTCAGTATTTGCAGGGGGTACTCGGGATGTGTCAGTATTTGCAGGGGGTACTAAATATGTGTCTTTATTTGCAAGGGGTCCTCGGGATGTGTCAGTATTTTCAGGGGGTACTCGGGATGTTTCAGTATTTGCAGGGGGTCCTCGGGATGTGTCAGTATTTGAAGGGGTTCTCGGGGTCTGTCTGTATTTGCAGGGGGTACTCGGGATTTGTCAGTATTTGCAGGGGGTACTCGGGATGTGTCAGTATTTGCAAGGGGTACTCAGGATGTGTCAGTATTTACAGGGGTTACACGGGATTTGTCAGTATTTACTGGGGGTACTCAGGATGTGTCACTATTTACAGGGGGTACTCGGGATGTTTCAGTATTTGCAGGGGGTATTCGGGATGTGTCAGTATTGCAGTGGGCACTCGGGATTTGTCAGTATTTGCAGGGGTAATCGGGATGTGTCAGTATTTGCAGGGGGTCCTCGGGATGTGTCATTATTTGCAGGGGTACTCAGGGTGTGTCAGTATTTACAGGGGGTACTCGGGATGTGTCTGTATTTGCAGGGGTAGTCGGGATGTGTCAGTTTTTGCAGGGGATACTCGGGATTTGTCAGTATTTGCAGGGGTAATCGGGATGTGTCAGTATTTGCAGGGGGTACTCGGGAGTGTGTCAGTATTTGCAGGGGTAGTCGGGATGTGTCAGTTTTTGCAGGGGGTACTCAGAATTTGTCAGTATTTGCAGGGGTAATCGGGATGTGTCAGTATTTGCAGGGGTAGTCGGGATGTGTCAGTTTTTGCAGGGGGTACTCAGAATTTGTCAGTATTTGCAGGGGTAATCGGGATGTGTCAGTATTTGCAGGGGGTACTCGGGAGTGTGTCAGTATTTGCAGGGGGTGCTCGGGATTTGTCTGTAATTGCAGGGGGCACTCGGGATGTGTCAGTATTTGCAGGAGGTAATCTGGAGTGTGTCAGTATTTGCAGTGCGTACTCGCGATGTGTCCGTATTTGCAGGGGATACTCGGGATGTGTCAGTATTTGCAGGGGGACCTCAGGATGTGTCAGTATTTGCAGGGGGTACTCGGGATGTGTCAATATTTACAGGGGATACTCGGGATGTGTCGGTATTTCCAGGGGGTACTCGGGATGTGTCAGTATTTGCAGGGGGTAGTCGGGGTGTGTCCGTATTTGCAGGGGGTACTCGGGATGTGTCAGTATTTGCATGGGGTACTCAGGATGTGTCAGTATATGCATGGGGTACTCGGGATGTGTCAGTATTTGCAGAGGGTACTTGGGATTTGTCAGTATTTGCAGGGGGTCTTCGGGATGTGTCAGTATTTGCAGGGGTACTCGATGTGTCAGTATTTAGAGGGGGTACTTGGGAATTGTCTGTATTTGCAGGGGTAGTCGGGATGTGTCAGTATTTGCACGGGATACTCGGGATTTGTCTGTATTTGCAGGGTTCTCAGGATTTGTCAGTATTTGCAGGGGATATTCGGGATGTGTCAGCATTTGCAGGGGGTCCTCGGGATGTGTCCGTATTTGCAGGGGGTACTCGGGATGTGTCAGTATTTATAGGGGGTACTCGGGATTTGTCAGTATTTGCAGAGGGTACTCGGGATGTGTCAGTATTTGCAAGGGGTACTCAGGATGTGTCAGTATTTACAGGGGTTACTCGGTATTTGGCAGTATTTACTGGGGGTACTCAGGATGTGTCAGTATTTACAGGGGGTACTCGGGATGTTTCAGTACTTACAGGGGGTACTCGGGATTTGTCAGTATTTGCAGGGGGTACTCGGGATGTGTCAGTATTGCAGTTGGCACTCGGGATTTGTCAGTATTTGCAGGGGTATTCGGGATGTGTCAGTATATGCAGGGGGTTCTCAGGTGTGTGTCAGTATTTGCAGGGGCTCCTCGGGATGTGTAAATATTTGCAGGGGGCCCTCGGGATGTGTCTGTATTTGCAGGGGGTACTCGGGATGTGTAAGTGTTTGCAGGGTGCCGTCGGGATGTGTCTGTATTTGCAGAGGGTACTCGGGATATGTCAGTATTTGCAGGGGGTACTCGGGATGTGTCAGTATTTGCAGGGGGTACTCGGGATGTGTCAGTATTTGGAGGGGGTACTTGGCATTTGTCAGTATTTGCAGGGGGTACTCGGGATTTGTCAGTTTTTGCAGGGGGTCCTCGGGATCTGTCAGTATTTGCAGGGGGTACTCGGGATGTGTCAGTATTTGTAGGGGGCCCTCGGGATGTGTCAGTATTTGCAGGGGGTACTCGGGATGTGTCAGTATTTGCAGGGGGCTCTCGGGATGTGTCAGTATTTGCAGCGGGTACCCGGGATGTGTCAGTATTTCCAGGGGGTACTCAGGATGTGTCAGTATTTGCAGGGGATACTCGGGATGTGTCAGTATTTGCAGGGGGTACTCGGGATGTGTCAGTATTTGTTGGGGGCCCTCGGGATGTGTCAGTATTTGGAGGGGGTACTTGGCATTTGTCAGTATTTGCAGGGGGTACTCGGGATTTGTCAGTATTTGCAGGATGTACTCGGGATTTGTCAGTATTTGCAGGGGGCCCTCGGGATGTGTCAGTATTTGCAAGGGTACTCGGGATGTGTCAGTATTTGCAGGGGGTCCTCAGGTGTGTGTCAATATTTGCAGGGGGTACTTGGGATGTGTCAGTATTTGCAGGGGGGATTCGGGATGTGTCAGTATTTGCAGGGGGTCCTCGGGATGTGTCAGTATTTGCAGGGGATACTCGGGATGTGTCAGTATTTGAAGGGGTTCTGGGGGTCTGTCTGTATTTGCAGGGGGTCCTCGGGATTTGTCAGTATTTGCAGGGGGTACTTGGGATGTGCCAATATTTGCAGGGGGTACTCGGGATGTGTCAGTATTTGCAGGGGGTACTTGGGATGTGTCAATATTTGTTGGCGGTCCTCGGGATTTGTCAGTATTTGCAGGGGGTACTCCGGATGTGTCAGTATTTGCAGGGGGTACTCGGGATGTGTCAGTATTTGCAGGGGGTCCTCGGGATGTGTCAGTATTTGCAGGGGGTACTTGGGATGTGTCAGTATTTGCAGGCGGTCCTCGGGATGTGTCAGTATTTGCAGGGGTTACTCGAGATTTGTCAGTATTTGCAGGGGATACTCGGGATGTGTCAGTATTTGCAGGGGTACTCGGGATGTGTCAGTATTTCCAGGGGGTACTCGGGATTTGTCAGTATTTGCAGGGGGTACTCGGGATGTGTCAGTATTTGCAAGGGGTACTCAGGATGTGTCAGTATTTGCAGGGGTTACTAGGTATTTGTCAGTATTTACTGGGGGTACTCAGGATGTGTCAGTATTTACAGGGGGTACTCGGGTGTTTCAGTACTTACAGGGGGTACTCGGGATTTGTCAGTATTTACAGGGGGTACTCGGGTGTTTCAGTACTTACAGGGGGTACTCGGGATTTGTCAGTATTTCCAGGGTGTACTCAGGATGTGTCAGTATTTGCAGGGGATACTCGGGATGTGTCAGTATTTGCAGGGGGTACTCGAGATGTGTCAGTATTTGAAGGGGTTCTGGGGTCTGTCTGTATTTGCAGGGGGTCCTCGGGATTTGTCAGTATTTGCAGGGGGTACTTGGAATGTGGCAATATTTGCAGGGGGTACTCGGGATGTGTCAGTATTTGCAGGGGGTACTTGGGATGTGTCAATATTTGTAGGCGGTCCTCGGGATTTGTCAGTATTTGCAGGGGGTACTCCGGATGTGTCAGTATTTGCAGGGGGTACTCGGGATGTGTCAGTATTTGCAGGGGGTCCTCGGGATGTGTCAGTATTTGCAGGGGGTACTTGGGATGTGTCAGTATTTGCAGGGGGTACTCGAGATTTGTCAGTATTTGCAGGGGATACTCAGGATGTGTCAGTATTTGCAGGGGATACTCGGGATGTGTCAGTATTTGCAGGGGATACTCGGGATGTGTCAGTATTTGCAGGGGGACCTCAGGATGTGTCAGTATTTGCAGGGGTACTCGGGATGTGTCAGTATTTCCAGGGGGTACTCGGGATTTGTCAGTATTTGCAGGGGGTACTCGGGATGTGTCAGTATTTGCAAGGGGTACTCAGGATGTGTCAGTATTTACAGGGGTTACTAGGTATTTGTCAGTATTTACTGGGGGTACTCAGGATGTGTCAGTATTTACAGGGGGTACTCGGGTGTTTCAGTACTTACAGGGGGTACTCGGGATTTGTCAGTATTTACAGGGGGTACTCGGGTGTTTCAGTACTTACAGGGGGTACTCGGGATTTGTCAGTATTTCCAGGGGGTACTCAGGATGTGTCAGTATTTGCAGGGGATACTCGGGATGTGTCAGTATTTGCAGGGGGTACTTGGGATGTGTCAGTATTTGCAGGGGGTTCTCAATATGTGTCTTTATTTGCAAGGGTTCCTCGGGATGTGTCAGTATTTTCAGGGGGTACTCGGGATGTTTCAGTATTTGCAGGGGGTCCTCGGGATGTGTCAGTATTTGCAGGGGATACTCGGGATGTGTCAGTATTTGAAGGGGTTCTCGGGGTCTGTCTGTATTTGCAGGGGGTACTCGGGATTTGTCAGTATATGCAGGGGGTACTCGGGATGTGTCAGTATTTGCAAGGGGTACTCAGGATGTGTCAGTATTTACAGGGGTTACACGGGATTTGTCAGTATTTACTGGGGGTACTCAGGATGTGTCACTATTTACAGGGGGTACTCGGGATGTTTCAGTATTTGCAGGGGGTATTCGGGATGTGTCAGTATTGCAGTGGGCACTCGGGATTTGTCAGTATTTGCAGGGGTAATCGGGATGTGTCAGTATTTGCAGGGGGTCCTCGGGATGTATCATTATTTGCAGGGGTACTCAGGGTGTGTCAGTGTTTACAGGGGGTACTCAGGGTGTGTCAGTGTTTACAGGGGGTACTCGGGATGTGTCTGTATTTGCAGGGGTAGTCGGGATGTGTCAGTATTTGCAGGGGATACTCGGGATTTGTCAGTATTTGCAGGGGTACTCAGAATTTGTCAGTATTTACAGGGGGTACTCGGGATTTGTCAGTATTTGCAGGGGTAATCGGGATGTGTCAGTATTTGCAGGGGGTACTCGGGAGTGTGTCAGTATTTGCAGTGCATACTCGCGATGTGTCAGTATTTGCAGGGGGACCTCAGGATGTGTCAGTATTTGCAGGGGGTACTCGGGATGTGTCAATATTTCCAGGGGATACTCGGGATGTGTCGGTATTTCCAGCGGGTACTCGGGATGTGTCAGTATTTGCAGGGGGTACTCAGGATGTGTCAGTATATGCATGGGGTACTCGGGATGTGTCAGTATTTGCAGAGGGTACTTGGGATTTGTCAGTATTTGCAGGGGGTCTTTGGGATGTGTCAGTATTTGCAGGGGTACTCGGTGTGTCAGTATTTACAGGGGGTACTTGGGAATTGTCTGTATTTGCAGGGGTAGTCGGGATGTGTCAGTATTTGCACGGGATACTCGGGATTTGTCTGTATTTGCAGGGTTCTCAGGATTTGTCAGTATTTGCAGGGGGTATTCGGGATGTGTCAGCATTTGCAGGGGGTCCTCGGGATGTGTCCGTATTTGCAGGGGGTACTCGGGATGTGTCAGTATTTACAGGGGGTACTCGGGATTTGTCAGTATTTGCAGAGGGTACTCGGGATGTGTCAGTATTTGCAAGGGGTACTCAGGATGTGTCAGTATTTACAGGGGTTACTCGGTATTTGGCAGTATTTACTGGGGGTACTCAGGATGTGTCAGTATTTACAGGGGGTACTCGGGATGTTTCAGTACTTACAGGGGGTACTCGGGATTTGTCAGTCTTTGCAGGGGGTACTCGGGATGTGTCAGTATTGCAGGTGGCACTCGGGATTTGTCAGTATTTGCAGGGGTATTCGGGATGTGTCAGTATATGCAGGGGGTTCTCAGGTGTGTGTCAGTATTTGCAGGGGGTACGAGGGAATGTGTCAGTATTTGCAGGGGGTACTCTGGATTTGTCTGTATTTGCAGGGGGTACTTGTGATGTGTCAGTATTTGCAGTGGCTCCTCGGGATGTGTAAATATTTGCAGGGGGCCCTCGGGATGTGTCTGTATTTGCAGGGGGTACTCGGGATGTGTAAGTGTTTGCAGGGTGCCGTCGGGATGTGTCTGTATTTGCAGAGGGTACTCGGGATATGTCAGTATTTGCAGGGGGTACTCGGGATGTGTCAGTATTTGCAGGGGGTACTCGGGATGTGTCAGTATTTGGAGGGGGTACTTGGCATTTGTCAGTATTTGCAGGGGGTACTCAGGATTTGTCAGTTTTTGCAGGGGGTCCTCGGGATCTGTCAGTATTTGCAGGGGGTACTCGGGATGTGTCAGTATTTGTAGGGGGCCCTCGGGATGTGTCAGTATTTGTAGGGGGCCCTCGGGATGTGTCAGTATTTGCAGGGGGTACTCGGGATGTGTCAGTATTTGCAGGGGGCACTCGGGATGTGTCAGTATTTGCAGCGGGTACCCGGGATGTGTCAGTATTTCCAGGGGGTACTCAGGATGTGTCAGTATTTGCAGGGGGTACTCGGGATGTGTCAGTATTTGTTGGGGGCCCTCGGGATGTGTCAGTATTTGGAGGGGGTACTTGGCATTTGTCAGTATTTGCAGGGGGTACTCGGGATTTGTCAGTATTTGCAGGATGTACTCGGGATTTGTCAGTATTTGCAGGGGGCCCTCGGGATGTGTCAGTATTTGCAAGGGTACTCGGGATGTGTCAGTATTTGCAGGGGGTCCTCGGGATGTATCATTATTTGCAGGGGAACTCAGGGTGTGTCAGTGTTTACAGGGGGTACTCGGGATGTGTCTGTATTTGCAGGGGTAGTCGGGATGTGTCAGTATTTGCAGGGGATACTCGGGATTTGTCAGTATTTGCAGGGGTACTCAGAATTTGTCAGTATTTACAGGGGGTACTCGGGATTTGTCAGTATTTGCAGGGGTAATCGGGATGTGTCAGTATTTGCAGGGGGTACTCGGGAGTGTGTCAGTATTTGCAGTGCGTACTCGCGATGTGTCAGTATTTGCAGGGGGACCTCAGGATGTGTCAGTATTTGCAGGGGGACCTCAGGATGTGTCAGTATTTGCAGGGGGTACTCGGGATGTGTCAATATTTCCAGGGGATACTCGGGATGTGTCAGTATTTGCAGGGGGTACTCGGGATGTGTCAATATTTCCAGGGGATACTCGGGATGTGTCGGTATTTCCAGCGGGTACTCGGGATGTGTCAGTATTTGCAGGGGGTACTCAGGATGTGTCAGTATATGCATGGGGTACTCGGGATGTGTCAGTATTTGCAGAGGGTACTTGGGATTTGTCAGTATTTGCAGGGGGTCTTTGGGATGTGTCAGTATTTGCAGGGGTACTCGGTGTGTCAGTATTTAGAGGGGGTACTTGGGAATTGTCTGTATTTGCAGGGGTAGTCGGGATGTGTCAGTATTTGCACGGGATACTCGGGATTTGTCTGTATTTGCAGGGTTCTCAGGATTTGTCAGTATTTGCAGGGGGTATTCGGGATGTGTCAGCATTTGCAGGGGGTCCTCGGGATGTGTCCGTATTTGCAGGGGGTACTCGGGATGTGTCAGTATTTACAGGGGGTACTCGGGATTTGTCAGTATTTGCAGAGGGTACTCGGGATGTGTCAGTATTTGCAAGGGGTACTCAGGATGTGTCAGTATTTACAGGGGTTACTCGGTATTTGGCAGTATTTACTGGGGGTACTCAGGATGTGTCAGTATTTACAGGGGGTACTCGGGATGTTTCAGTACTTACAGGGGGTACTCGGGATTTGTCAGTATTTGCAGGGGGTACTCGGGATGTGTCAGTATTGCAGTTGGCACTCGGGATTTGTCAGTATTTGCAGGGGTATTCGGGATGTGTCAGTATATGCAGGGGGTTCTCAGGTGTGTGTCAGTATTTGCAGGGGGTACGAGGGAATGTGTCAGTATTTGCAGGGGGTACTCTGGATTTGTCTGTATTTGCAGGGGGTACTTGTGATGTGTCAGTATTTGCAGGGGCTCCTCGGGATGTGTAAATATTTGCAGGGGGCCCTCGGGATGTGTCTGTATTTGCAGGGGGTACTCGGGATGTGTAAGTGTTTGCAGGGTGCCGTCGGGATGTGTCTGTATTTGCAGAGGGTACTCGGGATATGTCAGTATTTGCAGGGGGTACTCGGGATGTGTCAGTATTTGCAGGGGGTACTCGGGATGTGTCAGTATTTGGAGGGGGTACTTGGCATTTGTCAGTATTTGCAGGGGGTACTCAGGATTTGTCAGTTTTTGCAGGGGGTCCTCGGGATCTGTCAGTATTTGCAGGGGGTACTCGGGATGTGTCAGTATTTGTAGGGGGCCCTCGGGATGTGTCAGTATTTGCAGGGGGTACTCGGGATGTGTCAGTATTTGCAGGGGGCACTCGGGATGTGTCAGTATTTGCAGCGGGTACCCGGGATGTGTCAGTATTTCCAGGGGGTACTCAGGATGTGTCAGTATTTGCAGGGGATACTCGGGATGTGTCAGTATTTGCAGGGGGTACTCGGGATGTGTCAGTATTTGTTGGGGGCCCTCGGGATGTGTCAGTATTTGGAGGGGGTACTTGGCATTTGTCAGTATTTGCAGGGGGTACTCGGGATTTGTCAGTATTTGCAGGATGTACTCGGGATTTGTCAGTATTTGCAGGGGGCCCTCGGGATGTGTCAGTATTTGCAAGGGTACTCGGGATGTGTCAGTATTTGCAGGGGGTCCTCAGGTGTGTGTCAGTATTTGCAGGGGGGACCCGGGATTGTCAATATTTGCAGGGGGTACTTGGGATGTGTCAGTATTTGCAGGGGTGATTCGGGATGTGTCAGTATTTGCAGGGGGTCCTCGGGATGTGTCAGTATTTGCAGCGGGTACCCGGGATTGTCATTATTAGCAGGGGGTACTCGGGATGTGTCAGTATTTGCAGGGGGTACTCCGGATGTTTCAGTATTTGCAGGGGGCCCTCGGGATGAGTCAATATTTGCAGGGTGTACTCGGGATGTATCAGTATTTGCAGGGGGTACTCAATATGTGTCTTTATTTGCAAGGGGTCCTCGGGATGTGTCAGTATTTTCAGGGGGTACTCGGGATGTTTCAGTATTTGCAGGGGGTCCTCGGGATGTGTCAGTATTTGCAGGGGATACTCGGGATGTGTCAGTATTTGAAGGGGTTCTGGGGGTCTGTCTGTATTTGCAGGGGGTCCTCGGGATTTGTCAGTATTTGCAGGGGGTACTTGGGATGTGCCAATATTTGCAGGGGGTACTCGGGATGTGTCAGTATTTGCAGGGGGTACTTGGGATGTGTCAATATTTGTAGGCGGTCCTCGAGATTTGTCAGTATTTGCAGGGGGTACTCCGGATGTGTCAGTATTTGCAGGGGGTACTCGGGATGTGTCAGTATTTGCAGGGGGTCCTCGGGATGTGTCAGTATTTGCAGGGGGTACTTGGGATGTGTCAGTATTTGCAGGCGGTCCTCGGGATGTGTCAGTATTTGCAGGGGGTACTCGAGATTTGTCAGTATTTGCAGGGGATACTCAGGATGTGTCAGTATTTGCAGGGGATACTCGGGATGTGTCAGTATTTGCAGGGGATACTCGGGATGTGTCAGTATTTGCAGGGGGACCTCAGGATGTGTCAGTATTTGCAGGGGTACTCGGGATGTGTCAGTATTTCCAGGGGGTACTCGGGATTTGTCAGTATTTGCAGGGGGTACTCGGGATGTGTCAGTATTTGCAAGGGGTACTCAGGATGTGTCAGTATTTACAGGGGGTACTCGGGTGTTTCAGTACTTACAGGGGGTACTCGGGATTTGTCAGTATTTACAGGGGGTACTCGGGTGTTTCAGTACTTACAGGGGGTACTCGGGATTTGTCAGTATTTCCAGGGGGTACTCAGGATGTGTCAGTATTTAGAGTCATAGAGTCATAGAGTAATACAGCACGGATAGAGGCCCTTCGGCCCATCGTGTCCATGCCGGCCATCAAGCCCTGTCTAATCTAATCCCATATTCCAGCATTTGGCCCGTAGCCTTGTATGCTATGGCATTTCAAATGCTCATCCAAATGCTTCTTAAATGTTGTGAGGGTTTCTGCCTCCACAACCCTTTCAGGCAGTGGGTTCCAGACTCCAACCACCCTCTGGGTGAAAAAGTTCTTTCTCAAATCCCCTCTAAACCTCCCGCCCTTTACCTTGAATCTATGCCCCCTAGTTATTGACCCCTCTACTAAGGGGAAAAGCTCCTCAGCATCCATCCTATCTATTCCCCTCACAATTTTGTACACCTCAATCATGTCCCCCCTCAGCCTCCTCTGCTCCAAGGAAAACAAACCCAATCTGCCCAGTCTCTCTTCATAGCTGAAGCGCTCCAGCCCTGGTAACATCCTGGTGAACCTCCTCTGCACCCTCTCTAACGCGATCACATCTTTCCTGTAGTGTGGCGACCAGAACTGCACACAGTATTCCAGCTGTGGCCTAACCAGTGTTTTATACAGCTCCATCATAACCTCCTTGCTCTTATATTCTATGCCTCGGCTAATGAAGGCAAGTATCCCATATGCCTTTTTTACCACCTTATCCACCTGTTCCGCCGCCTTCAGGGATCTGTGTACCTGCACACCCAGATCCCTCTGACCCTCCGTCTTGCCTAGGGTCTTTCCCTTCATTGTGTATTCCCTTGCCTTGTTAGACCCCCCAAAGTGCATCACCTCGCACTTTTCCGGGTTAAATTCCATTTGCCACTGTTCCGCCCATCTGACCAACCCATCTATATCGTTCTGCAGACTGAGGCTACCCTCCTCGCTATTTACCACCCTACCAATTTTAGTATCATCCGCGAATTTACTGATCATACCCTTTACATTCATATCCAAGTCATTAATGTAGACCACAAACAGCAAGGGACCCAGCACCGATCCCTGTGGTACCCCACTGGCCACAGGTTTCCAGTCACAAAAACAACCTTCGACCATCACCCTCTGCCTTCTGCCACTAAGCCAGTTTTGTATCCAATGTGCCAAGGCACCCTGGATTCCATGGGCTCTTACCTTCTTGACCAGTCTCCTGTGCGGGACTTTATCGAAGGCCTTACTGAAATCCATGTATACCACATCCACTGCGTTACCCTCATCCATTTGCAGGGGATACTCGGGATGTGTCAGTATTTGCAGGGGTTACTCGGGATGTGTCAGTATTTGCAGGGGGTACTCAATATGTGTCTTTATTTGCAAGGGGTCCTCGGGATGTGTCAGTATTTTCAGGGGGTACTCGGGATGTTTCAGTATTTGCAGGGGGTCCTCGGGATGTGTCAGTATTTGCAGGGGATACTCGGGATGTGTCAGTATTTGAAGGGGTTCTCGGGGTCTGTCTGTATTTGCAGTGGGTACTCGGGATTTGTCAGTATTTGCAGGGGGTACTCGGGATGTGTCAGTATTTGCAAGGGGTACTCAGGATGTGTCAGTATTTACAGGGGTTACACGGGATTTGTCAGTATTTACTTGGGGTACTCAGGATGTGTCACTATTTACAGGGGGTACTCGGGATGTTTCAGTATTTGCAGGGGGTATTCGGGATGTGTCAGTATTGCAATGGGCACTCGGGATTTGTCAGTATTTGCAGGGGTAATCGGGATGTGTCAGTATTTGCAGGGGGTCCTCGGGATGTATCATTATTTGCAGGGGTACTCAGGGTGTGTCAGTATTTACAGGGGGTACTCGGGATGTGTCTGTATTTGCAGGGGTAGTCGGGATGTGTCAGTATTTGCAGGGGATACTCGGGATTTGTCAGTATTTGTAGGGGTACTCAGAATTTGTCAGTATTTGCAGGGGTAATCGGGATGTGTCAGTATTTGCAGGGGGTACTCGGGAGTGTGTCAGTATATGCAGGGGGTGCTCGGGATTTGTCTGTAATTGCAGGGGGCACTTGGGATGTGTCAGTATTTGCAGGAGGTACTCTGGAGTGTGTCAGTATTTGCAGTGCGTACTCGCGATGTGTCAGTATTTGCAGGGGATACTCGGGATGTGTCAGTATTTGCAGGGGGACCTCAGGATGTGTCAGTATTTGCAGGGGGTACTCGGGCTGTGTCAATATTTGCAGGAGGTACTTGGGAGTGTGTCAGTATTTGCAGGGGGTACTCGGGATGTGTCAATATTTGCAGGGGGTCCTCGGGATGTGTCAGTATTTGCAGGGGGTACTTGGGATGTGTCAGTATTTGCAGGCGGTCCTCGGGATGTGTCAGTATTTGCAGGGGGTACTCGAGATTTGTCAGTATTTGCAGGGGATACTCAGGATGTGTCAGTATTTGCAGGGGATACTCGGGATGTGTCAGTATTTGCAGGGGATACTCGGGATGTGTCAGTATTTGCAGGGGGACCTCAGGATGTGTCAGTATTTGCAGGGGTACTCGGGATGTGTCAGTATTTCCAGGGGGTACTCGGGATTTGTCAGTATTTGCAGGGGGTACTCGGGATGTGTCAGTATTTGCAAGGGGTACTCAGGATGTGTCAGTATTTACAGGGGTTACTAGGGTGTTTCAGTACTTACAGGGGGTACTCGGGATTTGTCAGTATTTGCAGGGGGTACTCGGGTGTTTCAGTACTTACAGGGGGTACTCGGGTTTTGTCAGTATTTGCAGGGGGTATTCGGGATGTGTCAGTATTGCAGTTGGCACTCGGGATTTGTCAGTATTTGCAGGGGTAATCGGGATGTGTCAGTATTTGCAGGGGGTTCTCAGGTGTGTGTCAGTATTTACAGGGGGTACTCTGGATTTGTCTGTATTTGCAGGGGGTACTTGTGATGTGTCAGTATTTGCAGGGGGCCCTCAGGATGTGTCTGTATTTGCAGGGGGTACTCGGGATGTGTAAGTGTTTGCAGGGTGCCGTCGGGATGTGTCTGTATTTGCAGAGGGTACTCGGGATATGTCAGTATTTGCAGGGGGTACTCGGGATGTGTCAGTATTTGTAGGGGGCCCTCGGGATGTGTCAGTATTTGGAGGGGGTACTTGGCATTTGTCAGTATTTGCAGGGGGCCCTCGGGATGTGTCAGTATTTGCAGGGGGTACTCGGGATGTGTCAGTATTTGCAGGGGGCACTCGGGATGTGTCAGTATTTGCAGCGGGTACCCGGGATTGTCAGTATTTGCAGGGGGTACTCGGGATGTGTCAGTATTTGCAGGGGGTACTCGGGATGTGTCAGTATTTGCAGGGGGTACTCAGGATGTGTCAGTATTTACAGGGGGTACTCGGGTGTTTCAGTACTTACAGGGGGTACTCGGGATTTGTCAGTATTTGCAGGGGGTATTCGGGATGTGTCAGTACTGCAGTTGGCACTCGGGATTTGTCAGTATTTGCAGGTGGTACTCGGGATTTGTCAGTATTTGCAGGGGGTCATCGGGATCTGTCAGTATTTGCAGGATGTCCTCGGGATTTGCCAGTATTTGCAGGAGGCCCTTGGTATGTGTCAGTATTTGCAAGGGTACTCGGGATGTGTCAGTATTTGCAGGGTGTACTCCGGATGGTTCAGTATTTGCAGGGGCCCCTCGGGTTGCGTCAGTATTTGCAGGGGGTACTCTGGATTTGTCTGTATTTGCAGGGGGTACTTGTGATGTGACAGTATTTGCAGGGGATACTCGGGATGTGTAAGTGTTTGCAGGGGGCCGTCGGGATGTGTCTGTATTTGCAGAGGGTACTCGGGATATGTCAGTATTTGCAGGGGGCCCTCAGGATGAGTCAGTATTTGCAGGGGGTACTCGGGATGTGTCAGTATTTCCAGGGGGCCCTCGGGATGTGTCAGTATTTGCAGGGGGTGCTCAATATGTGTCTTTATTTGCAAGGGGTCCTCGGGATGTGTCAGTATTTGCAGGGGTTAGTCGGGATGTGTCAGTATTTTCAGGGGGTACTCGGGATGTGTCAGTATTTGCAGGGGATACTCGGGATGTGTCCGTATTTGAAGAGGTTCTCGGGATCTGTCTGTATTTGCAGGGGGTCCTCGGGATTTGTCAGTATTTGCAGGGGGTATTTGGGATGTGTCAAAATTTGCAGGGGTTATTCGGGATGTGTCAGTTTTTGCATTGGGTCCTTGGGATGTGTCAGTATTTGCAGGGGGTTCTCGGGATGTGTCACTGTTTGCAGTGGGTACTCGGGATATGTCAGTATTTCCAGGGGGCACTCGGGATGTTTCAGTATTTGCAGGGGGTCCTCGGGATGTGTCAGTGTTTGCAGGGGGTCCTCAGGTGTGTGTCAGTATTTGCAGGGGATACTCGGGATGTGTCAGTATTTGCAGGGGGTCCTCGGGATGTGTCAGTATTTGCAGTGGGTACTCGAGATGTGTCAGTATTTGCAGGGGATACTCGGGATGTGTCAGTATTTGCAGGGGTACTCGGGATGTGTCAGTATTTGCAGGGGGTACTCGGGATGTGTCAGTATTTGTAGGGGGCCCTCGGGATGTGCCAGTATTTGCAGGGGGTACTCGGGATGTGTCAGTATTTGCAGGGGGTCATCGGGATCTGTCAGTATTTGTAGGATGTACTCGGGATTTGCCAGTATTTGCAGGGGGCCCTTGGGATGTGTCAGTATTTGCAAGGGTACTCGGGATGTGTCAGTATTTGCAGGGGGCACTCGGGATGTGTCAGCATTTGCAGGGTGTCCTCGGGATGTGTCAGTATTTGCAGGGTGTACTCCGGATGGTTCAGTATTTGCAGGGGCCCCTCGGGATGCGTCAGTAATTGCAGGGGGTACTCGGGATGTGTCAGTATTTCCAGGGGGCCCTTTGGATGTGTCAGTATTTGCAGGGGTTACTCAATATGTGTCTTTATTTGCAAGGGGTCCTCGGGATGTGTCAGTATTTGTAGGGGGCCATCGGGATGTGTCAGTATTTGGAGGGGGTACTCGGGATTTGTCAGTATTTGCAGGGGGTACTCGGGATTTGTCAGTATTTGCAGGGGCTACTCGGGATGTGTCAGTATTTCCAGGGGGTACTCGGGATGTGTCACTATTTGCAGGGGGTCCTCGGGATGTGTCAGTATTTGCAGCGGGTACCTGGGATTGTCAGTATTTGCAGGGGGCCCTCGGGATGCGTCTGTATTTGCAGGGGGTACTCGGGATGTGTCAGTATTTGCAGGGGGTACTCAATATGTGTCTTTATTTGCAAGGGGTCCTCGGGATGTGTCAGTATTTGCAGGGGTTACTCGTGATGTGTCAGTATTTTCAGGGGATACTCGGGATGTGTCAGTATTTTTAGGGGCTACTCGGGATGTGTCAGTATTTGCAGGGGTTACTCAGGATGTGTCAGTATATTCAGGTGATACTCGGGATGTGTCAGTATTTGCAGGGGGTCCTCGGGATGTGTCAGTATTTGCAGGGGGTACTCGGGATGTGTCAGTATTTGCAGGGGGTCCTCAGGTGTGTGTCAGTATTAGCAGGGGTACTCGGGATGTGTCAGTATTTGCAGGGGGTGCTCAGGTGTGTGACAATATTTGCAGGGGGTACCCGGGATGTGTCAGTGTTTGC
This sequence comes from Somniosus microcephalus, assembly GCF_052327205.1. Classification (NCBI taxonomy): domain Eukaryota; kingdom Metazoa; phylum Chordata; class Chondrichthyes; order Squaliformes; family Somniosidae; genus Somniosus; species Somniosus microcephalus. The sequence goes on from NC_140987.1 coordinate 344,972,324, forward strand.
ATGGGATACTCGGGATGTTTCAGTATTTGCAGGGGGTCCTCGGGATGTGTAACAGTATTTGCAGGGGGTACTCGGGATGTGTCAGTGTTTGCAGGGGATACTCGGGATGTGTCAGTATTTACAGGGGGTACTCGGGATTTGTCAGTATTTGCAGGGGGTATTTGGGATGTGTCAGTATTGCAGTGGGCACTCGGGATTTGTCAGTATTTGCAGTGGGTACTCGCGATGTGTCAGTATTTGCAGGGGATACTCGGGATGTGTCAGTATTTGCAGGGGGACCTCAGGATGTGTCAGTATTTGCAGGGATACTCGGGCTGTGTCAATATTTGCAGGAGGTACTTGGGAGTGTGTCAGTATTTGCAGGGGGTACTCGGGATGTGTCAGTATTTGCAGGGGGTAATCGGGGTGTGTCCGTATTTCCAGGGGATACTCGGGATGTGTCAGTATTTCCAGGGGGTTCTCGGGATGTGTCAGTATTTCCAGGGGATACTCGGGATGTGTCAGTATTTCCAGGGGGTTCTCGGGATGTGTCAGTATTTGCAGGGGGTAATCGGGATGTGTCAATATATGCATGGGGTACTCGGGATGTGTCAGTATTTGCAGGGGTACTTGGGATTTGTCAGTATTTGCAGGGGGTCCTCGGGATGTGTCAGTATTTGCAGGGGGTCCTCGGGATGTGTCTGTATTTGCAGGGGTACTCAGGGTGTGTCAGTATTTACAGGGGGTACTTGGGATGTGTCTATATTTGCAGGGGTAGTCGGGATGTGTCAGCATTTGCACGGGATACTCGGGATTTGTCAGTATTTACAGGGGGTACTTGGGATTTGTCAGTATATGCAGGGTGTACTCGGGATTTGTCAGTATTTGCAGGTGGAAATCGGGATGTGTCAGTATTTGCAGGGGGAACTCGTGATGTGCCAGTATTTGCAGGGGGTATTCGGGATGTGTCCGTATTTGCAGGGGGTACTCGGGATGTGTCAGTATTTACAGGGGGTACTCAGGATGTGTCAGTATTTACAGGGGGTACTCGGGTGTTTCAGTACTTACAGGGGGTACTCGGGATTTGTCAGTATTTGCAGGGGGTATTCGGGATGTGTCAGTACTGCAGTTGGCACTCGGGATTTGTCAGTATTTGCAGGTGGTACTCGGGATTTGTCAGTATTTGCAGGGGGTCATCGGGATCTGTCAGTATTTGCAGGATGTCCTCGGGATTTGCCAGTATTTGCAGGAGGCCCTTGGTATGTGTCAGTATTTGCAAGGGTACTCGGGATGTGTCAGTATTTGCAGGGTGTACTCCGGATGGTTCAGTATTTGCAGGGGCCCCTCGGGTTGCGTCAGTATTTGCAGGGGGTACTCTGGATTTGTCTGTATTTGCAGGGGGTACTTGTGATGTGACAGTATTTGCAGGGGATACTCGGGATGTGTAAGTGTTTGCAGGGGGCCGTCGGGATGTGTCTGTATTTGCAGAGGGTACTCGGGATATGTCAGTATTTGCAGGGGGCCCTCAGGATGAGTCAGTATTTGCAGGGGGTACTCGGGATGTGTCAGTATTTCCAGGGGGCCCTCGGGATGTGTCAGTATTTGCAGGGGGTGCTCAATATGTGTCTTTATTTGCAAGGGGTCCTCGGGATGTGTCAGTATTTGCAGGGGTTAGTCGGGATGTGTCAGTATTTTCAGGGGGTACTCGGGATGTGTCAGTATTTGCAGGGGATACTCGGGATGTGTCCGTATTTGAAGAGGTTCTCGGGATCTGTCTGTATTTGCAGGGGGTCCTCGGGATTTGTCAGTATTTGCAGGGGGTATTTGGGATGTGTCAAAATTTGCAGGGGTTATTCGGGATGTGTCAGTTTTTGCATTGGGTCCTTGGGATGTGTCAGTATTTGCAGGGGGTTCTCGGGATGTGTCACTGTTTGCAGTGGGTACTCGGGATATGTCAGTATTTCCAGGGGGCACTCGGGATGTTTCAGTATTTGCAGGGGGTCCTCGGGATGTGTCAGTGTTTGCAGGGGGTCCTCAGGTGTGTGTCAGTATTTGCAGGGGATACTCGGGATGTGTCAGTATTTGCAGGGGGTCCTCGGGATGTGTCAGTATTTGCAGTGGGTACTCGAGATGTGTCAGTATTTGCAGGGGATACTCGGGATGTGTCAGTATTTGCAGGGGTACTCGGGATGTGTCAGTATTTGCAGGGGGTACTCGGGATGTGTCAGTATTTGTAGGGGGCCCTCGGGATGTGCCAGTATTTGCAGGGGGTACTCGGGATGTGTCAGTATTTGCAGGGGGTCATCGGGATCTGTCAGTATTTGTAGGATGTACTCGGGATTTGCCAGTATTTGCAGGGGGCCCTTGGGATGTGTCAGTATTTGCAAGGGTACTCGGGATGTGTCAGTATTTGCAGGGGGCACTCGGGATGTGTCAGCATTTGCAGGGTGTCCTCGGGATGTGTCAGTATTTGCAGGGTGTACTCCGGATGGTTCAGTATTTGCAGGGGCCCCTCGGGATGCGTCAGTAATTGCAGGGGGTACTCGGGATGTGTCAGTATTTCCAGGGGGCCCTTTGGATGTGTCAGTATTTGCAGGGGTTACTCAATATGTGTCTTTATTTGCAAGGGGTCCTCGGGATGTGTCAGTATTTGTAGGGGGCCATCGGGATGTGTCAGTATTTGGAGGGGGTACTCGGGATTTGTCAGTATTTGCAGGGGGTACTCGGGATTTGTCAGTATTTGCAGGGGCTACTCGGGATGTGTCAGTATTTCCAGGGGGTACTCGGGATGTGTCACTATTTGCAGGGGGTCCTCGGGATGTGTCAGTATTTGCAGCGGGTACCTGGGATTGTCAGTATTTGCAGGGGGCCCTCGGGATGCGTCTGTATTTGCAGGGGGTACTCGGGATGTGTCAGTATTTGCAGGGGGTACTCAATATGTGTCTTTATTTGCAAGGGGTCCTCGGGATGTGTCAGTATTTGCAGGGGTTACTCGTGATGTGTCAGTATTTTCAGGGGATACTCGGGATGTGTCAGTATTTTTAGGGGCTACTCGGGATGTGTCAGTATTTGCAGGGGTTACTCAGGATGTGTCAGTATATTCAGGTGATACTCGGGATGTGTCAGTATTTGCAGGGGGTCCTCGGGATGTGTCAGTATTTGCAGGGGGTACTCGGGATGTGTCAGTATTTGCAGGGGGTCCTCAGGTGTGTGTCAGTATTAGCAGGGGTACTCGGGATGTGTCAGTATTTGCAGGGGGTGCTCAGGTGTGTGACAATATTTGCAGGGGGTACCCGGGATGTGTCAGTGTTTGCATGGGATACTCGGGATGTTTCAGTATTTGCAGGGGGTCCTCGGGATGTGTAACAGTATTTGCAGGGGGTACTCGGGATGTGTCAGTGTTTGCAGGGGATACTCGGGATGTGTCAGTATTTACAGGGGGTACTCGGGATTTGTCAGTATTTGCAGGGGGTATTTGGGATGTGTCAGTATTGCAGTGGGCACTCGGGATTTGTCAGTATTTGCAGTGGGTACTCGCGATGTGTCAGTATTTGCAGGGGATACTCGGGATGTGTCAGTATTTGCAGGGGGACCTCAGGATGTGTCAGTATTTGCAGGGATACTCGGGCTGTGTCAATATTTGCAGGAGGTACTTGGGAGTGTGTCAGTATTTGCAGGGGGTACTCGGGATGTGTCAGTATTTGCAGGGGGTAATCGGGGTGTGTCCGTATTTCCAGGGGATACTCGGGATGTGTCAGTATTTCCAGGGGGTTCTCGGGATGTGTCAGTATTTCCAGGGGATACTCGGGATGTGTCAGTATTTCCAGGGGGTTCTCGGGATGTGTCAGTATTTGCAGGGGGTAATCGGGGTGTGTCCGTATTTGCAGGGGGTATTCGGGATGTGTCAGTATTTGCAGGGGTTACTCGGGATGTGTCAATATATGCATGGGGTACTCGGGATGTGTCAGTATTTGCAGGGGTACTTGGGATTTGTCAGTATTTGCAGGGGGTCCTCGGGATGTGTCAGTATTTGCAGGGGGTCCTCGGGATGTGTCTGTATTTGCAGGGGTACTCAGGGTGTGTCAGTATTTACAGGGGGTACTTGGGATGTGTCTATATTTGCAGGGGTAATCGGGATGTGTCAGCATTTGCACGGGATACTCGGGATTTGTCAGTATTTACAGGGGGTACTTGGGATTTGTCAGTATATGCAGGGTGTACTCGGGATTTGTCAGTATTTGCAGGGGGAAATCGGGATGTGTCAGTATTTGCAGGGGGAACTCGTGATGTGCCAGTATTTGCAGGGGGTATTCGGGATGTGTCCGTATTTGCAGGGGGTACTCGGGATGTGTCAGTATTTACAGGGGGTACTCGGGATTTGTCAGTATTTGCAGGGGGTCCTCGGGATATGTCAGTATTTGCAGGGGTACTCAGGGTGTGTCAGTATTTACAGGGGGTACTCGGGATGTGTCTGTATTTGCAGGGGGTCCTCGTGATGTGCCCCTATTTGCAGGGGGTTCTCAGGATGTGTCTGTATTTGCAGGGGGTCCTCGTGATGTGCCCCTATTTGCAGGGGGTACTCGGGATGTGTCTGTATTTGCAGGGGGTCCTCGTGATGTGCCCCTATTTACAGGGGGTACTCGGGATTTCTCAGTATTTGCAAGGGTTACTCAGGATGTGTCAGTATTTACAGGGGTTAGACGGGATTTGTGAGTATTTACTGGGGGTACTCGGGATGTTTCAGTATTTACAGGGGGTACTCGGGATTTGTCAGTATTTGCACGGGGTATTTGGGATGTGTCAGTATTGCAGTGGGCACTCGGGATTTCCCCTATTTACAGGGGGTACTCGGGATTTCTCAGTATTTGCAAGGGGTACTCAGGATGTGTCAGTATTTACAGGGGTTAGACGGGATTTGTGAGTATTTACTGGGGGTACTCGGGATGTGTCAGTATTTACAGGGGTTACTCGGTATTTGTCAGTATTGCAGGGGGTATTCGGGATGTGTCAGTATTGCAGTTGGCACTTGGGATTTGTCAGTATTTGCAGGTGGTACTCGGGATTTGTCAGTATTTGCAGGGGTAATCGGGATGTGTCAGTATTTGCAGGGGGTTCTCAGGTGTGTGTCAGTATTTGCAGGGGGTACTCTGGATTTGTCTGTATGTGCAGGGGGTACTTGTGATGTGTCAGTATTTGCAGGGGCCTCCTCGGGATGTGTAAGTATTTGCAGGGGGCCCTCGGGATGTGTCTGTATTTGCAGGGGGTACTCAGGATGTGTAAGTGTTTGCAGGGGGCCGTCGGGATGTGTCTGTATTTGCAGAGGGTACTCGGGATATGTCAGTATTTGCAGGGGGTACTCGGGATGTGTCAGTATTTGCAGGATGTACTCGGGATTTGTCAGTATTTGCAGGGGGCCCTCGGGATGTGTCAGTATTTGCAAGGGTACTCGGGATGTGTCAGTATTTGCAGGGGGTCCTCAGGTGTGTGTCAGTATTTGCAGGGGGGACCCGGGATTGTCAGTATTTGCAGGGGGTACTCGGGATGTGTCAGTATTTGCAGGGGGGATTCGGGATGTGTCAGTATTTGCAGGGGGAAATCGGGATGTGTCAGTATTTGCAGGGGGAACTCGTGATGTGCCAGTATTTGCAGGGGGTATTCGGGATGTGTCCGTATTTGCAGGGGGTACTCGGGATGTGTCAGTATTTACAGGGGGTACTCGGGATTTGTCAGTATTTGCAGGGGGTCCTCGGGATATGTCAGTATTTGCAGGGGTACTCAGGGTGTGTCAGTATTTACAGGGGGTACTCGGGATGTGTCTGTATTTGCAGGGGGTCCTCGTGATGTGCCCCTATTTGCAGGGGGTTCTCAGGATGTGTCTGTATTTGCAGGGGGTCCTCGTGATGTGCCCCTATTTGCAGGGGGTACTCGGGATGTGTCTGTATTTGCAGGGGATCCTCGTGATGTGCCCCTATTTACAGGGGGTACTCGGGATTTCTCAGTATTTGCAAGGGGTACTCAGGATGTGTCAGTATTTACAGGGGTTAGACGGGATTTGTGAGTATTTACTGGGGGTACTCGGGATGTGTCAGTATTTACAGGGGTTACTCGGTATTTGTCAGTATTTGCAGGGGGTATTCGGGATGTGTCAGTATTGCAGTTGGCACTTGGGATTTGTCAGTATTTGCAGGTGGTACTCGGGATTTGTCAGTATTTGCAGGGGTAATCGGGATGTGTCAGTATTTGCAGGGGGTTCTCAGGTGTGTGTCAGTATTTGCAGGGGGTACTCTGGATTTGTCTGTATGTGCAGGGGGTACTTGTGATGTGTCAGTATTTGCAGGGGCTCCTCGGGATGTGTAAGTATTTGCAGGGGGCCCTCGGGATGTGTCTGTATTTGCAGGGGGTACTCAGGATGTGTAAGTGTTTGCAGGGGGCCGTCGGGATGTGTCTGTATTTGCAGAGGGTACTCGGGATATGTCAGTATTTGCAGGGGGTACTCGGGATGTGTCAGTATTTGCAGGATGTACTCGGGATTTGTCAGTATTTGCAGGGGGCCCTCGGGATGTGTCAGTATTTGCAAGGGTACTCGGGATGTGTCAGTATTTGCAGGGGGTCCTCAGGTGTGTGTCAGTATTTGCAGGGGGGACCCGGGATTGTCAGTATTTGCAGGGGGTACTCGGGATGTGTCAGTATTTGCAGGGGGGATTCGGGATGTGTCAGTATTTGCAGGGGGAAATCGGGATGTGTCAGTATTTGCAGGGGGAACTCGTGATGTGCCAGTATTTGCAGGGGGTATTCGGGATGTGTCCGTATTTGCAGGGGGTACTCGGGATTTGTCAGTATTTGCAGGGGGTCCTCGGGATATGTCAGTATTTGCAGGGGTACTCAGGGTGTGTCAGTATTTACAGGGGGTACTCGGGATGTGTCTGTATTTGCAGGGGGTCCTCGTGATGTGCCCCTATTTGCAGGGGGTTCTCAGGATGTGTCTGTATTTGCAGGGGGTCCTCGTGATGTGCCCCTATTTGCAGGGGGTACTCGGGATGTGTCTGTATTTGCAGGGGATCCTCGTGATGTGCCCCTATTTACAGGGGGTACTCGGGATTTCTCAGTATTTGCAAGGGGTACTCAGGATGTGTCAGTATTTACAGGGGTTAGACGGGATTTGTGAGTATTTACTGGGGGTACTCGGGATGTGTCAGTATTTACAGGGGTTACTCGGTATTTGTCAGTATTTGCAGGGGGTATTCGGGATGTGTCAGTATTGCAGTTGGCACTTGGGATTTGTCAGTATTTGCAGGTGGTACTCGGGATTTGTCAGTATTTGCAGGGGTAATCGGGATGTGTCAGTATTTGCAGGGGGTTCTCAGGTGTGTGTCAGTATTTGCAGGGGGTACTCTGGATTTGTCTGTATGTGCAGGGGGTACTTGTGATGTGTCAGTATTTGCAGGGGCTCCTCGGGATGTGTAAGTATTTGCAGGGGGCCCTCGGGATGTGTCTGTATTTGCAGGGGGTACTCAGGATGTGTAAGTGTTTGCAGGGGGCCGTCGGGATGTGTCTGTATTTGCAGAGGGTACTCGGGATATGTCAGTATTTGCAGGGGGTACTCGGGATGTGTCAGTATTTGCAGGATGTACTCGGGATTTGTCAGTATTTGCAGGGGGCCCTCGGGATGTGTCAGTATTTGCAAGGGTACTCGGGATGTGTCAGTATTTGCAGGGGGTCCTCAGGTGTGTGTCAGTATTTGCAGAGGGGGACCCGGGATTGTCAGTATTTGCAGGGGGTACTCGGGATGTGTCAGTATTTGCAGGGGGGATTCGGGATGTGTCAGTATTTGCAGGGGGAAATCGGGATGTGTCAGTATTTGCAGGGGGAACTCGTGATGTGCCAGTATTTGCAGGGGGTATTCGGGATGTGTCCGTATTTGCAGGGGGTACTCGGGATGTGTCAGTATTTACAGGGGGTACTCGGGATTTGTCAGTATTTGCAGGGGGTCCTCGGGATATGTCAGTATTTGCAGGGGTACTCAGGGTGTGTCAGTATTTACAGGGGGTACTCGGGATGTGTCTGTATTTGCAGGGGGTCCTCGTGATGTGCCCCTATTTGCAGGGGGTTCTCAGGATGTGTCTGTATTTGCAGGGGGTCCTCGTGATGTGCCCCTATTTGCAGGGGGTACTCGGGATGTGTCTGTATTTGCAGGGGATCCTCGTGATGTGCCCCTATTTACAGGGGGTACTCGGGATTTCTCAGTATTTGCAAGGGGTACTCAGGATGTGTCAGTATTTACAGGGGTTAGACGGGATTTGTGAGTATTTACTGGGGGTACTCGGGATGTGTCAGTATTTACAGGGGTTACTCGGTATTTGTCAGTATTTGCAGGGGGTATTCGGGATGTGTCAGTATTGCAGTTGGCACTTGGGATTTGTCAGTATTTGCAGGTGGTACTCGGGATTTGTCAGTATTTGCAGGGGTAATCGGGATGTGTCAGTATTTGCAGGGGGTTCTCAGGTGTGTGTCAGTATTTGCAGGGGGTACTCTGGATTTGTCTGTATGTGCAGGGGGTACTTGTGATGTGTCAGTATTTGCAGGGGCTCCTCGGGATGTGTCTGTATTTGCAGGGGGTACTCAGGATGTGTAAGTGTTTGCAGGGGGCCGTCGGGATGTGTCTGTATTTGCAGAGGGTACTCGGGATATGTCAGTATTTGCAGGGGGTACTCGGGATGTGTCAGTATTTGCAGGATGTACTCGGGATTTGTCAGTATTTGCAGGGGGCCCTCGGGATGTGTCAGTATTTGCAAGGGTACTCGGGATGTGTCAGTATTTGCAGGGGGTCCTCAGGTGTGTGTCAGTATTTGCAGGGGGGACCCGGGATTGTCAGTATTTGCAGGGGGTACTCGGGATGTGTCAGTATTTGCAGGGGGGATTCGGGATGTGTCAGTATTTGCAGGGGGAAATCGGGATGTGTCAGTATTTGCAGGGGGAACTCGTGATGTGCCAGTATTTGCAGGGGGTATTCGGGATGTGTCCGTATTTGCAGGGGGTACTCGGGATGTGTCAGTATTTACAGGGGTTACTCGGTATTTGTCAGTATTTGCAGGGGGTATTCGGGATGTGTCAGTATTGCAGTTGGCACTTGGGATTTGTCAGTATTTGCAGGTGGTACTCGGGATTTGTCAGTATTTGCAGGGGTAATCGGGATGTGTCAGTATTTGCAGGGGGTTCTCAGGTGTGTGTCAGTATTTGCAGGGGTACTCTGGATTTGTCTGTATGTGCAGGGGGTACTTGTGATGTGTCAGTATTTGCAGGGGCTCCTCGGGATGTGTAAGTATTTGCAGGGGGCCCTCGGGATGTGTCTGTATTTGCAGGGGGTACTCAGGATGTGTAAGTGTTTGCAGGGGGCCGTCGGGATGTGTCTGTATTTGCAGAGGGTACTCGGGATATGTCAGTATTTGCAGGGGGTACTCGGGATGTGTCAGTATTTGCAGGATGTACTCAGGATTTGTCAGTATTTGCAGGGGGCCCTCGGGATGTGTCAGTATTTGCAAGGGTACTCGGGATGTGTCAGTATTTGCAGGGGGTCCTCAGGTGTGTGTCAGTATTTGCAGGGGGGACCCGGGATTGTCAGTATTTGCAGGGGGTACTCGGGATGTGTCAGTATTTGCAGGGGGGATTCGGGATGTGTCAGTATTTGCAGGGGGTACTCGGGATGTGTCAGTATTTGCAGGGGGTACTCGGGATGTGTCAGTATTTGCAGCGGGTACCCGGGATTGTCAGTATTTGCAGGGGGTACTCGGGATGTGTCAGTATTTGCAGGGGGTACTCCGGATGTTTCAGTATTTGCAGGGTGCCCTCGGGATGCGTCAGTATTTGCAGGGGGTACTCGGGATGTGTCAGTATTTCCAGGGGGCCCTCGGGATGTGTCAGTATTTGCAGGGGGTACTCGGGATGTGTCAATATTTGTAGGGGGACCTCGGGATTTGTCAGTATTTGCAGGGGGTACTCCGGATGTGTCAGTATTTGCAGGGGGTACTCGGGATGTGTCAGTATTTGCAGGGGGTCCTCGGGATGTGTCAGTATTTGCAGGGGTTTCTCAGGATGTGTCACTGTTTGCAGTGGGTACTCGGGATATGTCAGTATTTCCAGCGGGCACTCGGGATGTGTCAGTATTTGCAGGGGATACTCGGGATGTGTCAGTATTTGCAGGGGGACCTCAGGATGTGTCAGTATTTGCAGGGGGTACTCGGGCTGTGTCAATATTTGCAGGAGGTACTTGGGAGTGTGGCAGTATTTGCAGGGGGTACTCGAGATGTGTCAGTATTTGCAGGGGGTACTCGAGATGTGTCAGTATTTGCAGGGGATACTCGGGATGTGTCAGTATTTGCAGGGGGACCTCAGGATGTGTCAGTATTTGCAGGGGTACTCGGGATGTGTCAGTATTTCCAGGGGGTACTCGGGATGTGTCAGTATTTGCAGGGGGTACTCGGGATGTGTCAGTATTTGGAGGGGGTACTTGGCATTTGTCAGTATTTGCAGGGGGTACTCGGGATTTGTCAGTATTTGCAGGGGGTCATCGGGATCTGTCAGTATTTGCAGGGGGCCCTCGGGATGTGCCAGTATTTGCAAGGGTACTCGGGATGTGTCAGTATTTGCAGGGGGTCCTCAGGTGTGTGTCAGTATTTGCAGGGGGCCCTCGGGATGCGTCTGTATTTGCAGGGGGTACTCGGGATGTGTCAGTATTTCCAGGGGGCCCTCGGGATGTGTCAGTATTTGCAGGGGGTACTCAATATGTGTCTTTATTTGCAAGGGGTCCTCGGGATGTGTCAGTATTTGCAGGGGTTACTCGTGATGTGTCAGTATTTGCAGTGGTTACTCGGGATGTGTCAGTATTTTAAGGGGATACTCGGGATGTGTCAGTATCTTCAGGGGCTATTCGGGATGTGTCAGTATTTGCAGGGGTTATTCAGGATGTGTCAGTATTTTCAGGTGATACTCGGAATGTGTCAGAATTTGCAGGGGGTACTCTGGATGTGTCAGCATTTGCAGGGCGTCCTCGGGATGTGTCAGTATTTGCAGGAGTACTCGGGATGTGACAGTATTTGCAGGGGGTCCTCAGGTGTGTGACAGTATTTGCAGGGGCTCGTCGGGATGTGTCAGTGTTTGCAGGGGATTCTCGGGATGTGTCAGTATTTGCAGGGGGTACTCGGGATGTGTCAATATTTGCAGGAGGTACTTGGGAGTTTGTCAATATTTGCAGGGGGTAATCGGGATGTGTCAGTATTTCCAGGGGTTACTCGGGATGTGTCAGTATTTGCAGGGGGTAATCGGGGTGTGTCCGTATTTGCAAGGGGTGCTCAATATGTGTCTTTATTTGCAAGGGGTCCTCGGGATGTGTCAGTATTTGCAGGGGTTACTCGTGATGTGTCAGTATTTGCAGTGGTTACTCGGGATGTGTCAGTATTTTAAGGGGATACTCGGGATGTGTCAGTATCTTCAGGGGCTACTCGGGATGTGTCAGTATTTGCAGGGGGTACTCTGGATGTGTCAGTATTTGCAGGGCGTCCTCGGGATGTGTCAGTATTTGCAGGAGTACTCGGGATGTGACAGTATTTGCAGGGGGTCCTCAGGTGTGTGACAGTATTTGCAGGGGCTAGTCGGGATGTGTCAGTGTTTGCAGGGGATTCTCGGGATGTGTCAGTATTTGCAGGGGGTACTCGGGATGTGTCAATATTTGCAGGAGGTACTTGGGAGTTTGTCAATATTTGCAGGGGGTAATCGGGATGTGTCAGTATTTCCAGGGGGTACTCGGGATGTGTCAGTATTTGCAGGGGGTAATCGGGGTGTGTCCGTATTTGCAGGGGGTACTCGGGATGTGTCAGTATTTGCAGTGGGTACTCGGGATGTGTCAGTATATGCATGGGGTACTCGGGATGTGTCAGTATTTTCAGGGGGTATTCGGGATTTGTCAGTATTTGCAGGGGGTCCTCGGGATGTGTCAGTATTTAAAGGGGTCCTCGGGATGTGTCAGTATTTACAGGCGGTACTCGGGATGTGTCAGTATTTGCAGGGGATACTCGGGATTTGTCAGTATTTGTAGGGGTACTCAGAATTTGTCAGTATTTGCAGGGGGAACTCGTGATATGTCAGTATTTGCAGGGGGTACTCGGGATGTGTCAGCATTTGCAGGGGGTAATCGGGATTTGTCAGTATTTGCAAGGGGTACTCGGGATGTGCCCGTATTTGCAGGTGGTACTCCGGATTTGTCAGTATATGCAGGGGATACTCGAGATGTGTCAGTATTTGCAAGGGGTCCTCAGGTGTGTGTCAGTATTTGCAGGGGGTACTCGGGATGTGTCAGTGTTTGCAGGGGATACTCGGGATGTGTCAGTATTTGCAGGGGGTACTCTACATTTGTCAGTATTTGCAAGGGGTACTCGAGATGTGTCAGTATTTCCAGGGGGCACTCGGGATGTGTCAATATTTGTAGGGGCTGCTCGGGATGTGTCAGTATTTGCAGGGGTACTCGGGATGTGTCAGTATTTCCAGGGGGTACTCGGGATGTGTCAGTATTTGCAGGGGGTACTCGGGATGTGTCAGTATTTGGAGGGGGTACTTGGCATTTGTCAGTATTTGCAGGGGGTACTCGGGATTTGTCAGTATTTGCAGGGGGTCATCGGGATCTGTCAGTATTTGCAGGGGGCCCTCGGGATGTGCCAGTATTTGCAAGGGTACTCGGGATGTGTCAGTATTTGCAGGGGGTCCTCAGGTGTGTGTCAGTATTTGCAGGGGGCCCTCGGGATGCGTCTGTATTTGCAGGGGGTACTCGGGATGTGTCAGTATTTCCAGGGGGCCCTCGGGATGTGTCAGTATTTGCAGGGGGTACTCAATATGTGTCTTTATTTGCAAGGGGTCCTCGGGATGTGTCAGTATTTGCAGGGGTTACTCGTGATGTGTCAGTATTTGCAGTGGTTACTCGGGATGTGTCAGTATTTTAAGGGGATACTCGGGATGTGTCAGTATCTTCAGGGGCTATTCGGGATGTGTCAGTATTTGCAGGGGTTATTCAGGATGTGTCAGTATTTTCAGGTGATACTCGGAATGTGTCAGAATTTGCAGGGGGTACTCTGGATGTGTCAGCATTTGCAGGGCGTCCTCGGGATGTGTCAGTATTTGCAGGAGTACTCGGGATGTGACAGTATTTGCAGGGGGTCCTCAGGTGTGTGACAGTATTTGCAGGGGCTCGTCGGGATGTGTCAGTGTTTGCAGGGGATTCTCGGGATGTGTCAGTATTTGCAGGGGGTACTCGGGATGTGTCAATATTTGCAGGAGGTACTTGGGAGTTTGTCAATATTTGCAGGGGGTAATCGGGATGTGTCAGTATTTCCAGGGGGTACTCGGGATGTGTCAGTATTTGCAGGGGGTAATCGGGGTGTGTCCGTATTTGCAAGGGGTGCTCAATATGTGTCTTTATTTGCAAGGGGTCCTCGGGATGTGTCAGTATTTGCAGGGGTTACTCGTGATGTGTCAGTATTTGCAGTGGTTACTCGGGATGTGTCAGTATTTTAAGGGGATACTCGGGATGTGTCAGTATCTTCAGGGGCTACTCGGGATGTGTCAGTATTTGCAGGGGGTACTCTGGATGTGTCAGTATTTGCAGGGCGTCCTCGGGATGTGTCAGTATTTGCAGGAGTACTCGGGATGTGACAGTATTTGCAGGGGGTCCTCAGGTGTGTGACAGTATTTGCAGGGGCTAGTCGGGATGTGTCAGTGTTTGCAGGGGATTCTCGGGATGTGTCAGTATTTGCAGGGGGTACTCGGGATGTGTCAATATTTGCAGGAGGTACTTGGGAGTTTGTCAATATTTGCAGGGGGTAATCGGGATGTGTCAGTATTTCCAGGGGGTACTCGGGATGTGTCAGTATTTGCAGGGGGTAATCGGGGTGTGTCCGTATTTGCAGGGGGTACTCGGGATGTGTCAGTATTTGCAGTGGGTACTCGGGATGTGTCAGTATATGCATGGGGTACTCGGGATGTGTCAGTATTTTCAGGGGGTATTCGGGATTTGTCAGTATTTGCAGGGGGTCCTCGGGATGTGTCAGTATATGCATGGGGTACTCGGGATGTGTCAGTATTTTCAGGGGGTATTCGGGATTTGTCAGTATTTGCAGGGGGTCCTCGGGATGTGTCAGTATTTAAAGGGGTCCTCGGGATGTGTCAGTATTTACAGGCGGTACTCGGGATGTGTCAGTATTTGCAGGGGGTACTCTGGATGTGTCAGTATTTGCAGGGCGTCCTCGGGATGTGTCAGTATTTGCAGGAGTACTCGGGATGTGACAGTATTTGCAGGGGGTCCTCAGGTGTGTGACAGTATTTGCAGGGGCTAGTCGGGATGTGTCAGTGTTTGCAGGGGATTCTCGGGATGTGTCAGTATTTGCAGGGGGTACTCGGGATGTGTCAATATTTGCAGGAGGTACTTGGGAGTTTGTCAATATTTGCAGGGGGTAATCGGGATGTGTCAGTATTTCCAGGGGGTACTCGGGATGTGTCAGTATTTGCAGGGGGTAATCGGGGTGTGTCCGTATTTGCAGGGGGTACTCGGGATGTGTCAGTATTTGCAGTGGGTACTCGGGATGTGTCAGTATATGCATGGGGTACTCGGGATGTGTCAGTATTTTCAGGGGGTATTCGGGATTTGTCAGTATTTGCAGGGGGTCCTCGGGATGTGTCAGTATTTAAAGGGGTCCTCGGGATGTGTCAGTATTTTAAGGGGATACTCGGGATGTGTCAGTATCTTCAGGGGCTACTCGGGATGTGTCAGTATTTGCAGGGGGTACTCTGGATGTGTCAGTATTTGCAGGGCGTCCTCGGGATGTGTCAGTATTTGCAGGAGTACTCGGGATGTGACAGTATTTGCAGGGGGTCCTCAGGTGTGTGACAGTATTTGCAGGGGCTAGTCGGGATGTGTCAGTGTTTGCAGGGGATTCTCGGGATGTGTCAGTATTTGCAGGGGGTACTCGGGATGTGTCAATATTTGCAGGAGGTACTTGGGAGTTTGTCAATATTTGCAGGGGGTAATCGGGATGTGTCAGTATTTCCAGGGGGTACTCGGGATGTGTCAGTATTTGCAGGGGGTAATCGGGGTGTGTCCGTATTTGCAGGGGGTACTCGGGATGTGTCAGTATTTGCAGTGGGTACTCGGGATGTGTCAGTATATGCATGGGGTACTCGGGATGTGTCAGTATTTTCAGGGGGTATTCGGGATTTGTCAGTATTTGCAGGGGGTCCTCGGGATGTGTCAGTATTTAAAGGGGTCCTCGGGATGTGTCAGTATTTACAGGCGGTACTCGGGATGTGTCAGTATTTGCAGGGGGTACTCTGGATGTGTCAGTATTTGCAGGGCGTCCTCGGGATGTGTCAGTATTTGCAGGAGTACTCGGGATGTGACAGTATTTGCAGGGGGTCCTCAGGTGTGTGACAGTATTTGCAGGGGCTAGTCGGGATGTGTCAGTGTTTGCAGGGGATTCTCGGGATGTGTCAGTATTTGCAGGGGGTACTCGGGATGTGTCAATATTTGCAGGAGGTACTTGGGAGTTTGTCAATATTTGCAGGGGGTAATCGGGATGTGTCAGTATTTCCAGGGGGTACTCGGGATGTGTCAGTATTTGCAGGGGGTAATCGGGGTGTGTCCGTATTTGCAGGGGGTACTCGGGATGTGTCAGTATTTGCAGTGGGTACTCGGGATGTGTCAGTATATGCATGGGGTACTCGGGATGTGTCAGTATTTTCAGGGGGTATTCGGGATTTGTCAGTATTTGCAGGGGGTCCTCGGGATGTGTCAGTATTTAAAGGGGTCCTCGGGATGTGTCAGTATTTTAAGGGGATACTCGGGATGTGTCAGTATCTTCAGGGGCTACTCGGGATGTGTCAGTATTTGCAGGGGGTACTCTGGATGTGTCAGTATTTGCAGGGCGTCCTCGGGATGTGTCAGTATTTGCAGGAGTACTCGGGATGTGACAGTATTTGCAGGGGGTCCTCAGGTGTGTGACAGTATTTGCAGGGGCTAGTCGGGATGTGTCAGTGTTTGCAGGGGATTCTCGGGATGTGTCAGTATTTGCAGGGGGTACTCGGGATGTGTCAATATTTGCAGGAGGTACTTGGGAGTTTGTCAATATTTGCAGGGGGTAATCGGGATGTGTCAGTATTTCCAGGGGGTACTCGGGATGTGTCAGTATTTGCAGGGGGTAATCGGGGTGTGTCCGTATTTGCAGGGGGTACTCGGGATGTGTCAGTATTTGCAGTGGGTACTCGGGATGTGTCAGTATATGCATGGGGTACTCGGGATGTGTCAGTATTTTCAGGGGGTATTCGGGATTTGTCAGTATTTGCAGGGGGTCCTCGGGATGTGTCAGTATTTAAAGGGGTCCTCGGGATGTGTCAGTATTTACAGGCGGTACTCGGGATGTGTCAGTATTTGCAGGGGGTACTCTGGATGTGTCAGTATTTGCAGGGCGTCCTCGGGATGTGTCAGTATTTGCAGGAGTACTCGGGATGTGACAGTATTTGCAGGGGGTCCTCAGGTGTGTGACAGTATTTGCAGGGGCTAGTCGGGATGTGTCAGTGTTTGCAGGGGATTCTCGGGATGTGTCAGTATTTGCAGGGGGTACTCGGGATGTGTCAATATTTGCAGGAGGTACTTGGGAGTTTGTCAATATTTGCAGGGGGTAATCGGGATGTGTCAGTATTTCCAGGGGGTACTCGGGATGTGTCAGTATTTGCAGGGGGTAATCGGGGTGTGTCCGTATTTGCAGGGGGTACTCGGGATGTGTCAGTATTTGCAGTGGGTACTCGGGATGTGTCAGTATATGCATGGGGTACTCGGGATGTGTCAGTATTTTCAGGGGGTATTCGGGATTTGTCAGTATTTGCAGGGGGTCCTCGGGATGTGTCAGTATTTAAAGGGGTCCTCGGGATGTGTCAGTATTTTAAGGGGATACTCGGGATGTGTCAGTATCTTCAGGGGCTACTCGGGATGTGTCAGTATTTGCAGGGGGTACTCTGGATGTGTCAGTATTTGCAGGGCGTCCTCGGGATGTGTCAGTATTTGCAGGAGTACTCGGGATGTGACAGTATTTGCAGGGGGTCCTCAGGTGTGTGACAGTATTTGCAGGGGCTAGTCGGGATGTGTCAGTGTTTGCAGGGGATTCTCGGGATGTGTCAGTATTTGCAGGGGGTACTCGGGATGTGTCAATATTTGCAGGAGGTACTTGGGAGTTTGTCAATATTTGCAGGGGGTAATCGGGATGTGTCAGTATTTCCAGGGGGTACTCGGGATGTGTCAGTATTTGCAGGGGGTAATCGGGGTGTGTCCGTATTTGCAGGGGGTACTCGGGATGTGTCAGTATTTGCAGTGGGTACTCGGGATGTGTCAGTATATGCATGGGGTACTCGGGATGTGTCAGTATTTTCAGGGGGTATTCGGGATTTGTCAGTATTTGCAGGGGGTCCTCGGGATGTGTCAGTATTTAAAGGGGTCCTCGGGATGTGTCAGTATTTACAGGCGGTACTCGGGATGTGTCAGTATTTGCAGGGGGTACTCTGGATGTGTCAGTATTTGCAGGGCGTCCTCGGGATGTGTCAGTATTTGCAGGAGTACTCGGGATGTGACAGTATTTGCAGGGGGTCCTCAGGTGTGTGACAGTATTTGCAGGGGCTAGTCGGGATGTGTCAGTGTTTGCAGGGGATTCTCGGGATGTGTCAGTATTTGCAGGGGGTACTCGGGATGTGTCAATATTTGCAGGAGGTACTTGGGAGTTTGTCAATATTTGCAGGGGGTAATCGGGATGTGTCAGTATTTCCAGGGGGTACTCGGGATGTGTCAGTATTTGCAGGGGGTAATCGGGGTGTGTCCGTATTTGCAGGGGGTACTCGGGATGTGTCAGTATTTGCAGTGGGTACTCGGGATGTGTCAGTATATGCATGGGGTACTCGGGATGTGTCAGTATTTTCAGGGGGTATTCGGGATTTGTCAGTATTTGCAGGGGGTCCTCGGGATGTGTCAGTATTTAAAGGGGTCCTCGGGATGTGTCAGTATTTTAAGGGGATACTCGGGATGTGTCAGTATCTTCAGGGGCTACTCGGGATGTGTCAGTATTTGCAGGGGGTACTCTGGATGTGTCAGTATTTGCAGGGCGTCCTCGGGATGTGTCAGTATTTGCAGGAGTACTCGGGATGTGACAGTATTTGCAGGGGGTCCTCAGGTGTGTGACAGTATTTGCAGGGGCTAGTCGGGATGTGTCAGTGTTTGCAGGGGATTCTCGGGATGTGTCAGTATTTGCAGGGGGTACTCGGGATGTGTCAATATTTGCAGGAGGTACTTGGGAGTTTGTCAATATTTGCAGGGGGTAATCGGGATGTGTCAGTATTTCCAGGGGGTACTCGGGATGTGTCAGTATTTGCAGGGGGTAATCGGGGTGTGTCCGTATTTGCAGGGGGTACTCGGGATGTGTCAGTATTTGCAGTGGGTACTCGGGATGTGTCAGTATATGCATGGGGTACTCGGGATGTGTCAGTATTTTCAGGGGGTATTCGGGATTTGTCAGTATTTGCAGGGGGTCCTCGGGATGTGTCAGTATTTAAAGGGGTCCTCGGGATGTGTCAGTATTTACAGGCGGTACTCGGGATGTGTCAGTATTTGCAGGGGGTAATCGGGGTGTGTCCGTATTTGCAGGGGGTACTCGGGATGTGTCAGTATTTGCAGTGGGTACTCGGGATGTGTCAGTATATGCATGGGGTACTCGGGATGTGTCAGTATTTTCAGGGGGTATTCGGGATTTGTCAGTATTTGCAGGGGGTCCTCGGGATGTGTCAGTATTTAAAGGGGTCCTCGGGATGTGTCAGTATTTACAGGCGGTACTCGGGATGTGTCAGTATTTGCAGGGGATACTCGGGATTTGTCAGTATTTGTAGGGGTACTCAGAATTTGTCAGTATTTGCAGGGGGAACTCGTGATATGTCAGTATTTGCAGGGGGTACTCGGGATGTGTCAGCATTTGCAGGGGGTAATCGGGATTTGTCAGTATTTGCAAGGGGTACTCGGGATGTGCCCGTATTTGCAGGTGGTACTCCGGATTTGTCAGTATATGCAGGGGATACTCGAGATGTGTCAGTATTTGCAAGGGGTCCTCAGGTGTGTGTCAGTATTTGCAGGGGGTACTCGGGATGTGTCAGTGTTTGCAGGGGATACTCGGGATGTGTCAGTATTTGCAGGGGGTACTCTACATTTGTCAGTATTTGCAAGGGGTACTCGAGATGTGTCAGTATTTCCAGGGGGCACTCGGGATGTGTCAATATTTGTAGGGGCTGCTCGGGATGTGTCAGTATTTGCAGGGGTACTCGGGATGTGTCAGTATTTCCAGGGGGTACTCGGGATGTGTCAGTATTTGCAGGGGGTACTCGGGATGTGTCAGTATTTGGAGGGGGTACTTGGCATTTGTCAGTATTTGCAGGGGGTACTCGGGATTTGTCAGTATTTGCAGGGGGTCATCGGGATCTGTCAGTATTTGCAGGGGGCCCTCGGGATGTGCCAGTATTTGCAAGGGTACTCGGGATGTGTCAGTATTTGCAGGGGGTCCTCAGGTGTGTGTCAGTATTTGCAGGGGGCCCTCGGGATGCGTCTGTATTTGCAGGGGGTACTCGGGATGTGTCAGTATTTCCAGGGGGCCCTCGGGATGTGTCAGTATTTGCAGGGGGTACTCAATATGTGTCTTTATTTGCAAGGGGTCCTCGGGATGTGTCAGTATTTGCAGGGGTTACTCGTGATGTGTCAGTATTTGCAGTGGTTACTCGGGATGTGTCAGTATTTTAAGGGGATACTCGGGATGTGTCAGTATCTTCAGGGGCTATTCGGGATGTGTCAGTATTTGCAGGGGTTATTCAGGATGTGTCAGTATTTTCAGGTGATACTCGGAATGTGTCAGAATTTGCAGGGGGTACTCTGGATGTGTCAGCATTTGCAGGGCGTCCTCGGGATGTGTCAGTATTTGCAGGAGTACTCGGGATGTGACAGTATTTGCAGGGGGTCCTCAGGTGTGTGACAGTATTTGCAGGGGCTCGTCGGGATGTGTCAGTGTTTGCAGGGGATTCTCGGGATGTGTCAGTATTTGCAGGGGGTACTCGGGATGTGTCAATATTTGCAGGAGGTACTTGGGAGTTTGTCAATATTTGCAGGGGGTAATCGGGATGTGTCAGTATTTCCAGGGGGTACTCGGGATGTGTCAGTATTTGCAGGGGGTAATCGGGGTGTGTCCGTATTTGCAAGGGGTGCTCAATATGTGTCTTTATTTGCAAGGGGTCCTCGGGATGTGTCAGTATTTGCAGGGGTTACTCGTGATGTGTCAGTATTTGCAGTGGTTACTCGGGATGTGTCAGTATTTTAAGGGGATACTCGGGATGTGTCAGTATCTTCAGGGGCTACTCGGGATGTGTCAGTATTTGCAGGGGGTACTCTGGATGTGTCAGTATTTGCAGGGCGTCCTCGGGATGTGTCAGTATTTGCAGGAGTACTCGGGATGTGACAGTATTTGCAGGGGGTCCTCAGGTGTGTGACAGTATTTGCAGGGGCTAGTCGGGATGTGTCAGTGTTTGCAGGGGATTCTCGGGATGTGTCAGTATTTGCAGGGGGTACTCGGGATGTGTCAATATTTGCAGGAGGTACTTGGGAGTTTGTCAATATTTGCAGGGGGTAATCGGGATGTGTCAGTATTTCCAGGGGGTACTCGGGATGTGTCAGTATTTGCAGGGGGTAATCGGGGTGTGTCCGTATTTGCAGGGGGTACTCGGGATGTGTCAGTATTTGCAGTGGGTACTCGGGATGTGTCAGTATATGCATGGGGTACTCGGGATGTGTCAGTATTTTCAGGGGGTATTCGGGATTTGTCAGTATTTGCAGGGGGTCCTCGGGATGTGTCAGTATTTAAAGGGGTCCTCGGGATGTGTCAGTATTTACAGGCGGTACTCGGGATGTGTCAGTATTTGCAGGGGGTACTCTGGATGTGTCAGTATTTGCAGGGCGTCCTCGGGATGTGTCAGTATTTGCAGGAGTACTCGGGATGTGACAGTATTTGCAGGGGGTCCTCAGGTGTGTGACAGTATTTGCAGGGGCTAGTCGGGATGTGTCAGTGTTTGCAGGGGATTCTCGGGATGTGTCAGTATTTGCAGGGGGTACTCGGGATGTGTCAATATTTGCAGGAGGTACTTGGGAGTTTGTCAATATTTGCAGGGGGTAATCGGGATGTGTCAGTATTTCCAGGGGGTACTCGGGATGTGTCAGTATTTGCAGGGGGTAATCGGGGTGTGTCCGTATTTGCAGGGGGTACTCGGGATGTGTCAGTATTTGCAGTGGGTACTCGGGATGTGTCAGTATATGCATGGGGTACTCGGGATGTGTCAGTATTTTCAGGGGGTATTCGGGATTTGTCAGTATTTGCAGGGGGTCCTCGGGATGTGTCAGTATTTAAAGGGGTCCTCGGGATGTGTCAGTATTTACAGGCGGTACTCGGGATGTGTCAGTATTTGCAGGGGGTACTCTGGATGTGTCAGTATTTGCAGGGCGTCCTCGGGATGTGTCAGTATTTGCAGGAGTACTCGGGATGTGACAGTATTTGCAGGGGGTCCTCAGGTGTGTGACAGTATTTGCAGGGGCTAGTCGGGATGTGTCAGTGTTTGCAGGGGATTCTCGGGATGTGTCAGTATTTGCAGGGGGTACTCGGGATGTGTCAATATTTGCAGGAGGTACTTGGGAGTTTGTCAATATTTGCAGGGGGTAATCGGGATGTGTCAGTATTTCCAGGGGGTACTCGGGATGTGTCAGTATTTGCAGGGGGTAATCGGGGTGTGTCCGTATTTGCAGGGGGTACTCGGGATGTGTCAGTATTTGCAGTGGGTACTCGGGATGTGTCAGTATATGCATGGGGTACTCGGGATGTGTCAGTATTTTCAGGGGGTATTCGGGATTTGTCAGTATTTGCAGGGGGTCCTCGGGATGTGTCAGTATTTAAAGGGGTCCTCGGGATGTGTCAGTATTTTAAGGGGATACTCGGGATGTGTCAGTATCTTCAGGGGCTACTCGGGATGTGTCAGTATTTGCAGGGGGTACTCTGGATGTGTCAGTATTTGCAGGGCGTCCTCGGGATGTGTCAGTATTTGCAGGAGTACTCGGGATGTGACAGTATTTGCAGGGGGTCCTCAGGTGTGTGACAGTATTTGCAGGGGCTAGTCGGGATGTGTCAGTGTTTGCAGGGGATTCTCGGGATGTGTCAGTATTTGCAGGGGGTACTCGGGATGTGTCAATATTTGCAGGAGGTACTTGGGAGTTTGTCAATATTTGCAGGGGGTAATCGGGATGTGTCAGTATTTCCAGGGGGTACTCGGGATGTGTCAGTATTTGCAGGGGGTAATCGGGGTGTGTCCGTATTTGCAGGGGGTACTCGGGATGTGTCAGTATTTGCAGTGGGTACTCGGGATGTGTCAGTATATGCATGGGGTACTCGGGATGTGTCAGTATTTTCAGGGGGTATTCGGGATTTGTCAGTATTTGCAGGGGGTCCTCGGGATGTGTCAGTATTTGCAGGGGGCCCTCGGGATGCGTCTGTATTTGCAGGGGGTACTCGGGATGTGTCAGTATTTCCAGGGGGCCCTCGGGATGTGTCAGTATTTGCAGGGGGTACTCAATATGTGTCTTTATTTGCAAGGGGTCCTCGGGATGTGTCAGTATTTGCAGGGGTTACTCGTGATGTGTCAGTATTTGCAGTGGTTACTCGGGATGTGTCAGTATTTTAAGGGGATACTCGGGATGTGTCAGTATCTTCAGGGGCTATTCGGGATGTGTCAGTATTTGCAGGGGTTATTCAGGATGTGTCAGTATTTTCAGGTGATACTCGGAATGTGTCAGAATTTGCAGGGGGTACTCTGGATGTGTCAGCATTTGCAGGGCGTCCTCGGGATGTGTCAGTATTTGCAGGAGTACTCGGGATGTGACAGTATTTGCAGGGGGTCCTCAGGTGTGTGACAGTATTTGCAGGGGCTCGTCGGGATGTGTCAGTGTTTGCAGGGGATTCTCGGGATGTGTCAGTATTTGCAGGGGGTACTCGGGATGTGTCAATATTTGCAGGAGGTACTTGGGAGTTTGTCAATATTTGCAGGGGGTAATCGGGATGTGTCAGTATTTCCAGGGGGTACTCGGGATGTGTCAGTATTTGCAGGGGGTAATCGGGGTGTGTCCGTATTTGCAGGGGGTACTCGGGATGTGTCAGTATTTGCAGTGGGTACTCGGGATGTGTCAGTATATGCATGGGGTACTCGGGATGTGTCAGTATTTTCAGGGGGTATTCGGGATTTGTCAGTATTTGCAGGGGGTCCTCGGGATGTGTCAGTATTTGCAGGGGGCCCTCGGGATGCGTCTGTATTTGCAGGGGGTACTCGGGATGTGTCAGTATTTCCAGGGGGCCCTCGGGATGTGTCAGTATTTGCAGGGGGTACTCAATATGTGTCTTTATTTGCAAGGGGTCCTCGGGATGTGTCAGTATTTGCAGGGGTTACTCGTGATGTGTCAGTATTTGCAGTGGTTACTCGGGATGTGTCAGTATTTTAAGGGGATACTCGGGATGTGTCAGTATCTTCAGGGGCTATTCGGGATGTGTCAGTATTTGCAGGGGTTATTCAGGATGTGTCAGTATTTTCAGGTGATACTCGGAATGTGTCAGAATTTGCAGGGGGTACTCTGGATGTGTCAGCATTTGCAGGGCGTCCTCGGGATGTGTCAGTATTTGCAGGAGTACTCGGGATGTGACAGTATTTGCAGGGGGTCCTCAGGTGTGTGACAGTATTTGCAGGGGCTCGTCGGGATGTGTCAGTGTTTGCAGGGGATTCTCGGGATGTGTCAGTATTTGCAGGGGGTACTCGGGATGTGTCAATATTTGCAGGAGGTACTTGGGAGTTTGTCAATATTTGCAGGGGGTAATCGGGATGTGTCAGTATTTCCAGGGGGTACTCGGGATGTGTCAGTATTTGCAGGGGGTAATCGGGGTGTGTCCGTATTTGCAAGGGGTGCTCAATATGTGTCTTTATTTGCAAGGGGTCCTCGGGATGTGTCAGTATTTGCAGGGGTTACTCGTGATGTGTCAGTATTTGCAGTGGTTACTCGGGATGTGTCAGTATTTTAAGGGGATACTCGGGATGTGTCAGTATCTTCAGGGGCTACTCGGGATGTGTCAGTATTTGCAGGGGGTACTCTGGATGTGTCAGTATTTGCAGGGCGTCCTCGGGATGTGTCAGTATTTGCAGGAGTACTCGGGATGTGACAGTATTTGCAGGGGGTCCTCAGGTGTGTGACAGTATTTGCAGGGGCTAGTCGGGATGTGTCAGTGTTTGCAGGGGATTCTCGGGATGTGTCAGTATTTGCAGGGGGTACTCGGGATGTGTCAATATTTGCAGGAGGTACTTGGGAGTTTGTCAATATTTGCAGGGGGTAATCGGGATGTGTCAGTATTTCCAGGGGGTACTCGGGATGTGTCAGTATTTGCAGGGGGTAATCGGGGTGTGTCCGTATTTGCAGGGGGTACTCGGGATGTGTCAGTATTTGCAGTGGGTACTCGGGATGTGTCAGTATATGCATGGGGTACTCGGGATGTGTCAGTATTTTCAGGGGGTATTCGGGATTTGTCAGTATTTGCAGGGGGTCCTCGGGATGTGTCAGTATTTAAAGGGGTCCTCGGGATGTGTCAGTATTTACAGGCGGTACTCGGGATGTGTCAGTATTTGCAGGGGATACTCGGGATTTGTCAGTATTTGTAGGGGTACTCAGAATTTGTCAGTATTTGCAGGGGGAACTCGTGATATGTCAGTATTTGCAGGGGGTACTCGGGATGTGTCAGCATTTGCAGGGGGTAATCGGGATTTGTCAGTATTTGCAAGGGGTACTCGGGATGTGCCCGTATTTGCAGGTGGTACTCCGGATTTGTCAGTATATGCAGGGGATACTCGAGATGTGTCAGTATTTGCAAGGGGTCCTCAGGTGTGTGTCAGTATTTGCAGGGGGTACTCGGGATGTGTCAGTGTTTGCAGGGGATACTCGGGATGTGTCAGTATTTGCAGGGGGTACTCTACATTTGTCAGTATTTGCAAGGGGTACTCGAGATGTGTCAGTATTTCCAGGGGGCACTCGGGATGTGTCAATATTTGTAGGGGCTGCTCGGGATGTGTCAGTATTTGCAGGGGTACTCGGGATGTGTCAGTATTTGCAAGGGGTCCTCAGGTGTGTGTCAGTATTTGCAGGGGGTACTCGTGATGTGTCAGTGTTTGCAGGGGATACTCGGGATGTGTCAGTATTTGCAGGGGGTCCTCGGGATGTGTCAGTATTTGCAGGGGGTACTCGGGATGTGTCAGTATTTGCAGGAGGTACTCGGGAGTGTGTCAGTATTTGCAGGGGATACTCGATGTGTCAGTATTTGCAGGGGATACTCGGGATGTGTCAGTATTTGCAGGGGTCCTCAGGATGTGTCAGTATTTGCAGGGGTACTCGGGATGTGTCAGTATTTGCAGGAGGTACTTGGGAGTGTGTCAGAATTTTCAGGGGGTTCTCGGGATGTGTCAGTATTTGCAGGGGGTAATCGGGGTGTGTCAGTATTTGCAGGGGGTACTCGGGATGTGTCTTTATTTGCAGGGGGTACTCGGGATGTGTCAGTATATGCATGGGGTACTCGGGATGTGTCAGTATTTGCAGGGGGTACTCGGGATTTGTCTGTATTTGCAGGGGATCCTCGGGATGTGTCAGTATTTGCAGCGGGTCCTCGGGATGTGTCAGTATTTGCAGGGTTAGTCAGGATGTGTCAGTATTTACAGGGGGTGCTCGGGATGTGTCTGTATTTGCAGGGGTAGTCGAGATGTCTCAGTATTTGCAGGGGATAGTCGGGATTTGTCAGTATTTACAGTGGGTACACAGGATGTGTCAGTATTTGCAGGGGGTACTCGGGATGTGTCAGTATTTGCAGTGGGTACACAGGATGTGTCAGTATTTGCAGGGGGTACTCGGGATGTGTCAGTCTTTGCAGGGGGTACTCGGGATGTGTCAGTCTTTGCAGGGGGTACTCGGGATTTGTCAGTAATTGCAGGGGGAAATCGGGATTTGTCAGTATTTGCAGGGGGAACTCGGGATGTGTCAGCATTTGCAGGGGGTACTTGGGATTTGTCAGTATTTGCAGGGGGTCCTCGGGATGTGTCAATATTTGCAGGGGGTACTCGGGTTGTGTCAGCATTTGCAGGGGGTACTCGGAATGTGTCAGTATTTACAGGGGGTACTCGGGATGTGTCAGTATTTGCAGGGGGTAGTCGGGATGTGCCAGTATTTACAGGGGGTACTCGGGATTTGTCAGTATTTGCAGGGGGTACACGGGATATGTCATTATTTGCAGTGGGTACTCGGGATGTGTCAGCATTTGCAGGGGGTACTCGGGATGTGCCAGTATTTGCAGGGGGTACTCGGGATGTGTCAGTATTTGCAGGGGGTCCTCGGGATGTGTCAGTATTTGCAGGGGGTACTCGGGATGTGTCAGTGTTTGCAGGGGGTCCTCGGGATTTGTCAGTATTGACAGGGGATACTCAGGATGTGTCAGTATTTGCAGGGGTTCCTCGGGATTTGTCAGTATTTGCAGGGGGTACTTGGGTTGTGTCAGTATTTGCAGGCTTACTCGGGATGTGTCAGTATTTGCAGGGGGTACTCGAAATGTGTCAGTATTTGCAGGGGGTAATCGGGATGTGTCTGTATTTGCAGGGGGTACTCGGGATGTGTCAATATTTGCAGGGGGTACTCAGGATGTGTCTGTATTTGCAGCGGGTACTCAGGGTGTGTCAGTATTTGCAGGGGGTACTCGGGATGTGTCAGTATTTGCAGTGGGTACACAGGATGTGTCAGTATTTGCAGGGGGTACTCGGGATGTGTCAGTATTTGCAGGGGGTACTCGGGATTTGTCAGTATTTGCAGAGGGTACTCGGGATGTGTCAGTATTTGCAGGGGGTGCTCGGGATGTGTCAGTGTTTGCAGGGGTTACTCGGGATATCTCAGTATTTCCAGGGGGTACTCGGGATGTGTCAGTATTTGCAGGGGGTACTCGGGATGTGTCAGTATTTACCGGGGGGACTCGGGATTTGTCAGTATTTGCAGGGGGTACTCGGGATGTGTCAGTATTTGCAGGGGGTACTCGGGATGTGTCAGCATTTGCAGGGGGTACTCGGAATGTGTCAGTATTTGCAGGGGGCACTCGGGATGTGTCCGTATTTGCAGGGGGTCCTCGGGATGTGTCAATATTTGCAGCGGGTACCCGGGATTGTCAGTATTTGCAGTGGGTACTCGGGATGTGTCAGTATTTGCAGGGGGTACTTCGGATGTTTCAGTATTTGCAGGGGGCCCTCGGGATGCGTCAGTATTTTCCCAGTGTTACTCGGGATGTGTCAGTATTTCCAGGGGGCCATCGGGATGTGTCAGTATTTTCAGGGGCTACTCGGGATGTGTCAGTATTTTCAGGGCCTACTCGGGATGTGTCAGTATTTCAAGGGGGTACTCAATATGTGTCTTTATTTGCAAGGGTTCCTTGGGATGTGTCAGCATTTGCAGGGGTTACTCGGGATGTGTCAGTATTTGCAGGGGATACTCGGGATGTGTCAGTATTTTGGAGGGGGTACTCGGGATGTGTCAGTATTTGCAGGGGGTACTCGGGATGTGTCAGTATTTGCAGGGGGTACTCGGGATGTGTCAGTATTTGCAGGGGATACTCGGGATGTGTCAATATTTGAAGGGGTTCTCGGGATCTGTCTGTATTTCCAGGGGGTCTTCGGGATTTGTCAGTATTTGCAGGGGGTCCTCGGGATGTGTCAGTATTTGCAAGGGGTCCTCGGGATGTGTCAGTATTTGCAGGGTTACTCAGGATGTGTCAGTATTTACAGGGAGTGCTCGGGATGTGTCTGTATTTGCAGGGGTAGTTGGGATGTCTCAGTATTTGCAGGGGATAGTCGGGATTTGTCAGTATTTACAGGGGGTACTCGGGATATGTCAGTATTTGCAGGGGGTACTCGGGATTTGTCAGTATTTGCAGGGGGAAATCGGGATTTGTCAGTATTTGCAGGGGGTACTCGGGATGTGTCAGTATTTGCAGGGGATACTCGGGATGTGTCAGTATTTGAAGCGGTTCTCGGGATTTGTCTGTGTTTGCAGGGGGTCCTCGGGATTTGTCAGTATTTGCAGGGGGTACTCGGGATGTGTCAGTATTTGCAGGGGGTACTTGGGATGTGTCAACATTTGAAGGGGGTACTCCGGATGTGTCAGTATTTGCAGGGGGTACTCGGGATGTGTCAGTATTTGCAGGGGGTCCTCGGGTTGTGTCAGTATTTGCAGAGGGTTCTCGGGATGTGTCACTG
This sequence comes from Somniosus microcephalus, assembly GCF_052327205.1. Lineage (NCBI taxonomy): Eukaryota > Metazoa > Chordata > Chondrichthyes > Squaliformes > Somniosidae > Somniosus > Somniosus microcephalus. The sequence goes on from NC_140987.1 coordinate 345,000,758, forward strand.
TTTGCAGTGGGTACTCGGGATATGTCAGTATTTCTAGGGGGCACTTGGGATGTGTCAGTATATGCAGGGGGTCTTCGGGATGTGTCAGTATTTGCAGGGGGTACTCGGGATCTGTCAGTGTTTGCTGGGGATACTCGGGATGTGTCAGTATTTGCAGGGGGTCCTCGGGATGTGTCAGTATTTGTATGGGGTTCTCGGGATGTGTCAGTATTTGCATGGGATACTCGGGATGTGTCAGTATTTGCAGGGGGTCCTCGGGATGTGACAGTATTTGCAGGGGGTACCCGGGATTGTCAGTATTTGCAGGGGCTACTCGGGATGTGTCAGTATTTGCAGGGGGTACTCGGCATGTGTCAGTGTTTGCAGGGGATACTCGGGATGTGTCAGTATTTGCAGGGGGTACTCGCGATGTGTCAGTATTTGAGGGGATACTCGGGATGTGTCAGTATTTGCAGGGGGACCTCAGGATGTGTCAGTATTTGCAGGGGTACTCGGGATGTGTCAGTATTTGCAGGATGTACTTGGGAGTGTGTCAGTATTTTCAGGGGGTATTCGGGATGTGTCAGTATTTCCAGGGGGTACTCGGGATGTGTCAGTATTTGCAGTGGGTACTCGGGATGTGTCAGTATTTGCAGGGGGTAATCGGGGTGTGTCAGTATTTGCAGGGGGTACTCGGGATGTGTCATTATTTGCAGGGGGCCCTCGGGATGTGTCTGTATTTGCAGGGGGTACTCGGGATGTGTAAATGCTTGCAGCGGGCCTTCGGGATGTGTCTGTATTTGCAGAGGGTCCTCGGGATATGTCAGTATTTGCAGGGGGTACTCGGATTATGTCAGCATTTGCAGGGGGTACTCGGGATGTGTCAGTATTTGCAGCGGGTACTCGGGATGTGTCAGTATTTGCAGGGGGTCCTCAGGAAGTGTCAGTATATGCAGGGGGTCTTCGGGATGTGTCATTATTTGCAGGGGGTACTCGGGATGTGTCAGTGTTTGCTGGGGATACTCGGGATATGTCAGTATTTGTATGGGGTTCTTGGGATGTGTCAGTATTTGCAGGGGGTACTCGGGATGTGTCAGTATTTGCAGGGGGTCCTCAGGTGTGTGTCAGTATTTGCAGGGGGTACCCGGGATTGTCAGTATTTGCAAGGGGTACTCGGGATGTGTCAGTATTTGCAGGGGGTACTCGGGATGTGTCAGTATTTGCAGGGGGGTTTCGGGATGTGTCAGTATTTGCAGGGGGCACTCGGGATGTGTCAGTATTTGCAGGGGGTACTCGGGATGTGTCAGTATTTGCAGGGGGGATTCGGGATGTGTCAGTATTTGCAGGGGGCACTCGGGATGTGTCAGTATTTGCAGGGGGTCCTCGGGATGTGTCAGTATTTGCAGCGGGTACCCAGGATTGTCAGTATTTGCAGTGGGTACTCAGGATGTGTCAGTATTTGCAGGGGGTACTTCGGATGTTTCAGTATTTGCAGGGGGCCCTCGGGATTTCTCAGTGTTTGCAGGGGTTACTCGGGATGTGTCAGTATTTCCAGGGGGTACTCGGGATGTGTCAGTATTTGCAGGGGGCCCTCGGGATGCGTCAGTATTTGCAGGGGGTACTCGGGATGTATCAGTATTTGCAGGGGGTACTCGGGATGTGTCAGCATTTGCAGAAGGTACTCGGGATGTGTCAGCGTTTGCAGGGGGTACTCGGAATGTGTCTGTATTTACAGGGGTACACGGGATTTGTCAGGATTTGCAGGGGGTACTCGGGATGTGTCAGTATTTGCAGGGGGTACTCGGGATGTGTCAGCATTTGCAGGGGGCCCTCGGGATGTGTCTGTATTTGCAGGGGGTACTCGGGATGTGTAAATGTTTGCAGCGGGCCCTCGGGATGTTTCTGTATTTGCAGAGGGTACTCGGGATATGTCAGTATTTGCAGGGGGTACTCGGGATATGTCAGTATTTGCAGGGGGTACTCGGGATGAGTTAGTATTTGCAGGGGGTACTCGGGATGTGTCAGTATTTGCAGGGTGTACTCGGGATGTGTCAATATTTGTAGGGGGACCTCGGGATTTGTCAGTATTTGCAGGGGGTTCTCCGGATGTGTCAGTATTTGCAGGGGGTACTCGGGATGTGTCAGTATTTGCAGGGGGTCCTCGGGATGTGTCAGTATTTGCAGGGGTTTCTCAGGATGTGTCACTGTTTGCAGTGGGTACTCGGGATATGTCAGTATTTCCAGCGGGCACTCGGGATGTGCCAGTATTTGCAGGGGATACTCGGGATGTGTCAGTATTTGCAGGGGGACCTCAGGATGTGTCAGTATTTGCAGGGGGTACTCGGGCTGTGTCAATATTTGCAGGAGGTACTTGGGAGTGTGGCAGTATTTGCAGGGGGTACTCGAGATGTGTCAGTATTTGCAGGGGGTACTCGAGATGTGTCAGTATTTGCAGGGGATACTCGGGATGTGTCAGTATTTGCAGGGGGACCTCAGGATGTGTCAGTATTTGCAGGGGTACTCGGGATGTGTCAGTACTTCCAGGGGGTACTCGGGATGTGTCAGTATTTGCAGGGGGTACTCGGGATGTGTCAGTATTTGGAGGGGGTACTTGGCATTTGTCAGTATTTGCAGGGGGTACTCGGGATTTGTCAGTATTTGCAGGGGGTCATCGGGATCTGTCAGTATTTGCAGGGGGCCCTCGGGATGTGCCAGTATTTGCAAGGGTACTCGGGATGTGTCAGTATTTGCAGGGGGTCCTCAGGTGTGTGTCAGTATTTGCAGGGGGCCCTCGGGATGCGTCTGTATTTGCAGGGGGTACTCGGGATGTGTCAGTATTTCCAGGGGGCTCTCGGGATGTGTCAGTATTTGCAGGGGGTACTCAATATGTGTCTTTATTTGCAAGGGGTCCTCGGGATGTGTCAGTATTTGCAGGGGTTACTCGTGATGTGTCAGTATTTGCAGTGGTTACTCGGGATGTGTCAGTATTTTAAGGGGATACTCGGGATGTGTCAGTATCTTCAGGGGCTGCTCGGGATGTGTCAGTATTTGCAGGGGTTATTCAGGATGTGTCAGTATTTTCAGGTGATACTCGGAATGTGTCAGAATTTGCAGGGGGTACTCTGGATGTGTCAGTATTTGCAGGGCGTCCTCGGGATGTGTCAGTATTTGCAGGAGTACTCGGGATGTGACAGTATTTGCAGGGGGTCCTCAGGTGTGTGACAGTATTTGCAGGGGCTAGTCGGGATGTGTCAGCGTTTGCAGGGGATTCTCGGGATGTGTCAGTATTTGCAGGGGGTACTCGGGATGTGTCAATATTTGCAGGAGGTACTTGGGAGTTTGTCAATATTTGCAGGGGGTAATCGGGATGTGTCAGTATTTCCAGGGGGTACTCGGGATGTGTCAGTATTTGCAGGGGGTAATCGGAGTGTGTCCGTATTTGCAGGGGGTACTCGGGATGTGTCAGTATTTGCAGTGGGTACTCGGGATGTGTCAGTATATGCATGGGGTACTCGGGATGTGTCAGTATTTTCAGGGGGTATTCGGGATTTGTCAGTATTTGCAGGGGGTCCTCGGGATGTGTCAGTATTTACAGGGGGTCCTCGGGATGTGTCAGTATTTACAGGCGGTACTCGGGATGTGTCAGTATTTGTAGGGATACTCAGAATTTGTCAGTATTTCCAGGGGGAACTCGTGATATGTCAGTATTTGCAGGGGGTAATCGGGATTTGTCAGTATTTGCAAGGGGTACTCGGGATGTGCCCGTATTTGCAGGTGGTACTCCGGATTTGTCAGTATATGCAGGGGATACTCGGGATGTGTCAGTATTTGCAAGGGGTCCTCAGGTGTGTGTCAGTATTTGCAGGGGGTACTCGGGATGTGTCAGTGTTTGCAGGGGATACTCGGGATGTGTCAGTATTTGCAGGGGGTACTCTACATTTGTCAGTATTTGCAAGGGGTACTCGAGATGTGTCAGTATTTGCAGGGGGTACTCGGGATATGTCAGTATTTCCAGGGGGCACTCGGGATGTGTCAATATTTGTAGGGGCTACTCGGGATGTGTCAGTATTTGCAGGGGTACTCGGGATGTGTCAGTATTTGCAAGGGGTCCTCAGGTGTGTGTCAGTATTTGCAGGGGGTACTCGGGATGTGTCAGTATTTGCAGGAGGTACTCGGGAGTGTGTCAGTATTTGCAGGGGATACTCGATGTGTCAGTATTTGCAGGGGATACTCGGGATGTGTCAGTATTTGCAGGGGTCCTCAGGATGTGTCAGTATTTGCAGGGGTACTCGGGATGTGTCAGTATTTGCAGGAGGTACTTGGGAGTGTGTCAGAATTTTCAGGGGGTCCTCGGGATGTGTCAGTGTTTCCAGGGGGTTCTCGGGATGTGTCAGTATTTGCAGGGGGTAATCGGGGTGTGTCAGTATTTGCAGGGGGTACTCGGGTTGTGTCTTTATTTGCAGGGGGTACTCGGGATGTGTCAGTATATGCATGGGGTACTCGGGATGTGTCAGTATTTGCAGGGGGTACTCGGGATTTGTCTGTATTTGCAGGGGATCCTCGGGATGTGTCAGTATTTGCAGCGGGTCCTCGGGATGTGTCAGTATTTGCAGGGTTACTCAGGATGTCAGTATTTACAGGGGGTGCTCGGGATGTGTCTGTATTTGCAGGGGTAGTCGAGATGTCTCAGTATTTGCAGGGGATAGTCGGGATCTGTCAGTATTTACAGTGGGTACTCGGGATTTGTCAGTCTTTGCAGGGGGTACTCGGGATTTGTCAGTAATTGCAGGGGGAAATCGGGATTTGTCAGTATTTGCAGGGGGAACTCGGGATGTGTCAGCATTTGCAGGGGGTACTTCGGATTTGTCAGTATTTGCAGGGGGTCCTCGGGATGTGTCAATATTTGCAGGGGGTACTCGGGTTGTGTCAGCATTTGCAGGGGGTACTCGGAATGTGTCAGTATTTACAGGGGGTACTCGGGATGTGTCAGTATTTGCAGGGGGTAGTCGGGATGTGCCAGTATTTACAGGGGGTACTCGGGATTTGTCAGTATTTGCAGGGGGTACACGGGATATGTCATTATTTGCAGTGGGTACTCGGGATGTGTCAGCATTTGCAGGGGGTACTCGGGATGTGCCAGTATTTGCAGGGGGTACTCGGGATGTGTCAGTATTTGCAGGGGGTCCTCGGGATGTGTCAGTATTTGCAGGGGGTACTCGGGATGTGTCAGTGTTTGCAGGGGGTCCTCGGGATTTGTCAGTATTGACAGGGGATACTCGGGATGTGTCAGTATTTGCTGGGGTTCCTCGGGATTTGTCAGTATTTGCAGGGGGTACTTGGGATGTGTCAGTATTTGCAGGCTTACTCGGGATGTGTCAGTATTTGCAGGGGGTACTCGAAATGTGTCAGTATTTGCAGGGGGTAATCGGGATGTGTCTGTATTTCCAGGGGGTACTCGGGATGTGTCAATATTTGCAGGGGGTACTCAGGATGTGTCTGTATTTGCAGCGGGTACTCAGGGTGTGTCAGTATTTGCAGGGGGTACTCGGGATGTGTCAGTATTTGCAGTGGGTACACAGGATGTGTCAGTATTTGCAGGGGGTACTCGGGATGTGTCAGTATTTGCAGGGTGTACTCGGGATTTGTCAGTATTTGCAGAGGGTACTCGGGATGTGTCAGTATTTGCAGGGGGTGCTCGGGATGTGTCAGTGTTTGCAGGGGTTACTCGGGATGTGTCAGTATTTGCAGGGGGTACTCGGGATGTGTCAGTATTTACCGGGGGGACTCGGGATTTGTCAGTATTTGCAGGGGGTACTCGGGATGTGTCAGTATTTGCAGGGGGTACTCGGGATGTGTCAGTATTTGCAGGGGGTACTCGGGATGTGTCAGTATTTACCGGGGGGACTCGGGATTTGTCAGTATTTGCAGGGGGTACTCGGGATGTGTCAGTATTTGCAGGGGGTACTCGGGATGTGTCAGCATTTGCAGGGGGTACTCGGAATGTGTCAGTATTTGCAGGGGGCACTCGGGATGTGTCCGTATTTGCAGGGGGTCCTCGGGATGTGTCAATATTTGCAGCGGGTACCCGGGATTGTCAGTATTTGCAGTGGGTACTCGGGATGTGTCAGTATTTGCAGGGGGTACTTCGGATGTTTCAGTATTTGCAGGGGGCCCTCGGGATGCGTCAGTATTTTCCCAGTGTTACTCGGGATGTGTCAGTATTTCCAGGGGGCCATCGGGATGTGTCAGTATTTTCAGGGGCTACTCGGGATGTGTCAGTATTTTCAGGGCCTACTCGGGATGTGTCAGTATTTCAAGGGGGTACTCAATATGTGTCTTTATTTGCAAGGGTTCCTTGGGATGTGTCAGCATTTGCAGGGGTTACTCGGGATGTGTCAGTATTTGCAGGGGATACTCGGGATGTGTCAGTATTTGCAGGGGGTACTCGGGATGTGTCAGTATTTGCAGGGGGTATTCGGGATGTGTCAGTATTTGCAGGGGATACTCGGGATGTGTCAATATTTGAAGGGGTTCTCGGGATCTGTCTGTATTTCCAGGGGGTCCTCGGGATTTGTCAGTATTTGCAGGGGGTCCTCGGGATGTGTCAGTATTTGCAAGGGGTCCTCGGGATGTGTCAGTATTTGCAGGGTTACTCAGGATGTGTCAGTATTTACAGGGAGTGCTCGGGATGTGTCTGTATTTGCAAGGGTAGTCGGGATGTCTCAGTATTTGCAGGGGATAGTCGGGATTTGTCAGTATTTACAGGGGGTACTCGGGATATGTCAGTATTTGCAGGGGGTACTCGGGATTTGTCAGTATTTGCAGGGGGAAATCGGGATTTGTCACTATTTGCAGGGGGTACTCGGGATGTGTCAGTATTTGCAGGGGATACTCGGGATGTGTCAGTATTTGAAGCGGTTCTCGGGATCTGTCTGTATTTGCAGGGGGTCCTCGGGATTTGTCAGTATTTGCAGGGGGTACTCGGGATGTGTCAGTATTTGCAGGGGGTACTTGGGATGTGTCAATATTTGAAGGGGGTACTCCGGATGTGTCAGTATTTGCAGGGGGTACTCGGGATGTGTCAGTATTTGCAGGGGGTCCTCGGGTTGTGTCAGTATTTGCAGAGGGTTCTCGGGATGTGTCACTGTTTGCAGTGGGTACTCGGGATATGTCAGTATTTCTAGGGGGCACTTGGGATGTGTCAGTATATGCAGGGGGTCTTCGGGATGTGTCAGTATTTGCAGGGGGTACTCGGGATCTGTCAGTGTTTGCTGGGGATACTCGGGATGTGTCAGTATTTGCAGGGGGTCCTCGGGATGTGTCAGTATTTGTATGGGATTCTCGGGATGTGTCAGTATTTGCATGGGATACTCGGGATGTGTCAGTATTTGCAGGGGCTCCTCGGGATGTGTCAGTATTTGCAGGGGGTACCCGGGATTGTCAGTATTTGCAGGGGCTACTCGGGATGTGTCAGTATTTGCAGGGGGTACTCGGGATGTGTCAGTGTTTGCAGGGGATACTCGGGATGTGTCAGTATTTGCAGGGGGTACTCGCGATGTGTCAGTATTTGAGGGGATACTCAGGATGTGTCAGTATTTGCAGGGGGACCTCAGGATGTGTCAGTATTTGCAGGGGTACTCGGGATGTGTCAGTATTTGCAGGATGTACTTGGGAGTGTGTCAGTATTTTCAGGGGGTATTCGGGATGTGTCAGTATTTCCAGGGGGTACTCGGGATGTGTCAGTATTTCCAGGGGGTACTCGGGATGTGTCAGTATTTGCAGTGGGTACTCGGGATGTGTCAGTATTTGCAGGGGGTAATCGGGGTGTGCCAGTATTTGCAGGGGTTACTCGGGATGTGTCATTATTTGCAGGGGGCCCTCGGGATGTGTCTGTATTTGCAGGGGGTACTCGGGATGTGTAAATGTTTGCAGCGGGCCGTCGGGATGTGTCTGTATTTGCAGAGGGTACTCGGGATATGTCAGTATTTGCAGGGGGTACTCGGGTTATGTCAGTATTTGCAGGGGGTACTCGGGATGTGTCAGTATTTGCAGCGGGTACTCGGGATGTGTCAGTATTTGCAGGGGGTCCTCGGGAAGTGTCAGTATATGCAGGGGGTCTTCGGGATGTGTCATTATTTGCAGGGGGTACTCGGGATGTGTCAGTGTTTGCTGGGGATACTCGGGATGTGTCAGTATTTGCAGGGGGTCCTCGGGATATGTCAGTATTTGTATGGGGTTCTTGGGATGTGTCAGTATTTGCAGGGGGTACTCGGGATGTGTCAGTATTTGCAGGGGGTCCTCAGGTGTGTGTCAGTATTTGCAGGGGGTACCCGGGATTGTCAGTATTTGCAAGGGGTACTCGGGATGTGTCAGTATTTGCAGGGGGTACTCGGGATGTGTCAGTATTTGCAGGGGGGATTCGGGATGTGTCAGTATTTGCAGGGGGCACTCGGGATGTGTCAGTATTTGCAGGGGGTCCTCGGGATGTGTCAGTATTTGCAGCGGGTACCCGGGATTGTCAGTATTTGCAGTGGGTACTCGGGATGTGTCAGTATTTGCAGGGGGTACTTCGGATGTTTCAGTATTTGCAGGGGGCCCTCGGGATGCGTCAGTATTTGCAGGGGGTACTCGGGATGTATCAGTATTTGCAGGGGGTACTCGGGATTTCTCAGTGTTTGCAGGGGTTACTCGGGATGTGTCAGTATTTGCAGGGGGTACTCGGGATGTGTCAGTATTTGCAGGGGGTACTCGGGATGTGTCAGTATTTGCAGGGGGTACTCGGGATGTGTCAGTATTTGCAGGGGGGATTCGGGATGTGTCAGTATTTGCAGGGGGTCCTCAGGATGTGTCAGTATTTGCAGCGGGTACCCGGGATTGTCAGTTTTTGCAGTGGGTACTCGGGATGTGTCATTATTTGCAGGGGGTACTTCGGATGTTTCAGTATTTGCAGGGGGTACTCGGGATTTCTCAGTATTTGCAGGGGGTGCTCGGGATGTGTCAGTATTTGCAGGGGGTACTCGGGATGTGTCAGTATTTGCAGGGGGCACTCAGGATTTGTCAGTATTTACAGGGGGTACTCGGGATATGTCAGTATTTGCAGGGGGTACTCGGGATGTGTCAGTATTTACAGGGGGGACTCGGGATTTGTCAGTACTTGCAGGGGGTACTCGGGATGTGTCAGTATTTGCAGGGGGTACTCGGGATGTGTCAGCATTTGCAGGGGGTACTCGGGATGTGTCAGCGTTTGCAGGGGGTACTCGGAATGTGTCAGTATTTACAGGGGGTACACGGGATTTGTCAGGATTTGCAGGGGGTACTCGGGATGTGTTAGTATTTGCAGGGGGTACTCGGGATGTGTCAGCATTTGCAGGGGGTACTCGGAATGTGTCAGTATTTGCAGGGGGCACTCGGGACGTGTCAGTATTTGCAGGGGGTCCTCGGGATGTGTCAGTATTTGCAGCGGGTACCCGGGATTGTCAGTATTTGCAGTGGGTACTAGGGATGTGTCAGTATTTGCAGGGGGTACTTCGGATGTTTCAGTATTTGCAGGGGGCCCTCGGGATGCGTCAGTATTTCAAGGGGGTACTCGGGATGTGTCAGTATTTTGGAGGGGGTACTCGGGATGTGTCAGTATTTGCAGGGGGTACTCGGGATGTGTCAGTATTTGCATGGGGTCCTCGGGATGTGTCAATATTTGCAGGGGATACTCGCGATGTGTCAGTACTTGCAGGGGTACTCGGGATGTGTCAGTATTTGCAGGAGGTACTTGGGAGTGTGTCAGAATTTTCAGGGGGTACTCGGGATGTGTCAGTATTTCCAGGGGGTTCTCGGGATGTGTCAGTATTAGCAGGGGGTACTCGGGATGTGTCAGTATTTGCAGGGGGTAATCGGGGTGTGTCAGTATTTGCAGGGGGTACTCGGGATGTGTCTTTATTTGCAGGGGGTACTCGGGATGTGTCAGTATATGCATGGGGTACTCGGGATGTGTCAGTATTTGCAGGGGGTACTCGGGAGTTGTCTGTATTTGCAGGGGGTCCTCGGGATGTGTCAGTATTTGCAGGGGGTCCTCGGGATGTGTCAGTATTTGCAGGGTTACTCAGGATGTGTCAGTATTTACAGGGGGTGCTCGGGATGTGTCTGTATTTGCAGGGGTAGTCGGGATGTCTCAGTATTTGCAGGGGATAGTCGGGATTTGTCAGTATTTGCAGGGGTACTCAGGATTTGTCAGTATTTACAGGGGGTACTTGGGATGTGTCAATATTTGAAGGGGGTACTCCGGATGTGTCAGTATTTGCAGGGGGTACTCGGGATGTGTCAGTATTTGCAGGAGGTCCTCGGGTTGTGTCAGTATTTGCAGAGGGTTCTCGGGATGTGTCACTGTTTGCAGTGGGTACTCGGGATATGTCAGTATTTCTAGGGGGCACTTGGGATGTGTCAGTATATGCAGGGGGTCTTCGGGATGTGTCAGTATTTGCAGGGGGTACTCGGGATCTGTCAGTCTTTGCTGGGGATACTCGGGATGTGTCAGTATTTGCAGGGGGTCCTCGGGATGTGTCAGTATTTGCAGGGGGTACCCGGGATTGTCAGTCTTTGCAGGGGCTACTCGGGATGTGTCAGTATTTGCAGGGGGTACTCGGGATGTGTCCGTGTTTGCAGGGGATACTCGGGATGTGTCAGTATTTGCAGGGGGTACTCGCGATGTGTCAGTATTTGAGGGGATACTCGGGATGTGTCAGTATTTGCAGGGGGACCTCAGGATGTGTCAGTATTTGCAGGGGTACTCGGGATGTGTCAGTATTTGCAGGATGTACTTGGGAGTGTGTCAGTATTTTCAGGGGGTATTCGGGATGTGTCAGTATTTCCAGGGGGTACTCGGGATGTGTCAGTATTTGCAGTGGGTACTCGGGATGTGTCAGTATTTGCAGGGGGCCCTCGGGATGTATCTGTATTTGCAGGGGGTACTCGGGATGTGTAAATGTTTGCAGCGGGCCGTCGGGATGTGTCTGTATTTGCAGAGGGTACTCGGGATATGTCACTATTTGCAGGGGGTACTCGGGATGTGTCAGTATTTGCAGCGGGTACTCGGGATGTGTCAGTATTTGCAGGGGGTCCTCGGGAAGTGTCAGTATATGCAGGGGGTCTTCGGGATGTGTCATTATTTGCAGGGGGTACTCGGGATGTGTCAGTGTTTGCTGGGGATACTCGGGATGTGTCAGTATTTGCAGGGGGTCCTCGGGATATGTCAGTATTTGTATGGGGTTCTTGGGATGTGTCAGTATTTGCAGGGGGTACACGGGATGTGTCAGTATTTGCAGGGGGTCCTCAGGTGTGTGTCAGTATTTGCAGGGGGTACCCGGGATTGTCAGTATTTGCAAGGGGTACTCGGGATGTGTCAGTATTTGCAGGGGGTACTCGGGATGTGTCAGTATTTGCAGGGGGGATTCGGGATGTGTCAGTATTTGCAGGGGGCACTCGGGATGTGTCAGTATTTGCAGGGGGTCCTCGGGATGTGTCAGTATTTGCAGCGGGTACCCGGGATTGTCAGTATTTGCAGTGGGTACTCGGGATGTGTCAGTATTTGCAGGGGGTACTTCGGATGTTTCAGTATTTGCAGGGGGCCCTCGGGATGCGTCAGTATTTGCAGGGGGTACTCGGGATGTATCAGTATTTGCAGGGGGTACTCGGGATTTCTCAGTGTTTGCAGGGGTTACTCGGGATGTGTCAGTATTTCCAGGGGGTAATCGGATGTGTCAGTATTTGCAGGGGGCACTCGGGATATGTCAGTATTTGCAGGGGGTACTCGGGATGTGTCAGTATTTGCAGGGGGTACTCGGGATGTGTCAGTATTTACAGGGGGTACTCGGGATGTGTCAGCATTTGCAGGGGGTACTCGGGATGTGTCAGCGTTTGCAGGGGGTACTCGGAATGTGTCTGTATTTACAGGGGTACACGGGATTTGTCAGGATTTGCAGGGGGTACTCGGGATGTGTCAGTATTTGCAGGGGGTACTCGGGATGTGTCAGCAATTGCAGGGGGCCCTCGGGATGTGTCTGTATTTGCAGGGGGTACTCAGGATGTGTAAATGTTTGCAGCGGGCCGTCGGGATGTGTCTGTATTTGCAGAGGGTACTCGGGATATGTCAGTATTTGCAGTGGGTACTCGGGATATGTCTGTATTTGCAGGGGGTACTCGGGATGAGTTAGTATTTGCAGGGGGTACTCGGGATGTGTCAGTATTTGCAGGGGGTCCTCGGGAAGTGTCAGTATATGCAGGGGGTCTTCGGGATGTGTCATTATTTGCAGGGGGTACTCGGGATGTGTCAGTGTTTGCTGGGGATACTCGGGATGTGTCAGTATTTGCAGGGGGTCCTCGGGATGTGTTAGTATTGGTATGGGGTTCTTGGGATGTGTCAGTATTTGCAGGGGGTACTCGGGATGTGTCAGTATTTACAGGGGGGACTCGGGATTTGTCAGTACTTGCAGGGGGTACTCGGGATGTGTCAGTATTTGCAGGCGGTACTCGGGATGTGTCAGCATTTGCAGGGGGTACTCGGGATGTGTCAGCATTTGCAGGGGGCCCTCGGGATGTGTCTGTATTTACAGGGGGTACTCAGGATGTGTAAATGTTTGCAGCGGGCCGTCGGGATGTGTCTGTATTTGCAGAGGGTACTCGGGATATGTCAGTATTTGCAGGGGGTACTCGGGATATGTCAGTATTTGCAGGGGGTACTCGGGATGAGTTAGTATTTGCAGGGGATACTCGGGATGTGTCAGTATTTGCAGGGGGTCCTCGGGAAGTGTCAGTATATGCAGGGGGTCTTCGGGATGTGTCATTATTTGCAGGGGGTACTCGGGATGTGTCAGTGTTTGCTGGGGATACTCGGGATGTGTCAGTATTTGCAGGGGGTCCTCGGGATGTGTCAGTATTTGTGTGGGGTTCTTGGGATGTGTCAGTATTTGCAGGGGGTACTCGGGATGTGTCAGTATTTGCAGGGGGTCCTCAGGTGTGTATCAGTATTTGCAGGGGGTACCCGGGATTGTCAGTATTTGCAGGGGGTACTCGGGATGTGTCAGTATTTGCAGGGGGTTCTCGGGATGTGCCAGTATTTGCAGGGGGTACTCGGGATGTGTCAGTATTTGCAGGGGGTAATCGGGGTGTGTCAGTATTTGCAGAGGGTACTCGGGATGTGTCTTTATTTGCAGCGGGTACTCGGGATGTGTCAGTATATGCATGGGGTACTCGGGATTTTTCTCTATTTGCTGAGGGTCCTCGGGATGTGTCAGTATTTGCAGGGGGTCCTCGGGATGTGTCAGTATTTGCAGGGGGTCCTCGGGATGTGTCAGTATTTGCAGGGTTTCTCAGGATGTGTCAGTATTTACAGGGGGTGCTCGGGAAGTGTTTGTATTTGCAGGGGTAGTCGGGAAGTCTCACTATTTGCAGGGGGAACTCGGGATTTGTCAGTATTTTCAGGGGCTACTCGGGATGTGTCAGTATTTTCAGGGCCTACTCGGGGTGTCAGTATTTGCAGGGGTTACTCGGGATGTGTCAGTATTTGCAGGGGATACTCGGGATGTGTCAGTATTTGCAGGGGGTACTCGGGATGTGTAAGTATTTGCAGGGGATACTCGGGATGTGTCAGTATTTGCAGGGGGTCCTCGGGATTTGTCAGTATTTGCAGCGGGTACTCGGGATGTGTCAGTATTTGCAGGGGGTACTTGGGATGTGTCAATATTTGTAGCGGGTACTCGGGATGTGTCAGTATTTGCAGGGGGTACTCGGGATGTGTCAGTGTTTGCTGGGGATACTCGGGATGTGTCAGTATTTGCTGGGTGTCCTCGGGATATGTCAGTATTTGTATGGGGTTCTTGGGATGTGTCAGTATTTGCAGGGGGTCCTCGGGTGTGTGTCAGTATTTGCAGGGGGTACCCGGGATTGTCAGTATTTGCAAGGGGTACTCGGGATGTGTCAGTATTTGCAGGGGTTACTCGGGATGTGTCAGTATTTGCAGGGGGGATTCGGGATGTGTCAGTATTTGCAGGGGGCTCTCGGGATGTGTCAGTATTTGCAGGGGGTCCTCGGGATGTGTCAGTATTTGCAGGGGGTCCTCGGGATGTGTCAGTATTTGCAGCGGGTACCCGGGATTGTCAGTATTTGCAGTGGGTACTCGGGATGTGTCAGTATTTGCAGGGGGTACTTCGGATTTTTCAGTATTTGCAGGGGGCCCTCGGGATGCGTCAGTATTTGCAGGGGGTACTCGGGATGTATCAGTATTTGCAGGGGGTACTCGGGATTTCTCAGTGTTTGCAGGGGTTACACGGGATGTGTCAGTATTTCCAGGGGGTAATCGGATTTGTCAGTATTTGCAGGGGGTACTCGGGATGTGTCAATATTTACAGGGGGGACTCGGGATTTGTCAGTACTTGCAGGGGGTACTCGGGATGTGTCAGTATTTGCAGGCGGTACTCGGGATGTGTCAGCATTTGCAGGGGGTACTCGGGATGTGTCAGCGTTTGCAGGGCGTACTCGGAATGTGTCTGTATTTACAGGGGGTACACGGGATTTGTCAGGATTTGCAGGGGGTACTCGGGATGTGTCAGTATTTGCAGGGGGTACTCGGGATGTGTCAGCATTTGCAGGGGGCCCTCGGGATGTGTCTGTATTTGCAGGGGGTACTCAGGATGTGTAAATGTTTGCAGCGGGCCGTCGGGATGTGTCTGTATTTGCAGAGGGTACTCGGGATATGTCAGTATTTGCAGGGGGTACTCGGGATATGTCAGTATTTGCAGGGGGTACTCGGGATGAGTTAGTATTTGCAGGGGATACTCGGGATGTGTCAGTATTTGCAGGGGGTCCTCGGGAAGTGTCAGTATATGCAGGGGGTCTTCGGGATGTGTCATTATTTGCAGGGGGTACTCGGGATGTGTCAGTGTTTGCTGGGGATACTCGGGATGTGTCAGTATTTGCAGGGGGTTCTTGGGATGTGTCAGTATTTGCAGGGGGTACTCGAGATGTGTCAGTATTTGCAGGGGGTCCTCAGGTGTGTATCAGTATTTGCAGGGGGTACCCGGGATGTGTCAGTATTTGCAGGGGGGATTCGGGATGTGTCAGTATTTGCAGGGGGCACTCGGGATGTGTCAGTATTTGCAGGGGGTCCTCGGGATGTGTCAGTATTTGCAGTGGGTACTCGGGATGTGTCAGTATTTGCAGGGGTTACTTCGGATGTTTCAGTATTTGCAGGGGGTACTCGGGATTTCTCAGTATTAACAGGGGGTGCTCGGGATGTGTCAGTATTAACAGGGGTTACTCGGGATGTGTCAGTATTTCCAGGGGGTAATCGGATGTGTCAGTATTTGCAGGGGGTACTCGGGATGTGTCAGTATTTACAGGGGGGACTCGGGATTTGTCAGTACTTGCAGGGGGTACTCGGGATGTGTCAGTATTTGCAGGGGGTACTCGGGATGTGTCAGCATTTGCAGGGGGTACTCGGGATGTGTCAGCGTTTGCAGGGGGTACTCGGAATGTGTCAGTATTTACAGGGGGTACACGGGATTTGTCAGGATTTGCAGGGGGTACTCGGGATGTGTCAGTATTTGCAGGGGGTACTCGGGATGTGTCAGCATTTGCAGGGGGTACTCGGAATGTGTCAGTATTTGCAGGGGGCACTCGGGATGTGTCAGTATTTGCAGGGGGTCCTCGGGATGTGTCAGTATTTGCAGGGGGTACTCGGGATGTGTCAGTATTTGCAGGGGGTACTTCGGATGTTTCAGTATTTGCAGGGGGCCCTCGGGATGCGTCAGTATTTGCAGGGGGTACTCGGGATGTGTCAGTATTTTCAGGGGCTACTCGGGATGTGTCAGTATTTTCAGGGCCTACTCGGGATGTGTCAGTATTTCAAGGGGGTACTCGGGATGTGTCAGTATTTTGGAGGGGGTACTCGGGATGTGTCAGTATTTGCAGGGGGTACTCGGGATGTGTCAATATTTGCAGGGGATACTCGCGATGTGTCAGTATTTGCAGGGGTACTCGGGATGTGTCAGTATTTGCAGGAGGTACTTGGGAGTGTGTCAGAATTTTCAGGGGGTACTCGGGATGTGTCAGTATTTCCAGGGGGTTCTCGGGATGTGTCAGTATTAGCAGGGGGTACTCGGGATGTGTCAGTATTTGCAGGGGGTAATCGGGGTGTGTCAGTATTTGCAGGGGGTACTCGGGATGTGTCTTTATTTGCAGGGGGTACTCGGGATGTGTCAGTATATGCATGGGGTACTCGGGATGTGTCAGTATTTGCAGGGGGTACTCGGGAGTTGTCTGTATTTGCAGGGGGTCCTCGGGATGTGTCAGTATTTGCAGGGGGTCCTCGGGATGTGTCAGTATTTGCAGGGTTACTCAGGATGTGTCAGTATTTACAGGGGGTGCTCGGGATGTGTCTGTATTTGCAGGGGTAGTCGGGATGTCTCAGTATTTGCAGGGGATAGTCGGGATTTTTCAGTATTTGCAGGGGTACTCAGGATTTGTCAGTATTTACAGGGGGTACTCGGGATATGTCAGTATTTGCAGGGGGAAATCGGGATTTGTCAGTATTTGCAGGGGGAACTTGGGATTTGTCAGTATTTGCAGGGGGTCCTTGGGATGTGTCAATATTTGCAAAGGGTACTCGGGATGTGTCAGTATTTACAGGGGGTACTCGGGATGTGTCAGTATTTGCAGGGGGTACTCGGGATGTGTCAGTATTTGCAGGGGATACTCGGGATGTGTCAGTGTTTGAAGCGGTTCTCAGGATCTGTCTGTATTTGCAGGGGGTACTCGGGATGTGTCAGTGTTTGCAGGGGGTCCTTGGGATGTGTCAGTATTTGCAGAGGGTTCTCGGGATGTGTCACTGTTTGCAGTGGGTACTCGGGATATGTCAGTATTTCCAGGGGATAGTCGGGATGTGTCAGTAGTTGCAGGGGGTCCTCGGGATGTGTCAGTGTTTGCAGGGGGTCCGCGGGATGTGTCAGTATTTGCAGGGGCTACTCGGGATGTGTCAGTATTTGCAGGGGGCACTCGGGATGTGTCAGTGTTTGAGGGGATACTCGGGATGTGTCTGTATTTGCAGAGGGACCTCAGGATGTGTCAGTATTTTCAGGGGGTATTCGGGATGCGTCAGTATTTCCAGGGGGTACTCGGGATGTGTCAGTATTTGCAGGGGGTAATCGGGGTGTGTCGGTATTTGCAGGGGGTACTCGGGATGTGTCATTATTTGCAGGGGGCCCTCGGGATGTGTCTGTATTTGCAGGGGGTACTCGGGATGTGTAAGTGTTTGCAGCGGGCCGTCGGGATGTGTCTGTATTTGCAGAGGGTACTCGGGATATGTCAGTATTTGCAGGGGGTACTCGGGATGTGTCAGTATTTGCAGGGGGTACTCGGGATGTGTCAGTATTTGCAGGAGGTCCTCGGGAAGTGTCAGTATATGCAGGGGGTCTTCGGGATGTGTCAGTATTTGCAGGGGAGATTCGGGATGTGTCAGTATTTGCAAGGGGCACTCGGGATGTGTCAGTATTTGCAGGGGGTCCTCGGGATGTGTCAGTATTTGCAGTGGGTACTCGGGATGTGTCAGTATTTGCAGGGGGTACTTCGGCTGTTTCAGTATTTGCAGGGGGTACTCAGGAGTGTGTCAGTATTTGCAGGGGTTACTCGGGATGTGTCAGTATTTTGCAGGGGGTACACGGGATGTGTCAGTATTTGCAGGGGGTCCTCGGGATGAATCAGTATTTGCAGGGGGTACTCGGGATGTGTCAGTATTTGCAGGGGGTCCTCGGGATTTGTCAGTATTTGCAGGGGGTACTCGGGATGTGTCAGTGTTTGCAGGGAGTACTTGGGATGTGTCAATATTTGTAGGGGGTCCTCGGAATTTGTCAGTATTTGCAGGGGGTCCTCGGGATGTGTCAGTATTTGCAGGGGGCTCTCGGGATGTGTCAATATTTGTAGTGGGTACTCAGGATGTGTCAGTATTTGCAGGGGGTACTCGGGATGTGTAAGTCTTTGCAGGGGGTTCTCGGGATGTGTCAGTATTTGTAGGGGGTACTCGGGATGTGTCAGTATTTGCAGGGGGTACTCGGGTTGTGTCAGTATTTGCAGAGGGTACTCGGGATGTGTCAGTGTTTGCAGGGGATACTCGGGATGTGTCAGTATTTGCAGGGGGTCCTCGGGATGTGTCAGTATTTGCATGGGGTACTCGGGATGTGTCAGTATTTGCAGGAGGTACTCGGGAGTGTGTCAGTATTTGCAGGGGATACTCGCGATGTGTCAGTATTTGCAGGGGATACTCGGGATGTGTCAGTATTTGCAGGGGGACCTCAGGATGTGTCAGTATTTGCAGGGGTACTCGGGATGTGTCAGTATTTGCAGGAGGTACTTGGGAGTGTGTCAGAATTTTCAGGGGGTACTCGGGATGTGTCAGTATTTCCAGGGGGTTCTCGGGATGTGCCAGTATTTGCAGGGGGTACTCGGGATGTGTCAGTATTTGCAGGGGGTAATCGGGGTGTGTCAGTATTTGCAGGGGGTACTCGGGATGTGTCTTTATTTGCAGCGGGTACTCGGGATGTGTCAGTATATGCATGGGGTACTCGGGATTTTTCTGTATTTGCTGGGGGTCCTCGGGATGTGTCAGTATTTGCAGGGGGTCCTCGGGATGTGTCAGTATTTGCAGGGTTACTCAGGATGTGTCCGTATTTACAGGGGGTGCTCGGGATGTGTCTGTATTTGCAGGGGTAGTCGGGAAGTCTCACTATTTGCAGGGGGAACTCGGGATGTGTCCGTATTTGCAGGGGGTCCTCGGGATGTGTCACTATTTGCAGGGGGTCCTCGGGATGTGTCAGTATTTTCAGGGGCTACTCGGGATGTGTCAGTATTTTCAGGGCCTACTCGGGGTGACAGTATTTGCAGGGGGTACTCGGGATGTGTCAGTATTTGCAGGGGGTCCTCGGGATGTGTCAGTATTTGCAGGGGGTACTCGGGATGTGTAAGTATTTGCAGGGGATACTCGGGATGTGTCAGTATTTGAAGGGGTTCTCGGGATCTGTCTGTATTTGCAGGGGGTCCTCGGGATGTGCCAGTATTTGCAGGGGATACTCGGGATGTGTCAGTATTTGCAGGGGGTACTCGGGATGTGTCAGTATTTGCAGGGGGTACTCGGGATGTGTCTTTATTTGCAGGGGGTACTCGGGATGTGTCAGTATTTGCAGGGGGTACTCGGGATTTGTCTGTATTTGCAGGGGGTCCTCGGGATGTGTCAGTATTTGCAGGGGGTCCTCGGGATGTGTCAGTATTTGCAGGGTTACTCAGGATGTGTCAGTATTTACAGGGGGTGCTCGGGATGTGTCTGTATTTGCAGGGGTAGTCGGGAAGTCTCAGTATTTGCAGGGGATAGTCGGGATTTGTCAGTATTTGCAGGGGTACTCAGGATTTGTCAGTATTTGCAGGGGGAAATCGGGATTTGTCAGTATTTGCAGGGGAACTCGGGATGTGTCCGTATTTGCAGGGGGTACTCGGGATGTGTCAGCATTTGCAGGGGGTACTTGGGATTTGTCAGTATTTACAGGGGGTCCTCGGGATGTGTCACTATTTGCAGGGGGTACTCGGGATGTGTCACTATTTACAGGGGGTACTCGGGATTTGTCCGTATTTGCAGAGGGTACTCGGGATGTGTCAGTATTTGCAGGGGGTACTCGGGATGTGTCAGCATTTGCAGGGGGTACTCGGGATGTGTCAGCATTTGCAGGGGGTGCTCGGGATGTGTCAGTGTTTGCAGGGGTTACTCGGGATGTGTCAGTATTTGCAGGGGGCCCTCGGGATGCGTCAGTATTTGCAGGGGGTACTCGGGATGTGTCAGTATTTCCAGGGGGCCATCGGGATGTGTCAGTATTTGCAGGGGGTACTCGGGATGTGTCAGTATTTTCAGGGGCTACTCGGGATGTGTCAGTATTTTCAGGGCCTTCTCGGGATGTGTCAGTATTTCAAGGTGGTACTCAATATGTGTCTTTATTTGCAAGGGTTACTTGGGCTGTGTCAGTATTTGCAGGGGGTACTCGGGATGTGTCAATATTTTGGAGGGGGTACTCGGGATGTGTCAGTATTTGCAGGGGGTCCTCGGGATGTGTCAATATTTGCAGGGGATACTCGGGATGTGTCAGTATTTGAAGGGGTTCTCGGGATCTGTCTGTATTTCCAGGGGGTCCTCGGGATTTGTCAGTATTTGCAGGGGGTACTCGGGATGTGTCAGTATTTGCAGGGGGTACTTGGGATGTGTCAATATTTGTAGGGGGTCCTCGGAATTTGTCAGTATTTGCAGGGGGTACTCCGGATGTGTCAATATTTGTAGGGGGTACTCGGGATGTGTCAGTATATGCAGGGGTACTTCGGATGTTTCAGTATTTGCAGGGGGCCCTCGGGATGCGTCAGTATTTGCATGGGTTACTCGGGATGTGTCAATATTTGCAGGGGGTGCTCGGGATGTGTCAGTATTTTCAGGGGCTACTCGGAATGTGTCAGTATTTTCAGGGCCTACTCGGGGTGTCAGTATTTGCAGGGGGTACTCGGGATGTGTCAGTATTTGCAGGGGTTACTCGGGATGTGTCAGTATTTTGCAGGGGGTACACGGGATGTGTCAGTATTTGCAGGGGGTCCTCGGGATGAATCAGTATTTGCAGGGGGTACTCGGGATGTGTCAGTATTTGCAGGGGGTCCTCGGGATTTGTCAGTATTTGCAGGGGGTACTCGGGATGTGTCAGTATTTGCAGGGAGTACTTGGGATGTGTCAATATTTGTAGGGGGTCCTCGGAATTTGTCAGTATTTGCAGGGGGTCCTCGGGATGTGTCAGTATTTGCAGGGGGCTCTCGGGATGTGTCAATATTTGTAGTGGGTACTCAGGATGTGTCAGTATTTGTAGGGGGTACTCGGATGTGTCAGTCTTTGCAGGGGGTACTCGGGTTGTGTCAGTATTTGCAGAGGGTACTCGGGATGTGTCAGTGTTTGCAGGGGATACTCAGGATGTGTCAGTATTTGCAGGGGGTCCTCGGGATGTGTCAGTATTTGCAGGGGGTACTCGGGATGTGTCAGTATTTGCAGGAGGTACTCTGGAGTGTGTCAGTATTTGCAGGGGATACTCGCGATGTGTCAGTATTTGCAGGGGATACTCGGGATGTGTCAGTATTTGCAGGGGGACCTCAGGATGTGTCAGTATTTGCAGGGGTCCTCGGGATGTGTCAGTATTTGCAGGAGGTACTTGGGAGTGTGTCAGAATTTTCAGGGGGTACTCGGGATGTGTCAGTATTTCCAGGGGGTTCTCGGGATGTGCCAGTATTTGCAGGGGGTACTCGGGATGTGTCAGTATTTGCAGGGGGTAATCGGGGTGTGTTAGTATTTGCAGGGGGTACTCGGGATGTGTCTTTATTTGCAGCGGGTACTCGGGATGTGTCAGTATATGCATGGGGTACTCGGGATTTTTCTGTATTTGCTGGGGGTCCTCGGGATGTGTCAGTATTTGCAGGGGGTCCTCGGGATGTGTCAGTATTTGCAGGGTTTCTCAGGATGTGTCAGTATTTACAGGGGGTGCTCGGGATGTGTCTGTATTTGCAGGGGTAGTCGGGAAGTCTCACTATTTGCAGGGGGAACTCGGGATGTGTCCGTATTTGCAGGGGGTCCTCCGGATGTGTCACTATTTGCAGGGGGTACTCGGGATGTGTCAGTATTTACAGGGGGTTCTCGGGATTTGTCAGTATTTTCAGGGGCTACTCGGGATGTGTCAGTATTTTCAGGGCCTACTCGGGGTGTCAGTATTTGCAGGGGGTACTCGGGATGTGTCAGTATTTGCAGGGGGTCCTCGGGATGTGTCAGTATTTGCAGGGGGTACTCGGGATGTGTAAGTATTTGCAGGGGATACTCGGGATGTGTCAGTATTTGAAGGGGTTCTCGGGATCTGTCTGTATTTGCAGGGGGTCCTCGGGATTTGTCAGTATTTGCAGGGGGTACTCGGGATGTGTCAGTATTTGCAGGGGGTACTTGGGATATGTCAGTATTTGTATGGGGTTCTTGGGATGTGTCAGTATTTGCAGGGGGTACTCGGGATGTGTCAGTATTTGCAGGGGGTCCTCGGGTGTGTGTCAGTATTTGCAGGGGGTACCCGGGATTGTCAGTATTTGCAAGGGGTACTCGGGATGTGTCAGTATTTGCAGGGGGTCCTCGGGATGTGTCAGTATTTGCAGCGGGTACCCGGGATTGTCAGTATTTGCAGTGGGTACTCGGGATGTGTCAGTATTTGCAGGGGGTACTTCGGATGTTTCAGTATTTGCAGGGGGCCCTCGGGATGCGTCAGTATTTGCAGGGGGTACTCGGGATGTATCAGTATTTGCAGGGGGTACTCGGGATGTGTCAGTATTTGCAGGGGGGATTCGGGATGTGTCAGTATTTGCAGGGGGTACTCGGGATGTGTCAGTATTTGCAGGGGGTCCTCGGGATGTGTCAGTATTTGCAGCGGGTACCCGGGATTGTCAGTATTTGCAGTGGGTACTCGGGATGTGTCAGTATTTGCAGGGGGTACTTCGGATGTTTCAGTATTTGCAGGGGGCCCTCGGGATGCGTCAGTATTTGCAGGGGGTACTCGGGATGTATCAGTATTTGCAGGGGGTACTCGGGATTTCTCAGTGTTTGCAGAGGTTACTCGGGATGTGTCAGTATTTCCAGGGGGGTAATCGGATTTGTCAGTATTTGCAGGGGGTACTCGGGATGTGTCAGTATTTGCAGGGGGCACTCGGGATTTGTCAGTATTTACAGGGGGTACTCGGGATATGTCAGTATTTGCAGGGGGTACTCGGGATGTGTCAGTATTTACAGGGGGGACTCGGGATTTGTCAGTACTTGCAGGGGGTACTCGGGATGTGTCAGTATTTGCAGGGGGTACTCGGGATGTGTCAGCATTTGCAGGGGGTACTCGGGATGTGTCAGCGTTTGCAGGGGGTACTCGGAATGTGTCTGTATTTACAGGGGGTACACGGGATTTGTCAGGATTTGCAGGGGGTACTCGGGATGTGTCAGTATTTGCAGGGGGTACTCGGGATGTGTCAGCATTTGCAGGGGGCCCTCGGGATGTGTCTGTATTTGCAGGGGGTACTCAGGATGTGTAAATGTTTGCAGCGGGCCGTCGGGATGTGTCTGTATTTGCAGAGGGTACTCGGGATATGTCAGTATTTGCAGGGGGTACTCGGGATATGTCAGTATTTGCAGGGGGTACTCGGGATGAGTTAGTATTTGCAGGGGATACTCGGGATGTGTCAGTATTTGCAGGGGGTCCTCGGGAAGTGTCAGTATATGCAGGGGGTCTTCGGGATGTGTCATTATTTGCAGGGGGTACTCGGGATGTGTCAGCGTTTGCTGGGGATACTCGGGATGTGTCAGTATTTGCAGGGGGTCCTCGGGATGTGTCAGTATTTGTATGGGGTTCTTGGGATGTGTCAGTATTTGCAGGGGGTACTCGGGATGTGTCAGTATTTGCAGGGGGTCCTCAGGTGTGTGTCAGTATTTGCAGGGGGTACCCGGGATTGTCAGTATTTGCAGGGGGTACTCGGGATGTGTCAGTATTTGCAGGGGGTACTCGGGATGTGTCAGTATTTGCAGGGGGTATTCTGGATGTGTCAGTATTTTCAGGGGGCACTCGGGATGTGTCAGCATATGCAGGGGGTCTTCGGGATGTGTCAGTATTTGCAGGGGGTACTCGGGATGTGTCAGTGTTTGCTGGGGATACTCGGGATGTGTCAGTATTTGCAGGGGGTCCTCGGGATGTGTCAGTATTTGTTTGGGGTTCTCGGGATGTGTAAGTATTTGCATGGGATACTCGGGATGTGTCAGTAGTTGCAGGGGGTCCTCGGGATGTGTCAGTGTTTGCAGGGGGTACCCGGGATTGTCAGTATTTGCAGGGGCTACTCGGGATGTGTCAGTATTTGCAGGGGGCACTCGGGATGTGTCAGTGTTTGAGGGGATACTCGGGATGTGTCTGTATTTGCAGAGGGACCTCAGGATGTGTCAGTATTTTCAGGGGGTACTCGGGATGTGTCAGTATTTGCAGGAGGTACTTGGGAGTGTGTCAGAATTTTCAGGGGGTACTCGGGATGTGTCAGTATTTCCAGGGGGTTCTCGGGATGTGTCAGTATTAGCAGGGGTTACTCAGGATGTGTCAGTATTTGCAGGGGGTAATCGGGGTGTGTCAGTATTTGCAGGGGGTTCTCGGGATGTGTCTTTATTTGCAGGGGGTACTCGGGATGTGTCAGTATATGCATGGGGTACTCGGGATGTGTCAGTATTTGCAGGGGGTACTCGGGAGTTGTCTGTATTTGCAGGGGGTCCTCGGGATGTGTCAGTATTTGCAGGGGGTCCTCGGGATGTGTCAGTATTTGCAGGGTTACTCAGGATGTGTCAGTATTTACAGGGGGTGCTCGGGATGTGTCTGTATTTGCAGGGGTAGTCGGGATGTCTCAGTATTTGCAGGGGATAGTCGGGATTTTTCAGTATTTGCAGGGGTACTCAGGATTTGTCAGTATTTACAGGGGGTACTCGGGATATGTCAGTATTTGCAGGGGGTACTCGGGATGTGTCAGTATTTGCAGGGGATACTCGGGATGTGTCAGTGTTTGAAGCGGTTCTCAGGATCTGTCTGTATTTGCAGGGGGTACTCGGGTTGTGTCAGTATTTGCAGAGGGTTCTCGGGATGTGTCAGTATTTGCAGGGGGCACTCGGGATGTGTCAGTGTTTGAGGGGATACTCGGGATGTGTCTGTATTTGCAGAGGGACCTCAGGATGTGTCAGTATTTTCAGGGGGTATTCGGGATGCGTCAGTATTTCCAGGGGGTACTCGGGATGTGTCAGTATTTGCAGGGGGTAATCGGGGTGTGTCGGTATTTGCAGGGGGTACTCGGGATGTGTCATTATTTGCAGGGGGCCCTCGGGATGTGTCTGTATTTGCAGGGGGTACTCGGGATGTGTAAGTGTTTGCAGCGGGCCGTCGGGATGTGTCTGTATTTGCAGAGGGTACTCGGGATATGTCAGTATTTGCAGGGGGTACTCGGGATGTGTCAGTATTTGCAGGGGGTACTCGGGATGTGTCAGTATTTGCAGGGGGTCCTCGGGAAGTGTCAGTATATGCAGGGGGTCTTCGGGATGTGTCAGTATTTGCAGGGGGTACTCGGGATGTGTCAGTGTTTGCTGGGGATTCTCGGGATGTGTCAGTATTTGCAGTGGGTCCTCGGGATGTGTCAGTATTTTGCAGGGGGTACACGGGATGTGTCAGTATTTGCAGGGGGTCCTCGGGATGAATCAGTATTTTCAGGGGGTACTCGGGATGTGTCAGTATTTGCAGGGGGTCCTCGGGATTTGTCAGTATTTGCAGGGGGTACTCGGGATGTGTCAGTGTTTGCAGGGAGTACTTGGGATGTGTCAATATTTGTAGGGGGTCCTCGGAATTTGTCAGTATTTGCAGGGGGTACTCGGGATGTGTAAGTCTTTGCAGGGGGTTCTCGGGATGTGTCAGTATTTGTAGGGGGTACTCGGGATGTGTCAGTATTTGCAGGGGGTACTCGGGTCGTGTCAGTATTTGCAGAGGGTACTCGGGATGTGTCAGTGTTTGCAGGGGATACTCGGGATGTGTCAGTGTTTGCAGGGGGTACTCGGGTTGTGTCAGTATTTGCAGGGGATACTCGCGATGTGTCAGTATTTGCAGGGGTACTCGGGGTGTGTCAGTATTTGCAGGGGGTACTCGGGATGTGTCAGTGTTTGCTGGGGATACTCGGGATGTGTCAGTATTTGCAGGGGGTCCTCGGGATGTGTCAGTATTTGTATGGGGTTCTCGGGATGTGTAAGTATTTGCAGGCGATACTCGGGATGTGTCAGTAGTTGCAGGGGGTCCTCGGGATGTGTCAGTGTTTGCAGGGGGTACCCGGGATTGTCAGTATTTGCAGGGGCTACTCGGGATGTGTCAGTATTTGCAGGGGGCACTCGGGATGTGTCAGTGTTTGAGGGGAGACTCGGGATGTGTCTGTATTTGCAGAGGGACCTCAGGATGTGTCAGTATTTTCAGGGGGTATTCGGGATGCGTCAGTATTTCCAGGGGGTACTCGGGATGTGTCAGTATTTGCAGGGGGTAATCGGGGTGTGTCGGTATTTGCAGGGGGTACTCGGGATGTGTCATTATTTGCAGGGGGCCCTCGGGATGTGTCTGTATTTGCAGGGGTACTCGGGATGTGTAAGTGTTTGCAGCGGGCCGTCGGGATGTGTCTGTATTTGCAGAGGGTACTCGGGATATGTCAGTATTTGCAGGGGGTACTCGGGATGTGTCAGTATTTGCAGGGGGTACTCGGGATGTGTCAGTATTTGCAGGGGGTCCTCGGGAAGTGTCAGTATATGCAGGGGGTCTTCGGGATGTGTCAGTATTTGCAGGGGGTACTCGGGATGTGTCAGTGTTTGCTGGGGATACTCGGGATGTGTCAGTATTTGCAGTGGGTCCTCGGGATGTGTCAGTATTTGTATGGGGTTCTTGGGATGTGTCAGTATTTGCAGGGGGTACCCGGGATTGTCAGTATTTGCAGGGGGTACTCGGGATGTGTCAGTATTTGCAGGGGAGATTCGGGATGTGTCAGTATTTGCAAGGGGCACTCGGGATGTGTCAGTATTTGCAGGGGGTCCTCGGGATGTGTCAGTATTTGCAGTGGGTACTCGGGATGTGTCAGTATTTGCAGGGGGTACTTCGGATGTTTCAGTATTTGCAGGGGGTACTCAGGAGTGTGTCAGTATTTGCAGGGGTTACTCGGGATGTGTCAGTATTTTGCAGGGGGTACACGGGATGTGTCAGTATTTGCAGGGGGTCCTCGGGATGAATCAGTATTTTCAGGGGGTACTCGGGATGTGTCAGTATTTGCAGGGGGTCCTCGGGATTTGTCAGTATTTGCAGGGGGTACTCGGGATGTGTCAGTGTTTGCAGGGAGTACTTGGGATGTGTCAATATTTGTAGGGGGTCCTCGGAATTTGTCAGTATTTGCAGGGGGTCCTCAGGATGTGTCAGTATTTGCAGGGGGCTCTCGGGATGTGTCAATATTTGTAGTGGGTACTCAGGATGTGTCAGTATTTGCAGGGGGTACTCGGGATGTGTAAGTCTTTGCAGGGGGTTCTCGGGATGTGTCAGTATTTGTAGGGGGTACTCGGGATGTGTCAGTATTTGCAGGGGGTACTCGGGTCGTGTCAGTATTTGCAGAGGGTACTCGGGATGTGTCAGTGTTTGCAGGGGATACTCGGGATGTGTCAGTGTTTGCAGGGGGTACTCGGGTTGTGTCAGTATTTGCAGGGGATACTCGCGATGTGTCAGTATTTGCAGGGGTACTCGGGATGTGTCAGTATTTGCAGGGGGGATTCGGGATGTGTCAGTATTTGCAGGGGGCACTCGGGATGTGTCAGTATTTGCAGGGGGTCCTCGGGATGTGTCAGTATTTGCAGCGGGTACCCGGGATTGTCAGTATTTGCAGTGGGTACTCGGGATGTGTCAGTATTTGCAGGGGGTACTTCGGATGTTTCAGTATTTGCAGGGGGCCCTCGGGATGCGTCAGTATTTGCAGGGGGTACTCGGGATGTGTCAGTATTTGCAGGGGGCACTCGGGATTTGTCAGTATTTACAGGGGGTACTCGGGATATGTCAGTATTTGCAGGGGGTACTCGGGATGTGTCAGTATTTACAGGGGGGACTCGGGATTTGTCAGTACTTGCAGGGGGTACTCGGGATGTGTCAGTATTTGCAGGGGGTACTCGGGTTGTGTCAGCATTTGCAGGGGGTACTCGGGATGTGTCAGCGTTTGCAGGGGGTACTCGGAATGTGTCTGTATTTACAGGGGGTACACGGGATTTGTCAGGATTTGCAGGGGGTACTCGCGATGTGTCAGTATTTGCAGGGGGTACTCGGGATGTGTCAGCATTTGCAGGGGGCCCTCGGGATGTGTCTGTATTTGCAGGGGGTACTCAGGATGTGTAAATGTTTGCAGCGGGCCGTCGGGATGTGTCTGTATTTGCAGAGGGTTCTCGGGATATGTCAGTATTTGCAGGGGGTACTCGGGATATGTCAGTATTTGCAGGGGGTACTCGGGATGAGTTAGTATTTGCAGGGGATACTCGGGATGTGTCAGTATTTGCAGGGGGTCCTCGGGAAGTGTCAGTATATGCAGGGGGTCTTCGGGATGTGTCATTATTTGCAGGGGGTACTCGGGATGTGTCAGCGTTTGCTGGGGATACTCGGGATGTGTCAGTATTTGCAGGGGGTCCTCGGGATGTGTCAGTATTTGTATGGGGTTCTTGGGATGTGTCAGTATTTGCAGGGGGTACTCGGGATGTGTCAGTATTTGCAGGGGGTCCTCAGGTGTGTGTCAGTATTTGCAGGGGGTACCCGGGATTGTCAGTATTTGCAGGGGGTACTCGGGATGTGTAAGTATTTGCAGGGGGTACTCGGGATGTGTCAGTATTTGCAGGGGGTGCTCGGGATGTGTCAGAATTTTCAGGGGCTACTCGGAATGTGTCAGTATTTTCAGGGCCTACTCGGGGTGTCAGTATTTGCAGGGGGTACTCGGGATGTGTCAGTATTTTGCAGGTGGTACACGGGATGTGTCAGTATTTGCAGGGGGTCCTCGGGATGTGTCAGTATTTGCAGGGGGCTCTCGGGATGTGTCAATATTTGTAGTGGGTACTCAGGATGTGTCAGTATTTGCAGGGGGTACTCGGGATGTGTCAGTCTTTGCAGGGGGTCCTCAGGATGTGTCAGTATTTGTAGGGGGTACTCGGGATGTGTCAGTATTTGCAGGGGGTACTCGGGTTGTGTCAGTATTTGCAGAGCGTACTCGGGATGTGTCAGTGTTTGCAGGGGATACTCGGGATGTGTCAGTATTTGCAGGGGGTCCTCGGGATGTGTCAGTATTTGCAGGGGGTACTCGGGATGTGTCAGTATTTGCAGGAGGTACTCGGGAGTGTGTCAGTATTTGCAATGGATACTCGCGATGTGTCAGTATTTGCAGGGGATACTCGGGATGTGTCAGTATTTGCAGGGGGACCTCAGGATGTGTCAGTATTTGTAGGGGTACACGGGATGTGTCAGTATTTGCAGGAGGTACTTGGGAGTGTGTCAGAATTTTCAGGGCGTACTCGGGATGTGTCAGTATTTCCAGGGGGTTCTCGGGATGTGCCAGTATTTGCAGGGGTTACTCGGGATGTGTCAGTATTTGCAGGGGGTAATCGGGGTGTGTCAGTATTTGCAGGGGGTACTCGGGATGTGTCTTTATTTGCAGCGGGTACTCGGGATGTGTCAGTATATGCATGGGGTACTCGGGATTTTTCTGTATTTGCTGGGGGTCCTCGGGATGTGTCAGTATTTGCAGGGGGTCCTCGGGATGTGTCAGTATTTGCAGGGTTTCTCAGGATGTGTCAGTATTTACAGGGGGTGCTCGGGATGTGTCTGTATTTGCAGGGGTAGTCGGGAAGTCTCACTATTTGCAGGGGGAACTCGGGATGTATCCGTATTTGCAGGGGGTCTTCGGGATGTGTCAGTATTTACAGGGGGTTCTCGGGATTTGTCAGTATTTTCAGGGGCTACTCGGGATGTGTCAGTATTTTCAGGGCCTACTCGGGGTGTCAGTATTTGCAGGGGGTACTCGGGATGTGTCAGTATTTGCAGGGGGTCCTCGGGATGTGTCAGTATTTGCAGGGGGTACTCGGGATGTGTAAGTATTTGCAGGGGATACTCGGGATGTGTCAGTATTTGAAGGGGTTCTCGGGATCTGTCTGTATTTGCAGGGGGTCCTCGGGATTTGTCAGTATTTGCAGGGGGTACTCGGGATGTGTCAGTATTTGCAGGGGGTACTTGGGATGTGTCAATATTTGTAGGGGGTACTCGGGATGTGTCAGTATTTGCAGCGGGTACTCGGGATGTGTCAGTATTTGCAGGGGGTCCTCGGGAAGTGTCAGTATATGCAGGGGGTCTTCGGGATGTGTCATTATTTGCAGGGGGTACTCGGGATGTGTCAGTGTTTGCTGGGGATACTCGGGATGTGTCAGTATTTGCAGGGTGTCCTCGGGATATGTCAGTATTTGTATGGGGTTCTTGGGATGTGTCAGTATTTGCAGGGGGTACTCGGAATGTGTCAGTATTTGCAGGGGGTCCTCGGGTGTGTGTCAGTATTTGCAGGGGGTACCCGGGATTGTCAGTATTTGCAAGGGGTACTCGGGATGTGTCAGTATTTGCAGGGGGGATTCAGGATGTGTCAGTATTTGCAGGGGGCACTCGGGATGTGTCAGTATTTGCAGGGGGTCCTCGGGATGTGTCAGTATTTGCAGCGGGTACCCGGGATTGTCAGTATTTGCAGTGGGTACTCGGGATGTGTCAGTATTTGCAGGGGGTACTTCGGATGTTTCAGTATTTGCAGGGGGCCCTCGGGATGCGTCAGTATTTGCAGGGGGTACTCGGGATGTATCAGTATTTGCAGGGGGTACTCGGGATTTCTCAGTATTTACAGGGGGTACTCGGGATGTGTCAGTCTTTCCAGGGGGTAATCGGATTTGTCAGTATTTACAGGGGGTACTCGGGATATGTCAGTATTTGCAGGGGGTACTCGGGATGTGTCAGTATTTACAGGGGGGACTCGGGATGTGTCAGTATTTGCAGGCGGTCCTCGGGATGTGTCAGCATTTGCAGGGGGCCCTCGGGATGTGTCTGTATTTGCAGGGGGTACTCGGGATTTGTCAGGATTTGCAGGGGGTACTCGGGATGTGTCAGTATTTGCAGGGGGTACTCGGGATGTGTCAGCATTTGCAGGGGGCCCTCGGGATGTGTCTGTATTTGCAGGGGGTACTCGGGATGTGTCAGCAATTGCAGGGGGCCCTCGGGATGTGTCTGTATTTGCAGGGGGTACTCAGGATGTGTAAATGTTTGCAGCGGGCCGTCGGGATGTGTCTGTATTTGCAGAGGGTACTCGGGATATGTTAGTATTTGCAGGGGGTACTCGGGATATGTCAGTATTTGCAGGGGGTACTCGGGATGAGTTAGTATTTGCAGGGGATACTCGGGATGTGTCAGTATTTGCAGGGGGTCCTCGGGAAGTGTCAGTATATGCAGGGGGTCTTCGGGATGTGTCATTATTTGCAGGGGGTACTCGGGATGTGTCAGTGTTTGCTGGGGATACTCGGGATGTGTCAGTATTTGCAGGGGGTCCTCGGGATGTGTCAGTATTTGTATGGGGTTCTTGGGATGTGTCAGTATTTGCAGGGGGTACTCGGGATGTGTCAGTATTTGCAGGGGGTCCTCAGGTGTGTGTCAGTATTTGCAGAAGGTACCCGGGATTGTCAGTATTTGCAGGGGGGATTCGGGATGTGTCAGTATTTGCAGGGGGCACTCGGGATGTGTCAGTATTTGCAGCGGGTACCCGGGATTGTCAGTATTTGCAGTGGGTACTCGGGATGTGTCAGCATTTGCAGGGGGTAATCGGATTTGTCAGTATTTGCAGGGGGTACTCGGGATGTGTCAGTATTTGCAGGGGGTACTCGGGATGTGTCAGTGTTTGCAGGGGATACTCGGGATGTGTCAGTATTTGCAGGGGGCACTCAGGATTTGTCAGTATTTGCAGGGGGTACTCGGGATGTGTCAGTATTTACAGGGGGGACTCGGGATTTGTCAGTACTTGCAGGGGTACTCGGGATGTGTCAGTATTTGCAGGGGGTACTCGGGATGTGTCAGCATTTGCAGGGGGTACTCGGGATGTGTCAGCGTTTGCAGGGGGTACTCGGAATGTGTCAGTATTTACAGGGGGTACACGGGATTTGTCAGGATTTGCAGGGGGTACTCGGGATGTGTCAGTATTTGCAGGGGGTACTCGGGATGTGTCAGCATTTGCAGGGGATACTCGGGATGTGTCAGTATTTGCAGGGGGCACTCAGGATTTGTCAGTATTTGCAGGGGGTACTCGGGATGTGTCAGTATTTACAGGGGGGACTCGGGATTTGTCAGTACTTGCAGGGGTACTCGGGATGTGTCAGTATTTGCAGGGGGTACTCGGGATGTGTCAGCATTTGCAGGGGGTACTCGGGATGTGTCAGCGTTTGCAGGGGGTACTCGGAATGTGTCAGTATTTACAGGGGGTACACGGGATTTGTCAGGATTTGCAGGGGGTACTCGGGATGTGTCAGTATTTGCAGCGGGTACTCGGGATGTGTCAGCATTTGCAGGGGGTACTCGGAATGTGTCAGTATTTGCAGGGGGCACTCGGGATGTGTCAGTATTTGCAGGGGGTCCTCGGGATGTGTCAGTATTTGCAGCGGGAACCCGGGATTGTCAGTATTTGCAGTGGGTACTCGGGATGTGTCAGTATTTGCAGGGGGTACTTCGGATGTTTCAGTATTTGCAGGGGGCCCTCGGGATGCGTCAGTATTTGCAGGGGGTACTCGGGATGTGTCAGTATTTTCAGGGGCTACTCGGGATGTGTCAGTATTTTCAGGGCCTACTCGGGATGTGTCAGTATTTCAAGGGGGTACTCGGGATGTGTCAGTATTTTGGAGGGGGTACTCGGGATGTGTCAGTATTTGCAGGGGGTACTCGGGATGTGTCAGTATTTGCATGGGGTCCTCGGGATGTGTCAATATTTGCAGGGGATACTCGCGATGTGTCAGTATTTGCAGGGGTACTCGGGATGTGTCAGTATTTGCAGGAGGTACTTGGGAGTGTGTCAGAATTTTCAGGGGGTACTCGGGATGTGTCAGTATTTCCAGGGGGTTCTCGGGATGTGTCAGTATTAGCAGGGGGTACTCGGGATGTGTCAGTATTTGCAGGGGGTACTCGGGATGTGTCTTTATTTGCAGGGGGTACTCGGGATGTGTCAGTATATGCATGGGGTACTCGGGATGTGTCAGTATTTGCAGGGGGTACTCGGGATGTGTCAGTATTTGCAGGGGGTCCTCGGGATGTGTCAGTATTTGCAGGGGGTACTCGGGATGTGTAAGTATTTGCAGGGGATACTAAGGATGTGTCAGTATTTGAAGGGGTTCTCGGGATCTGTCTGTATTTGCAGGGGGTCCTCGGGATTTGTCAGTATTTGCAGGGGGTACTCGGGATGTGTCAGTATTTGCAGGGGGTACTTGGGATGTGTCAATATTTGTAGGGGGTCCTCGGAATTTGTCAGTATTTGCAGGGGGTACTCCGGATGTGTCAGTATTTGCAGGGGGTCCTCGGGAAGTGTCAGTATATGCAGGGGGTCTTCGGGATGTGTCATTATTTGCAGGGGGTACTCGGGATGTGTCAGCGTTTGCTGGGGATATTCGGGATGTGTCAGTATTTGCAGGGGGTCCTCGGGATGTGTCAGTATTTGTATGGGGTTCTTGGGATGTGTCAGTATTTGCAGGGGGTACTCGGGATGTGTCAGTATTTGCAGGGGGTCCTCAGGTGTGTGTCAGTATTTGCAGGGGGTACCCGGGATTGTCAGTATTTGCAGGGGGTACTCGGGATGTGTAAGTATTTGCAGGGGGTACTCGGGATGTGTCAGTATTTGCAGGGGGTGCTCGGGATGTGTCAGAATTTTCAGGGGCTACTCGGAATGTGTCAGTATTTTCAGGGCCTACTCGGGGTGTCAGTATTTGCAGGGGGTACTCGGGATGTGTCAGTATTTTGCAGGTGGTACACGGGATGTGTCAGTATTTGCAGGGGGTCCTCGGGATGTGTCAGTATTTGCAGGGGGCTCTCGGGATGTGTCAATATTTGTAGTGGGTACTCAGGATGTGTCAGTATTTGCAGGGGGTACTCGGGATGTGTCAGTCTTTGCAGGGGGTCCTCGGGATGTGTCAGTATTTGTAGGGGGTACTCGGGATGTGTCAGTATTTGCAGGGGGTACTCGGGTTGTGTCAGTATTTGCAGAGCGTACTCGGGATGTGTCAGTGTTTGCAGGGGATACTCGGGATGTGTCAGTATTTGCAGGGGGTCCTCGGGATGTGTCAGTATTTGCAGGGGGTACTCGGGATGTGTCAGTATTTGCAGGAGGTACTCGGGAGTGTGTCAGTATTTGCAATGGATACTCGCGATGTGTCAGTATTTGCAGGGGATACTCGGGATGTGTCAGTATTTGCAGGGGGACCTCAGGATGTGTCAGTATTTGCAGGGGTACACGGGATGTGTCAGTATTTGCAGGAGGTACTTGGGAGTGTGTCAGAATTTTCAGGGGGTACTCGGGATGTGTCAGTATTTCCAGGGGGTTCTCGGGATGTGCCAGTATTTGCAGGGGTTACTCGGGATGTGTCAGTATTTGCAGGGGGTAATCGGGGTGTGTCAGTATTTGCAGGGGGTACTCGGGATGTGTCTTTATTTGCAGCGGGTACTCGGGATGTGTCAGTATATGCATGGGGTACTCGGGATTTTTCTGTATTTGCTGGGGGTCCTCGGGATGTGTCAGTATTTGCAGGGGGTCCTCGGGATGTGTCAGTATTTGCAGGGTTTCTCAGGATGTGTCAGTATTTACAGGGGGTGCTCGGGATGTGTCTGTATTTGCAGGGGTAGTCGGGAAGTCTCACTATTTGCAGGGGCAACTCGGGATGTATCCGTATTTGCAGGGGGTCTTCGGGATGTGTCACTATTTGCAGGGGGTACTCGGGATGTGTCAGTATTTACAGGGGGTTCTCGGGATTTGTCAGTATTTTCAGGGGCTACTCGGGATGTGTCAGTATTTTCAGGGCCTACTCGGGGTGTCAGTATTTGCAGGGGGTACTCGGGATGTGTCAGTATTTGCAGGGGGTACTCGGGATGTGTCAGTATTTGCAGGGGGTACTTGGGATGTGTCAATATTTGTAGGGGGTACTCGGGATGTGTCAGTATTTGCAGCGGGTACTCGGGATGTGTCAGTATTTGCAGGGGGTCCTCGGGAAGTGTCAGTATATGCAGGGGGTCTTCGGGATGTGTCATTATTTGCAGGGGGTACTCGGGATGTGTCAGTGTTTGCTGGGGATACTCGGGATGTGTCAGTATTTGCAGGGTGTCCTCGGGATATGTCAGTATTTGTATGGGGTTCTTGGGATGTGTCAGTATTTGCAGGGGGTACTCGGGATGTGTCAGTATTTGCAGGGGGTCCTCGGGTGTGTGTCAGTATTTGCAGGGGGTACCCGGGATTGTCAGTATTTGCAAGGGGTACTCGGGATGTGTCAGTATTTGCAGGGGGTACTCGGGATGTGTCAGTATTTGCAGGGGGGATTCGGGATGTGTCAGTATTTGCAGGGGGCACTCGGGATGTGTCAGTATTTGCAGGGGGTCCTCGGGATGTGTCAGTATTTGCAGCGGGTACCCGCGATTGTCAGTATTTGCAGTGTGTACTCGGGATGTGTCAGTATTTGCAGGGGGTACTTCGGATGTTTCAGTATTTGCAGGGGGCCCTCGGGATGCGTCAGTATTTGCAGTGGTTACTCGGGATGTGTCAGTATTTCCAGGGGGTAATCGGATGTGTCAGTATTTGCAGGGGGCACTCAGGATTTGTCAGTATTTACAGGGGGTACTCGGGATATGTCAGTATTTGCAGGGGGTACTCGGGATGTGTCAGTATTTACAGGGGGGACTCGGGATTTGTCTGTATTTGCAGGGGGTACTCGGGATGTGTAAATGTTTGCAGCGGGCCGTCGGGATGTGTCTGTATTTGCAGAGGGTACTCGGGATATGTTAGTATTTGCAGGGGGTACTCGGGATATGTCAGTATTTGCAGGGGGTACTCGGGATGAGTTAGTATTTGCAGGGGATACTCGGGATGTGTCAGTATTTGCAGGGGGTCCTCGGGAAGTGTCAGTATATGCAGGGGGTCTTCGGGATGTGTCATTATTTGCAGGGGGTACTCGGGATGTGTCAGTGTTTGCTGGGGATACTCGGGATGTGTCAGTATTTGCAGGGGGTCCTCGGGATGTGTCAGTATTTGTATGGGGTTCTTGGGATGTGTCAGTATTTGCAGGGGGTACTCGGGATGTGTCAGTATTTGCAGGGGGTCCTCAGGAGTATGTCAGTATTTGCAGAAGGTACCCGGGATTGTCAGTATTTGCAGGGGGTACTCGGGATGTGTCAGTATTTGCAGGGGGGATTCGGGATGTGTCAGTATTTGCAGGGGGCACTCGGGATGTGTCAGTATTTGCAGGGGTTCCTCGGGATGTGTCAGTATTTGCAGCGGGTACCCGGGATTGTCAGTATTTGCAGTGGGTACTCGGGATGTGTCAGTATTTGCAGGGGGTACTGCGGATGTTTCAGTATTTGCAGGGGGTACTCGGGATTTCTCAGTATTTGCAGGGGGTGCTCGGGATGTGTCAGTGTTTGCAGGGGTTACTCGGGATGTGTCAGTATTTACAGGGGGGACTCGGGATTTGTCAGTACTTGCAGGGGTACTCGGGATGTGTCAGTATTTGCAGGGGATACTCGGGATGTGTCAGCATTTGCAGGGGGTACTCGGGATGTGTCAGCGTTTGCAGGGGGTACTCGGAATGTGTCAGTATTTACAGGGGGTACACGGGATTTGTCAGGATTTGCAGGGGGTACTCGGGATGTGTCAGTATTTGCAGGGGGTACTCGGGATGTGTCAGCATTTGCAGGGGGTACTCGGAATGTGTCAGTATTTGCAGGGGGCACTCGGGATGTGTCAGTATTTGCAGGGGGTCCTCGGGATGTGTCAGTATTTGCAGCGGGTACCCGGGATTGTCAGTATTTGCAGTGGGTACTCGGGATGTGTCAGTATTTGCAGGGGGTACTTCGGATGTTTCAGTATTTGCAGGGGGCCCTCGGGATGTGTCAGTATTTTCAGGGGCTACTCGGGATGTGTCAGTTTTTTCAGGGCCTACTCGGGATGTGTCAGTATTTCAAGGGGGTACTCGGGATGTGTCAGTATTTTGGAGGGGGTACTCGGGATGTGTCAGTATTTGCAGGGGGTACTCGGGATGTGTCAGTATTTGCATGGGGTCCTCGGGATGTGTCAATATTTGCAGGGGATACTCGCGATGTGTCAGTATTTGCAGGGGTACTCGGGATGTGTCAGTATTTGCAGGAGGTACTTGGGAGTGTGTCAGAATTTTCAGGGGGTACTCGGGATGTGTCAGTATTTCCAGGGGGTTCTCGGGATGTGTCAGTATTAGCAGGGGGTACTCGGGATGTGTCAGTATTTGCAGGGGGTACTCGGGATGTGTCTTTATTTGCAGGGGGTACTCGGGATGTGTCAGTATATGCATGGGGTACTCGGGATGTGTCAGTATTTGCAGGGGGTACTCGGGATGTGTCAGTATTTGCAGGGGGTCCTCGGGATGTGTCAGTATTTGCAGGGGGTACTCGGGATGTGTAAGTATTTGCAGGGGTATTCGGGATGTGTCAGTATTTGAAGGGGTTCTCGGGATCTGTCTGTATTTGCAGGGGGTCCTCGGGATTTGTCAGTATTTGCAGGGGGTACTCGGGATGTGTCAGTATTTGCAGGGGGTACTTGGGATGTGTCAATATTTGTAGGGGGTCCTCGGAATTTGTCAGTATTTGCAGGGGGTACTCCGGATGTGTCAGTATTTGCAGGGGGTACTCGGGATGTGTCAGTATTTGCAGGGGGTCCTCGGGACGTGTCAGTATTTGCAGGGGGCTCTCGGGATGTGTCACTGTTTGTAGTGGGTATTCGGGATATGTCAGTATTTCCAGGGGGCACTCGGGATGTGTCAGTATTTGCAGGGGGTCCTCGGGATGTGTCAGTATTTGTAGGGGTACTCGGGATGTGTCAGTATTTGCAGGGGGTACTCGGGATCTGTCAGTGTTTGCAGGGGTACCCGGGATTGTCAGTATTTGCAGGGGCTACTCGGGATGTGTCAGTATTTGCAGGGGTACTCGGGATTTGTCTGTATTTGCAGGGGGTACTCGGGATTTGTCTGTATTTGCAGGGGGTCCTCGGGATGTGTCAGTATTTGCAGGGGGTCCTCGGGATGTGTCAGTATTTGCAGGGTTACTCAGGATGTGTCAGTATTTACAGGGGGTGCTCGGGATGTGTCTGTATTTGCAGGGGTAGTCGGGAAGTCTCAGTATTTGCAGGGGATAGTCGGGATTTGTCAGTATTTGCAGGGGTACTCAGGATTTGTCAGTATTTGCAGGGGGAAATCGGGATTTGTCAGTATTTGCAGGGGAACTCGGGATGTGTCCGTATTTGCAGGGGGTACTCGGGATGTGTCAGCATTTGCAGGGGGTACTTGGGATTTGTCAGTATTTACAGGGGGTCCTCGGTATGTGTCACTATTTGCAGGGGGTACTCGGGATGTGTCACTATTTACAGGGGGTACTCGGGATTTGTCCGTATTTGCAGAGGGTACTCGGGATGTGTCAGTATTTGCAGGGGGTACTCGGGATGTGTCAGCATTTGCAGGGGGTACTCGGGATGTGTCAGCATTTGCAGGGGGTGCTCGGGATGTGTCAGTGTTTGCAGGGGTTACTCGGGATGTGTCAGTATTTGCAGGGGGCCCTCGGGATGCGTCAGTATTTGCAGGGGGTACTCGGGATGTGTCAGTATTTCCAGGGGGCCATCGGGATGTGTCAGTATTTGCAGGGGGTACTCGGGATGTGTCAGTATTTTCAGGGGCTACTCGGGATGTGTCAGTATTTTCAGGGCCTACTCGGGATGTGTCAGTATTTCAAGGTGGTACTCAATATGTGTCTTTATTTGCAAGGGTTACTCGGGCTGTGTCAATACTTTGGAGGGGGTACTCGGGATCTGTCTGTATTTCCAGGGGGTCCTCGGGATTTGTCAGTATTTGCAGGGGGTACTCGGGATGTGTCAGTATTTGCAGGGGGTACTTGGGATGTGTCAATATTTGTAGGGGGTCCTCGGAATTTGTCAGTATTTGCAGGGGGTACTCCGGATGTGTCAATATTTGTAGGGGGTACTCGGGATGTGTCAGTATTTGCAGGGTGTACTCGGGATGTGTCAGTGTTTGCAGGGGATACTCAGGATGTGTCAGTATTTGCAGGGGGTCCTCGGGATGTGTCAGTATTTGCAGGGGGTACTCGGGATGTGTCAGTATTTGCAGGAGGTACTCGGGAGTGTGTCAGTATTTGCAGGGGATACTCGGGATGTGTCAGTATTTGCAGGGGGACCTCAGGATGTGTCAGTATTTGCAGGAGGTACTCGGGATGTGTCAGTATTTGCAGGGGATACTCGGGATGTGCCAGAATTTTCAGGGGGTACTCGGGATGTGTCAGTATTTCCAGGGGGTTCTCGGGATGTGTCAGTATTTGCAGGGGGTACTCGGGATTTGTCTGTATTTGCAGGGGGTCCTCGGGATGTGTCAGTATTTGCAGGGGGTACTCGGGATGTGTCAGTATTTACAGGGGGTACTCGGGATTTGTCAGTATTTTCAGGGCCTACTCGGGGTGTCAGTATTTGCAGGGGGTACTCGGGATGTGTCAGTATTTGCAGGGGGTCCTCGGGATGTGTCAGTATTTGCAGGGGGTACTCGGGATGTGTCAGTATTTGCAGGGGATACTCGGGATGTGTCAGTATTTGAAGGGTTTCTCGGGATCTGTCTGTGTTTGCAGGGGGTCCTCGGGATTTGTCAGTATTTGCAGGGGGTACTCGGGATGTGTCAGTATTTGCAGGGGGTACTCGGGATGTGTCAGTATTTGCAGGGGGTACTTGGGATGTGTCAATATTTGTAGGGGGTCCTCGGAATTTGTCAGTATTTGCAGGGGGTCCTCGGGATGTGTCAGTATTTGCAGGGGGCTCTCGGGATGTGTCACTGTTTGTAGTGGATACTCGGGATATGTCAGTATTTCCAGGGGGCACTCGGGATGTGTCAATATTTGTAGGGGGTACTCGGGATGTGTCAGTATTTGCAGGGGGTACTCGGGATGTGTCAGTATTTGCAGGGGGTCCTCGGGATGTGTCAATATTTGTACGGGTCCTCGGGATGTGTCAGTATTTGCAGGGGATACTCGGGATCTGTCAGTGTTTGCAGGGGTACCCGGGATTTGTCCGTATTTGCAGAGGGTACTCGGGATGTGTCAGTATTTGCAGGGGGTACTCGGGATGTGTCAGTATTTGCAGGGGGTAATCGGGGTGTGTCAGTATTTGCAGGGGGTACTCGGGATGTGTCAGTATTTGCAGGGGGTACTCGGGATGTGTCAGTATTTGCAGGGGGTACTCGGGATCTGTCAGTGTTTGCAGGGGTACCCGGGATTTGTCCGTATTTGCAGAGGGTACTCGGGATGTGTCAGTATTTGCAGGGGGTACTCGGGATGTGTCAGCATTTGCAGGGGGTACTCGGGATGTGTCAGCATTTGCAGGGGGTGCTCGGGATGTGTCAGTGTTTGCAGGGGTTACTCGGGATGTGTCAGTATTTGCAGGGGGCCCTCGGGATGCGTCAGTATTTGCAGGGGGTACTCGGGATGTGTCAGTATTTCCAGGGGGCCATCGGGATGTGTCAGTATTTGCAGGGGGTACTCGGGATGTGTCAGTATTTTCAGGGGCTACTCGGGATGTGTCAGTATTTTCAGGGCCTACTCGGGATGTGTCAGTATTTCAAGGTGGTACTCAATATGTGTCTTTATTTGCAAGGGTTACTCGGGCTGTGTCAGTATTTGCAGGGGGTACTCGGGATGTGTCAATATTTTGGAGGGGGTACTCGGGATGTGTCAGTATTTGCAGGGGGTCCTCAGGATGTGTCAGTATTTGCAGGGGATACTCGGGATGTGTCAGTATTTGAAGGGGTTCTCGGGATCTGTCTGTATTTCCAGGGGGTCCTCGGGATTTGTCAGTATTTGCAGGGGGTACTCGGGATGTGTCAGTATTTGCAGGGGGTACTTGGGATGTGTCAATATTTGTAGGGGGTCCTCGGAATTTGTCAGTATTTGCAGGGGGTACTCCGGATGTGTCAATATTTGTAGGGGGTACTCGGGATGTGTCAGTATTTGCAGGGTGTACTCGGGATGTGTCAGTGTTTGCAGGGGATACTCAGGATGTGTCAGTATTTGCAGGGGGTCCTCGGGATGTGTCAGTATTTGCAGGGGGTACTCGGGATGTGTCAGTATTTGCAGGAGGTACTCGGGAGTGTGTCAGTATTTGCAGGGGATACTCGCGATGTGTCAGTATTTGCAGGGGATATTCGGGATGTGTCAGTATTTGCAGGGGGACCTCAGGATGTGTCAGTATTTGCAGGAGGTACTCGGGATGTGTCAGTATTTGCAGGGGATACTCGGGATGTGCCAGAATTTTCAGGGGGTACTCGGGATGTGTCAGTATTTCCAGGGGGTTCTCGGGATGTGTCAGTATTTGCAGGGGGTACTCGGGATTTGTCTGTATTTGCAGGGGTTCCTCGGGATGTGTCAGTATTTGCAGGGGGTACTCGGGATGTGTCAGTATTTACAGGGGGTACTCGGGATTTTTCAGTATTTTCAGGGCCTACTCGGGGTGTCAGTATTTGCAGGGGGTACTCGGGATGTGTCAGTATTTGCAGGGGGTCCTCGGGATGTGTCAGTATTTGCAGGGGGTACTCGGGATGTGTCAGTATTTGCAGGGGATACTCGGGATGTGTCAGTATTTGAAGGGTTTCTCGGGATCTGTCTGTGTTTGCAGGGGGTCCTCGGGATTTGTCAGTATTTGCAGGGGGTACTCGGGATGTGTCAGTATTTGCAGGGGGTACTCGGGATGTGTCAGTATTTGCAGGGGGTACTTGGGATGTGTCAATATTTGTAGGGGGTCCTCGGAATTTGTCAGTATTTGCAGGGGGTCCTCGGGATGTGTCAGTATTTGCAGGGGGCTCTCGGGATGTGTCACTGTTTGTAGTGGATACTCGGGATATGTCAGTATTTCCAGGGGGCACTCGGGATGTGTCAATATTTGTAGGGGTTACTCGGGATGTGTCAGTATTTCCAGGGGGTACTCGGGATGTGTCAGTATTTGCAGGGGGTCCTCGGGATGTGTCAATATTTGTACGGGTCCTCGGGATGTGTCAGTATTTGCAGGGGATACTCGGGATCTGTCAGTGTTTGCAGGGGTACCCGGGATTTGTCCGTATTTGCAGAGGGTACTCGGGATGTGTCAGTATTTGCAGGGGGTACTCGGGATGTGTCAGTATTTGCAGGGGGTAATCGGGGTGTGTCAGTATTTGCAGGGGGTACTCGGGATGTGTCAGTATTTGCAGGGGGTACTCGGGATGTGTCAGTATTTGCAGGGGGTACTCGGGATCTGTCAGTGTTTGCAGGGGTACCCGGGATTTGTCCGTATTTGCAGAGGGTACTCGGGATGTGTCAGTATTTGCAGGGGGTACTCGGGATGTGTCAGCATTTGCAGGGGGTACTCGGGATGTGTCAGCATTTGCAGGGGGTGCTCGGGATGTGTCAGTGTTTGCAGGGGTTACTCGGGATGTGTCAGTATTTGCAGGGGGCCCTCGGGATGCGTCAGTATTTGCAGGGGGTACTCGGGATGTGTCAGTATTTCCAGGGGGCCATCGGGATGTGTCAGTATTTGCAGGGGGTACTCGGGATGTGTCAGTATTTTCAGGGGCTACTCGGGATGTGTCAGTATTTTCAGGGCCTACTCGGGATGTGTCAGTATTTCAAGGTGGTACTCAATATGTGTCTTTATTTGCAAGGGTTACTCGGGCTGTGTCAGTATTTGCAGGGGGTACTCGGGATGTGTCAATATTTT
Source organism: Somniosus microcephalus (assembly GCF_052327205.1). Classification (NCBI taxonomy): domain Eukaryota; kingdom Metazoa; phylum Chordata; class Chondrichthyes; order Squaliformes; family Somniosidae; genus Somniosus; species Somniosus microcephalus. Next base: position 345,043,442 of record NC_140987.1, read on the forward strand.
GGAGGGGGTACTCGGGATGTGTCAGTATTTGCAGGGGGTCCTCAGGATGTGTCAGTATTTGCAGGGGATACTCGGGATGTGTCAGTATTTGAAGGGGTTCTTGGGATCTGTCTGTATTTCCAGGGGGTCCTCGGGATTTGTCAGTATTTGCAGGGGGTACTCGGGATGTGTCAGTATTTGCAGGGGGTACTTGGGATGTGTCAATATTTGTAGGGGGTCCTCGGAATTTGACAGTATTTGCAGGGGGTACTCCGGATGTGTCAATATTTGTAGGGGGTACTCGGGATGTGTCAGTATTTGCAGGGTGTACTCGGGATGTGTCAGTGTTTGCAGGGGATACTCAGGATGTGTCAGTATTTGCAGGGGGTCCTCGGGATGTGTCAGTATTTGCAGGGGGTACTCGGGATGTGTCAGTATTTGCAGGAGGTACTCGGGAGTGTGTCAGTATTTGCAGGGGATACTCGCGATGTGTCAGTATTTGCAGGGGATACTCGGGATGTGTCAGTATTTGCAGGGGGACCTCAGGATGTGTCAGTATTTGCAGGAGGTACTCGGGATGTGTCAGTATTTGCAGGGGATACTCGGGATGTGCCAGAATTTTCAGGGGGTACTCGGGATGTGTCAGTATTTCCAGGGGGTTCTCGGGATGTGTCAGTATTTGCAGGGGGTACTCGGGATTTGTCTGTATTTGCAGGGGTTCCTCGGGATGTGTCAGTATTTGCAGGGGGTACTCGGGATGTGTCAGTATTTACAGGGGGTACTCGGGATTTTTCAGTATTTTCAGGGCCTACTCGGGGTGTCAGTATTTGCAGGGGGTACTCGGGATGTGTCAGTATTTGCAGGGGGTCCTCGGGATGTGTCAGTATTTGCAGGGGGTACTCGGGATGTGTCAGTATTTGCAGGGGATACTCGGGATGTGTCAGTATTTGAAGGGTTTCTCGGGATCTGTCTGTGTTTGCAGGGGGTCCTCGGGATTTGTCAGTATTTGCAGGGGGTACTCGGGATGTGTCAGTATTTGCAGGGGGTACTCGGGATGTGTCAGTATTTGCAGGGGGTACTTGGGATGTGTCAATATTTGTAGGGGGTCCTCGGAATTTGTCAGTATTTGCAGGGGGTCCTCGGGATGTGCCAGTATTTGCAGGGGGCTCTCGGGATGTGTCACTGTTTGTAGTGGATACTCGGGATATGTCAGTATTTCCAGGGGGCACTCGGGATGTGTCAATATTTGTAGGGGGTACTCGGGATGTGTCAGTATTTGCAGGGGGTACTCGGGATGTGTCAGTATTTGCAGGGGGTCCTCGGGATGTGTCAATATTTGTACGGGTCCTCGGGATGTGTCAGTATTTGCAGGGGGTGCTCGGGATCTGTCAGTGTTTGCAGGGGTACCCGGGATTGTCAGTATTTGCAGGGGGTACTCGGGATGTGTCAGTATTTGCAGGGGGTAATCGGGGTGTGTCAGTATTTGCAGGGGGTACTCGGGATGTGTCTTTATTTGCAGGGGGTACTCGGGATGTGTCAGTATATGCATGGGGTACTCGGGATGTGTCAGTATTTGCAGGGGGTACTCGGGATTTGTCTGTATTTGCAGGGGGTCCTCGGGATGTGTCAGTATTTGCAGGGGGTCCTCGGGATGTGTCAGTATTTGCAGGGTTACTCAGGATGTGTCAGTATTTACAGGGGGTGCTCGGGATGTGTCTGTATTTGCAGGGGTAGTCGGGAAGCCTCAGTATTTGCAGGGGATAGCCGGGATTTGTCAGTATTTGCAGGGGTACTCAGGATTTGTCAGTATGTACAGTGGGTACTCGGGATTTGTTCGTCTTTGCAGGGGGTACTCGGGATTTGTCAGTATTTGCAGGGGGAAATCGGGATTTGTCAGTATTTGCAGGGGGAACTCGGGATGTGTCCGTATTTGCAGGGGGTACGAGGGATGTGTCAGCATTTGCAGGGGGTACTTGGGATTTGTCAGTATTTGCAGGGGGTCCTCGGGATGTGTCACTATTTGCAGGGGGTACTCGGGATGTGTCAGTATTTACAGGGTGTACTCGGGATGTGTCAGCATTTGCAAGGGGTACTCGGGATGTGTCAGCATTTGCAGGGGGTCCTCGGAATGTGTCAGTGTTTACAGGGGGTACTCCGGATGTGTCTGTATTAGCAGTGGGTACTCGGGATGTGTCAGTATTTGCAGGGGGTAGTCGGGATGTGCCAGTACTTACGGGGGTTACTCGGGATTTGTCAGTATTTGCAGGGGGGTACTCGGGATGTGTCAGTATTTGCAGGGGGTACACGGGATATGTCATTATTTGCAGTGGGTACTCGGGATGTGTCAGCATTTGCAGGGGGTACTCGGGATGTGTCAGCATTTGCAGGGGGTCTTCGGGATGTGTCAGTATTTGCAGGGGGTACTCGGGATGTGTCAGTATTTGCAGGGGGTCCTCGGGATGTTTCAGTATTTGCAGGGGGTACTCGGGATGTGTCAGTATTTGCAGGGGTTCCTCGGGATTTGTCAGTATTTGCAGGGGGTACTCGGGATGTGTCAGTATATGCAGGGGGTACTCGGGCTGTGTCAGTATTTGCAGGGTTACTCGGGATGTGTCAGTATTTGCAGGGGGTACTCGAAATGTGTCAGTATTTGCAGGGGGTACTCAGGATGTGTCTGTATTTGCAGGGGGTACTCAGGGTGTGTCAGTATTTGCAGGGGGTACTCGGGATGTGTCAGTATTTGCAGGGGGTACACAGGATGTGTCAGTATTTGCAGGGGGTACTCGGGATGTGTCAGTATTTGCATGGGGTACTCGGGATGTGTCAGTATTTGCAGGGGGTACTCGGGATGTGTCAGTATTTGCAGGGGTTCCTCGGGATTTGTCAGTATTTGCAGGGGGTACTCGGGATGTGTCAGTATATGCAGGGGGCACTCGGGATGTGTCAGTATTTGCACGGTTACTCGGGATGTGTCAGTATTTGCAGGGGGTACTCGAAATGTGTCAGTATTTGCAGGGGTTACTCAGGATGTGTCTGTATTTGCAGGGGGTACTCAGGGTGTGTCAGTATTTGCAGGGGGTACTCGGGATGTGTCAGTATTTGCAGGGGGTACACAGGATGTGTCAGTATTTGCAGGGGGTACTCGGGATGTGTCAGTATTTGCATGGGGTACTCGGGATTTGTCAGTATTTGCAGAGGGTACTCGGGATGTGTCAGTATTTGCAGGGGGTGCTCGGGATGTGTCAGTGTTTGCAGGGGTTACTCGGGATGTGTCAGTATTTCCAGGGGTAACCGGGATTTGTCAGTATTTGCAGGGGGCACTCGGGATTTGTCAGTATTTGCAGGGGGTACTCGGGATGTGTCAGTATTTGCAGGGGGTACTCGGGATGTGTCAGCGTTTGCAGGGGGTACTCGGAATGTGTCAGTATTTACAGGGGGTACTCGGGATGTGTCTGTATTTGCAGGGGGTACTCTGGATGTGTCAGTATTTGCAGGGGGTACTCGGGATGTGTCAGCATTTGCAGGGGGTACTCGGGATGTGTCCGCGTTTGCAGGGGGTACTCGGGATGTGTCAGTATTTGCAGGGGTACTCGGGATGTGTCAGTATTTGCAGGGGGTCCTCAGGTGTGTGTCAGTATTTGCAGGGGGTACTCGGGATGTGTCAGTGTTTGCAGGGGATACTCGGGATGTGTCAGTATTTGCAGGGGGTCCTCGGGATGTGTCAGTATTTGCAGGGGATACTCGGGATGTGTCAGTATTTGCAGGAGGTACTCGGGAGTGTGTCAGTATTTGCAGGGGATACTCGCGATGTGTCAGTATTTGCAGGGGATACTCGGGATGTGTCAGTATTTGCAGGGGGACCTCAGGATGTGTCAGTATTTGCAGGAGGTACTCGGGATGTGTCAGTATTTGCAGGGGATACTCGGGATGTGCCAGAATTTTCAGGGGGTACTCGGGATGTGTCAGTATTTGCAGGGGGTACTCGGGATGTGTCAGTATTTGCAGGGGGTACTTGGGATTTGTCTGTATTTGCAGTGGGTCCTCGGGATGTGTCAGTATTTGCAGGGGGTACTCGGGATGTGTCAGTATTTACAGGGGGTACTCGGGATTTGTAAGTATTTTCAGGGCCTACTCGGGGTGTCAGTATTTGCAGTGGGTACTCGGGATGTGTCAGTATTTGCAGGGGTTCCTCGGGATGTGTCAATATTTGCAGGGGGTTCTCGGGATTTGTCAGTGTTTGCAGGGGGTACTCGGGATGTGTCAATATTTGTAGGGGGTCCTCGGAATTTGTCAGTATTTGCAGGGGGTCCTCGGGGTGTGTCAGTATTTGCAGGGGTCTCTCGGGATGTGTCACTGTTTGTAGGGGGTACTCGGGATGTGTCAGTATTTGCAGGGGGTACTCGGGATGTGTCAGTATTTGCAGGGGGTCCTCGGGATGTGTCAGTATTTGTAGGGGTCCTCGGGATGTGTCAGTATTTGCAGGGGGTACTCGGGATCTGTCAGTGTTTGCAGGGGTACCCGGGATTGTCAGTATTTGCAGGGGCTACTCGGGATGTGTCAGTGTTTGAGGGGATACTCGGGATGTGTCTGTATTTGCAGAGGGACCTCAGGATGTGTCAGTATTTTCAGGGGGTATTCGGGATGTGTCAGTATTTCCAGGGGGTACTCGGGATGTGTCAGTATTTGCAGGGGGTAATCGGGGTGTGTCGGTATTTGCAGGGGGTACTCGGGATGTGTCATTATTTGCAGCGGGCCGTGGGGATGTGTCTGTATTTGCAGAGGGTACTCGGGATATGTCAGTATTTGCAGGGGGTACTCGGGATGTGTCAGTATTTGCAGGGGGTACTCGGGATGTGTCAGTATTTGCAGGGGGTCCTCGGGAAGTGTCAGTATATGCAGGGGGTCTTCGGGATGTGTCAGTATTTGCAGGGGGTACTCGGGATGTGTCAGTGTTTGCTGGGGATACTCGGGATGTGTCAGTATTTGCAGGGGGTCCTCGGGATGTGTCAGTATTTGTATGGGGTTCTTGGGATGTGTCAGTATTTGCAGGGGGTACTCGGGATGTGTCAGTATTTGCAGGGGGTCCTCAGGTGTGTGTCAGTATTTGCAGGGGGTACCCGGGATTGTCAGTATTTGCAGGGGGTACTCGGGATGTGTCAGTATTTGCAGGGGGGATTCGGGATGTGTCAGTATTTGCAGGGGGCACTCGGGATGTGTCAGTATTTGCAGGGGGTCCTCGGGATGTGTCAGTATTTGCAGGGGGTACTTCGGATGTTTCAGTATTTGCAGGGGGCCCTCGGGATGCGTCAGTATTTGCATGGGTTACTCGGGATGTGTCAATATTTGCAGGGGGTGCTCGGGATGTGTCAGTATTTTCAGGGGCTACTCGGAATGTGTCAGTATTTTCAGGGCCTCCTCGGGGTGTCAGTATTTGCAGGGGGTACTCGGGATGTGTCAGTATTTGCAGAGGTTACTCGGGATGTGTCAGTATTTTGCAGGGGGTACACGGGATGTGTCAGTATTTGCAGGGGGTCCTCGGGATGAATCAGTATTTGCAGGGGGTACTCGGGATGTGTCAGTATTTGCAGGGGGTCCTCGGGATTTATCAGTATTTGCAGGGGGTACTCGGGATGTGTCAGTGTTTGCAGGGAGTACTTGGGATGTGTCAATATTTGTAGGGGGTCCTCGGAATTTGTCAGTATTTGCAGGGGGTCCTCGGGATGTGTCAGTATTTGCAGGGGGCTCTGGGGATGTGTCAATATTTGTAGTGGGTACTCAGGATGTGTCAGTATTTGCAGGGGGTACTCGGGATGTGTAAGTCTTTGCAGGGGGTCCTCGGGATGTGTCAGTATTTGTAGGGGGTACTCGGGATGTGTCAGTATTTGCAGGGGGTACTCGGGTTGTGTCAGTATTTGCAGAGGGTACTCGGGATGTGTCAGTGTTTGCAGGGGATACTCGGGATGTGTCAGTATTTGCAGGGGGTCCTCGGGATGTGTCAGTATTTGCAGGGGGTACTCGGGATGTGTCAGTATTTGGAGGAGGTACTCGGGAGTGTGTTAGTATTTGCAGGGGATACTCGCGATGTGTCAGTATTTGCAGGGGATACTCGGGATGTGTCAGTATTTGCAGGGGGACCTCAGGATGTGTCAGTATTTGCAGGGGTACTCGGGATGTGTCAGTATTTGCAGGAGGTACTTGGGAGTGTGTCAGAATTTTCAGGGGGTACTCGGGATGTGTCAGTATTTCCAGGGGGTTCTCGGGATGTGCCAGTATTTGCAGGGGGTACTCGGGGTGTGTCAGTATTTGCAGGGGGTACTCGGGATGTGTCTTTATTTGCAGCGGGTACTCGGGATGTGTCAGTATATGCATGGGGTACTCGGGATTTTTCTGTATTTGCTGGGGGTCCTCGGGATGTGTCAGTATTTGCAGGGGGTCCTCGGGATGTGTCAGTATTTGCAGGGTTACTCAGGATGTGTCAGTATTTACAGGGGGAACTCGGGATGTGTCCGTATTTGCAGGGGGTCCTCGGGATGTGTCACTATTTGCAGGGGGTACTCGGGATGTGTCAGTATTTACAGGGGGTTCTCGGGATTTGTCAGCATTTTCAGGGGCTACTCGGGATGTGTCAGTATTTTCAGGGCCTACTCGGGGTGTCAGTATTTGCAGGGGGTACTCGGGATGTGTCAGTATTTGCAGGGGGTCCTCGGGATGTGTCAGTATTTGCAGGGGGTACTCGGGATGTGTAAGTATTTGCAGGGGATACTCGGGATGTGTCAGTATTTGAAGGGGTTCTCGGGATCTGTCTGTATTTGCAGGGGGTACTCGGGATGTGTCAGTATTTGCAGGGGGTACTTGGGATGTGTCAATATTTGTAGGGGGTCCTCGGAATTTGTCAGTATTTGCAGGGGGTACTCCGGATGTGTCAGTATTTGCAGGGGGTACTCGGGATGTGTCAGTATTTGCAGGGGGTCCTCGGGACGTGTCAGTATTTGCAGGGGGCTCTCGGGATGTGTCACTGTTTGTAGTGGGTACTCGGGATATGTCAGTATTTCCAGGGGGCACTCGGGATGTGTCAGTATTTGCAGGGGGTCCTCGGGATGTGTCAGTATTTGTAGGGGTACTCGGGATGTGTCAGTATTTGCAGGGAGTACTCGGGATCTGTCAGTGTTTGCAGGGGTACCCGGGATTGTCAGTATTTGCAGGGGCTATTCGGGATGTGTCAGTATTTGCAGGGGTACTCGGGATGTGTCAGTATTTGCAGGGGGTCCTCAGGTGTGTGTCAGTATTTGCAGGGGTACCCGGGATGTGTCAGTATTTGCAGGAGGTCCTTGGGAGTGTGTCAGAATTTTCAGGGGGTACTCGGGATGTGCCAGTATTTGCAGGGGATACTCGGGATGTGTCAGTATTTGCAGGGGGTAATCGGAGTGTGTCAGTATTTGCAGGGGGTACTCGGGATGTGTCTTTATTTGCAGGGGGTACTCGGGATGTGTCAGTATTTGCAGGGGGTACTCGGGATTTGTCTGTATTTGCAGGGGGTCCTCGGGATGTGTCAGTATTTGCAGGGGGTCCTCGGGATGTGTCAGTATTTGCAGGGTTACTCAGGATGTGTCAGTATTTACAGGGGGTGCTCGGGATGTGTCTGTATTTGCAGGGGTAGTCGGGAAGTCTCAGTATTTGCAGGGGATAGTCGGGATTTGTCAGTATTTGCAGGGGTACTCAGGATTTGTCAGTATTTGCAGGGGGAAATCGGGATTTGTCAGTATTTGCAGGGGAACTCGGGATGTGTCCGTATTTGCAGGGGGTACTCGGGATGTGTCAGCATTTGCAGGGGGTACTTGGGATTTGTCAGTATTTACAGGGGGTCCTCGGGATGTGTCACTATTTGCAGGGGGTACTCGGGATGTGTCACTATTTACAGGGGGTACTCGGGATTTGTCCGTATTTGCAGAGGGTACTCGGGATGTGTCAGTATTTGCAGGGGGTACTCGGGATTTGTCTGTATTTGCAGGGGGTCCTCGGGATGTGTCAGTATTTGCAGGGGGTCCTCGGGATGTGTCAGTATTTGCAGGGTTACTCAGGATGTGTCAGTGTTTACAGGGGGTGCTCGGGATGTGTCTGTATTTGCAGGGGTAGTCGGGAAGTCTCAGTATTTGCAGGGGATAGTCGGGATTTGTCAGTATTTGCAGGGGTACTCAGGATTTGTCAGTATTTGCAGGGGGAAATCGGGATTTGTCAGTATTTGCAGGGGAACTCGGGATGTGTCCGTATTTGCAGGGGGTACTCGGGATCTGTCAGCATTTGCAGGGGGTACTTGGGATTTGTCAGTATTTACAGGGGGTCCTCGGGATGTGTCACTATTTGCAGGGGGTACTCGGGATGTGTCACTATTTACAGGGGGTACTCGGGATTTGTCCGTATTTGCAGAGGGTACTCGGGATGTGTCAGTATTTGCAGGGGGTGCTCGGGATGTGTCAGTGTTTGCTGGGGTTACTCGGGATGTGTCAGTATTTGCAGGGGGCCCTCGGGATGCGTCAGTATTTACAGGGGGTACTCGGGATGTGTCAGTATTTCCAGGGGGCCATCGGGATGTGTCAGTATTTGCAGGGGGTACTCGGGATGTGTCAGTATTTTCAGGGGCTACTCGGGATGTGTCAGTATTTTCAGGGCCTACTCGGGATGTGTCAGTATTTCAAGGTGGTACTCAATATGTGTCTTTATTTGCAAGGGTTACTCGGGATGTGTCAATATTTTGGAGGGGGTACTCGGGATGTGTCAGTATTTGCAGGGGGTCCTCAGGATGTGTCAGTATTTGCAGGGGATACTCGGGATGTGTCAGTATTTGAAGGGGTTCTCGGGATCTGTCTGTATTTCCAGGGGGTCCTCGGGATTTGTCAGTATTTGCAGGGGGTACTCGGGATGTGTCAGTATTTGCAGGGGGTACTTGGGATGTGTCAATATTTGTAGGGGGTCCTCGGAATTTGTCAGTATTTGCAGGGGGTACTCTGGATGTGTCAATATTTGTAGGGGGTACTCGGGATGTGTCAGTATTTGCAGGGTGTACTCGGGATGTGTCAGTGTTTGCAGGGGATACTCGGGATGTGTCAGTATTTGCAGGGGGTCCTCGGGATGTGTCAGTATTTGCAGGGGGTACTCGGGATGTGTCAGTATTTGCAGGAGGTACTCGGGAGTGTGTCAGTATTTGCAGGGGATACTCGCGATGTGTCAGTATTTGCAGGGGATACTCGGGATGTGTCAGTATTTGCAGGGGGACCTCAGGATGTGTCAGTATTTGCAGGAGGTACTCGGGATGTGTCAGTATTTGCAGGGGATACTCGGGATGTGCCAGAATTTTCAGGGGGTACTCGGGATGTGTCAGTATTTCCAGGGGGTTCTCGGGATGTGTCAGTATTTGCAGGGGGTACTCCGGATGTGTCTTGATTTGCAGGGTTACTCGGGATGTGTCAGTATTTGCAGGGGGTACTCGGGATTTGTCTGTATTTGCAGGGGGTCCTCGGGATGTGTCAGTATTTGCAGGGGGTACTCGGGATGTGTCAGTATTTACAGGGGGTACTCGGGATTTGTCAGTATTTTCAGGGCCTACTCGGGGTGTCAGTATTTGCAGGGGGTACTCGGGATGTGTCAATATTTGCAGGGGGTCCTCGGGATGTGTCAGTATTTGCAGGGGGTACTCGGGATGTGTCAATATTTGCAGGGGATACTCGGGATGTGTCAGTATTTGAAGGGGTTCTCGGGATCTGTCTGTGTTTGCAGGGGGTCCTCGGGATTTGTCAGTATTTGCAGGGGGTACTCGGGATGTGTCAGTATTTGCAGGGGGTACTTGGGATGTGTCAATATTTGTAGGGGGTACTCGGAATTTGTCAGTATTTGCAGGGGGTCCTCGGGATGTGTCAGTATTTGCAGGGGGCTCTCGGGATGTGTCACTGTTTGTAGTGGATACTCGGGATATGTCAGTATTTCCAGGGGGCACTCGGGATGTGTCAATATTTGTAGGGGGTACTCGGGATGTGTCAGTATTTGCAGGGGGTACTCGGGATGTGTCAGTATTTGCAGGGGGTCCTCGGGATGTGTCAATATTTGTACGGGTCCTCGGGATGTGTCAGTATTTGCAGGGGGTACTCGGGATCTGTCAGTGTTTGCAGGGGTACCCGGGATTGTCAGTATTTGCAGGGGGTACTCGGGATGTGTCAGTATTTGCAGGGGGTAATCGGGGTGTGTCAGTATTTGCAGGGGGTACTCGGGATGTGTCTTTATTTGCAGGGGGTACTCGGGATGTGTCAGTATATGCATGGGGTACTCGGGATGTGTCAGTATTTGCAGGGGGTACTCGGGATTTGTCTGTATTTGCAGGGGGTCCTCGGGATGTGTCAGTATTTGCAGGGGGTCCTCGGGATGTGTCAGTATTTGCAGGGTTACTCAGGATGTGTCAGTATTTACAGGGGGTGCTCGGGATGTGTCTGTATTTGCAGGGGTAGTCGGGAAGCCTCAGTATTTGCAGGGGATAGCCGGGATTTGTCAGTATTTGCAGGGGTACTCAGGATTTGTCAGTATTGACAGTGGGTACTCGGGATTTGTTAGTCTTTGCAGGGGGTACTCGGGATTTGTCAGTATTTGCAGGGGGTAATCGGGATTTGTCAGTATTTGCAGGGGGTACTCGGGATGTGTCAGTATTTACAGGGGGTACTTGGGATTTGTCAGTATTTGCAGGGGGTCCTCGGGATGTGTCACTATTTGCAGGGGGTACTCGGGATGTGTCAGTATTTACAGGGGGTACTCGGGATGTGTCAGCATTTGCAAGGGGTACTCGGGATGTGTCAGCATTTGCAGGGGGTCCTCGGAATGTGTCAGTGTTTACAGGGGGTACTCCGGATGTGTCTGTATTAGCAGTGGGTACTCGGGATGTGTCAGTATTTGCAGGGGGTAGTCGGGATGTGCCAGTATTTACGGGGGTTACTCGGGATTTGTCAGTATTTGCAGGGGGGTACTCGGGATGTGTCAGTATTTGCAGGGGGTACACGGGATATGTCATTATTTGCAGTGGGTACTCGGGATGTGTCAGCATTTGCAGGGGGTCTTCGGGATGTGTCAGTATTTGCAGGGGGTACTCGTGATGTGTCAGTATTTGCAGGGGGTCCTCGGGATGTTTCAGTATTTGCAGGGGGTACTCGGGATGTGTCAGTGTTTGCAGGGGTTCCTCGGGATTTGTCAGTATTGACAGGGGATACTCGGGATGTGTCAGTATTTGCAGGGGTTCCTCGGGATTTGTCAGTATTTGCAGGGGGTACTCGGGATGTGTCAGTATATGCAGGGGGTACTCGGGCTGTGTCAGTATTTGCAGGGTTACTCGGGATGTGTCAGTATTTGCAGGGGGTACTCGAAATGTGTCAGTATTTGCAGGGGGTACTCAGGATGTGTCTGTATTTGCAGGGGGTACTCAGGGTGTGTCAGTATTTGCAGGGGGTAGTTGGGATGTGTCAGTATTTGCAGGGGGTACACAGGATGTGTCAGTATTTGCAGGGGGTACTCGGGATGTGTCAGTATTTGCATGGGATACTCGGGATGTGTCAGTATTTGCAGGGGGTACTCGGGATGTGTCAGTATTTGCAGGGGTTCCTCGGGATTTGTCAGTATTTGCAGGGGGTACTCGGGATGTGTCAGTATATGCAGGGGGTACTCGGGATGTGTCAGTATTTGCACGGTTACTCGGGATGTGTCAGTATTTGCAGGGGGTACTCGAAATGTGTCAGTATTTGCAGGGGGTACTCAGGATGTGTCTGTATTTGCAGGGGGTACTCAGGGTGTGTCAGTATTTGCAGGGGGTACTCGGGATGTGTCAGTATTTGCAGGGGGTACACAGGATGTGTCAGTATTTGCAGAGGGTACTCGGGATGTGTCAGTATTTGCAGGGGGTGCTTGGGATGTGTCAGTGTTTGCAGGGGTTACTCGGGATGTGTCAGTATTTCCAGGGGTAATCGGGATTTGTCAGTATTTGCAGGGGGCACTCGGGATGTGTCAGTATTTGCAGGGGGTACTCGGGATGTGTCAGTATTTACAGGGGGGACTCAGGATTTGTCAGTATTTGCAGGGGGTACTCGGGATGTGTCAGTATTTGCAGGGGGTACTCGGGATGTGTCAGCGTTTGCAGGGGGTACTCGGAATGTGTCAGTATTTACAGGGGGTACTCGGGATGTGTCTGTGTTTGCAGGGGGTACTCTGGATGTGTCAGTATTTGCAGGGGGTACTCGGGATGTGTCAGCATTTGCAGGGGGTACTCGGGATGTGTCCGCGTTTGCAGGGGGTACTCGGGATGTTTCAGTATTTGCAGGGGTACTCGGGATGTGTCAGTATTTGCAGGGGGTCCTCAGGTGTGTGTCAGTATTTGCAGGGGGTACTCGGGATGTGTCAGTGTTTGCAGGGGATACTCGGGATGTGTCAGTATTTGCAGGGGGTCCTCGGGATGTGTCAGTATTTGCAGGGGATACTCGGGATGTGTCAGTATTTGCAGGAGGTACTCGGGAGTGTGTCAGTATTTGCAGGGGATACTCGCGATGTGTCAGTATTTGCAGGGGATACTCGGGATGTGTCAGTATTTGCAGGGGGACCTCAGGATGTGTCAGTATTTGCAGGAGGTACTCGGGATGTGTCAGTATTTGCAGGGGATACTCGGGATGTGCCAGAATTTTCAGGGGGTACTCGGGATGTGTCAGTATTTCCAGGGGGTTCTCGGGATGTGTCAGTATTTGCAGGGGGTACTCGGGATGTGTCAGTATTTGCAGGGGGTACTCGGGATTTGTCTGTATTTGCAGTGGGTCCTCGGGATGTGTCAGTATTTGCAGGGGGTACTCGGGATGTGTCAGTATTTACAGGGGGTACTCGGGATTTGTCAGTATTTTCAGGGCCTACTCGGGGTGTCAGTATTTGCAGGGGGTACTCGGGATGTGTCAGTATTTGCAGGGGGTCCTCGGGATGTGTCAATATTTGCAGGGGGTACTCGGGATGTGTCAGTATTTGCAGGGGATACTCGGGATGTGTCAGTATTTGAAGGGGTTCTCGGGATTTGTCAGTGTTTGCAGGGGGTACTCGGGATGTGTCAATATTTGTAGGGGGTCCTCGGAATTTGTCAGTATTTGCAGGGGGTCCTCGGGGTGTGTCAGTATTTGCAGGGGGCTCTCGGGATGTGTCACTGTTTGTAGGGGGTACTCGGGATCTGTCAGTGTTTGCAGGGGTACCCGGGATTGTCAGTATTTGCAGGGGCTACTCGGGATGTGTCAGTATTTGCAGGGGTACTCGGGATGTGTCAGTATTTGCAGGGGGTCCTCCGGTGTGTGTCAGTATTTGCAGGGGTACTCGGGATGTGTCAGTATTTGCAGGAGGTACTTGGGAGTGTGTCAGTATTTGCAGGGGGTCCTCAGGTGTGTGTCAGTATTTGCAGGGGTTACTCGGGATGTGTCAGTATTTGCAGGGTTACTCGGGATGTGTCAGTATTTTCAGGGGATACTCGGGATGTGTCAGTATTTGCAGGGGGTAATCGGGGTGTGTCAGTATTTGCAGGGGGTACTCGGGATGTGTCTTTATTTGCAGGGGGTACGCGGGATTTGTCTGTATTTGCAGGGGGTCCTCGGGATGTGTCAGTATTTGCAGGGGGTCCTTGGGATGTGTCAGCATTTGCAGGGTTACTCAGGCTGTGTCAGTATTTGCAGGGGGTACTCGGGATGTGTCAGTATTTGCAGGGGGTGCTCGGGATGTGTCTGTATTTGCAGGGGTAGTCGGGAAGTCTCAGTATTTGCAGGGGATAGTTGGGATTTGTCAGTATTTGCAGGGGGTACTCGGGATTTGTCTGTATTTGCAGGGGGAAATCGGGATTTGTCAGTATTTGCAGGGGGAACTCGGGATGTGTCCGTATTTGCAGGGGGTACTAGGGATGTGTCAGCATTTGCAGGGGGTCCTCGGGATGTGTCACTATTTGCAGGGGGTACTCGGGATGTGTCAGTATTTACAGGGGGTACTCGGGATGTGTCAGCATTTGCAAGGGGTACTCGGGTTGTGTCAGCATTTGCAGGGGGTACTCGGAATGTGTCAGTGTTTACAGGGGGTACTCCGGATGTGTCTGTATTAGCAGTGAGTACTCGGGATGTGTCAGTATTTGCAGGGGGTAGTCGGGATGTGCCAGTATTTACGGGGGTTACTCGGGATTTGTCAGTATTTGCAGGGGGGTACTCGGGATGTGTCAGTATTTGCAGGGGGTACACGGGATATGTCATTATTTGCAGGGGGTACTCGGGATGTGTCAGTATTTGCAGGGGGTCCTCGGGATGTTTCAGTATTTGCAGGGGGTACTCGGGATGTGTCAGTGTTTGCAGGGGTTCCTCGGGATTTGTCAGTATTGACAGGGGATACTCGGGATGTGTCAGTATTTGCAGGGGTTCCTCGGGATTTGTCAGTATTTGCAGGGGGTACTCGGGATGTGTCAGTATATGCAGGGGGTACTCGGGATGTGTCAGTATTTGCAGGGTTTCTCGGGATGTGTCAGTATTTGCAGGGGGTACTCGAAATGTGTCAGTATTTGCAGGGGGTACTCAGGATGTGTCTGTATTTGCAGGGGGTACTCATGGTGTGTCAGTATTTGCAGGGGGTACTCGGGATGTGTCAGTATTTGCAGGGGGTACACAGGATGTGTCAGTATTTGCAGGGGGTACTCGGGATGTGTCAGTATTTGCATGGGGTACTCGGGATGTGTCAGTATTTGCAGGGGGTACTCGGGATGTGTCAGTATTTGCAGGGGTTCCTCGGGATTTGTCAGTATTTGCAGGGGGTACTCGGGATGTGTCAGTATATGCAGGGGGTACTAGGGATGTGTCAGTATTTGCAGGGTTACTCGGGATGTGTCAGTATTTGCAGGGGTTACTCGAAATGTGTCAGTATTTGCAGGGGGTACTCAGGATGTGTCTGTATTTGCAGGGGGTACTCAGGGTGTGTCAGTATTTGCAGGGGGTACTCGGGATGTGTCAGTATTTGCAGGGGGAACACAGGATGTGTCAGTATTTGCAGGGGGTACTCGGGATGTGTCTGTATTTGCATGGCGTACTCGGGATGTGTCAGTATTTGCAGGGGGTACTCGGGATTTGTCAGTATTTGCAGAGGGTACTCGGGATGTGTCAGTATTTGCAGGGGGTGCTCGGGTTGTGTCAGTGTTTGCAGGGTTTACTCGGGATGTGTCAGTATTTCCAGGGGTAATCGGGATTTGTCAGTATTTGCAGGGGGCACTCGGGATGTGTCAGTATTTGCAGGGGGTACTCGGGATGTGTCAGTATTTGTAGGGGTCCTCGGGATGTGTCAGTATTTGCAGGGGGTACTCGGGATCTGTCAGTGTTTGCAGGGGTACCCGGGATTGTCAGTATTTGCAGGGGCTACTCGGGATGTGTCAGTATTTGCAGGGGTACTCGGGATGTGTCAGTATTTGCAGGGGGTCCTCCGGTGTGTGTCAGTATTTGCAGGGGTACTCGGGATGTGTCAGTATTTGCAGGAGGTACTTGGGAGTGTGTCAGTATTTGCAGGGGGTCCTCAGGTGTGTGTCAGTATTTGCAGGGGCTACTCGGGATGTGTCAGTATTTGCAGGGTTACTCGGGATGTGTCAGTATTTTCAGGGGATACTCGGGATGTGTCAGTATTTGCAGGGGGTAATCGGGGTGTGTCAGCATTTGCAGGGGGTACTCGGGATGTGTCTTTATTTGCAGGGGGTACGCGGGATTTGTCTGTATTTGCAGGGGGTCCTCGGGATGTGTCAGTATTTGCAGGGGGTCCTCGGGATGTGTCAGTATTTGTAGGGTTACTCAGGCTGTGTCAGTATTTGCAGGGGGTACTCGGGATGTGTCAGTATTTGCAGGGGGTGCTCGGGATGTGTCTGTATTTGCAGGGGTAGTCGGGAAGTCTCAGTATTTGCAGGGGATAGTTGGGATTTGTCAGTATTTGCAGGGGGTACTCGGGATTTGTCTGTATTTGCAGGGGGAAATCGGGATTTGTCAGTATTTGCAGGGGGAACTCGGGATGTGTCCGTATTTGCAGGGGGTACTAGGGATGTGTCAGCATTTGCAGGGGGTCCTCGGGATGTGTCACTATTTGCAGGGGGTACTCGGGATGTGTCAGTATTTACAGGGGGTACTCGGGATGTGTCAGTATTTGCAGGGGGTAATCGGGGTGTGTCAGTATTTGCAGGGGGTACTCGGGATGTGTCTTTATTTGCAGGGGGTACGCGGGATTTGTCTGTATTTGCAGGGGGTCCTCGGGATGTGTCAGTATTTGCAGGGGGTCCTCGGGATGTGTCAGTATTTGTAGGGTTACTCAGGCTGTGTCAGTATTTGCAGGGGGTACTCGGGATGTGTCAGTATTTGCAGGGGGTACTCGGGATTTGTCAGTATTTGCAGGGGGAAATCGGGATTTGTCAGTATTTGCAGGGGGAACTCGGGATGTGTCCGTATTTGCAGGGGGTACTAGGGATGTGTCAGCATTTGCAGGGGGTCCTCGGGATGTGTCACTATTTGCAGGGGGTACTCGGGATGTGTCAGTATTTACAGGGGGTACTCGGGATGTGTCAGCATTTGCAAGGGGTACTCGGGATGTGTCAGCATTTGCAGGGGGTACTCGGAATGTGTCAGTGTTTACAGGGGGTACTCCGGATGTGTCTGTATTAGCAGGGAGTACTCGGGATGTGTCAGTATTTGCAGGGGGTAGTCGGGATGTACCAGTATTTACGGGGGTTACTCGGGATTTGTCAGTATTTGCAGGGGGGTACTCGGGATGTGTCAGTATTTGCAGGGGGTACACGGGACATGTCATTATTTGCAGGGGGTACTCGGGATGTGTCAGTATTTGCAGGGGGTCCTCGGGATGTTTCAGTATTTGCAGGGGGTACTCGGGATGTGTCAGTGTTTGCAGGGGTTCCTCGGGATTTGTCAGTATTGACAGGGGATACTCGGGATGTGTCAGTATTTGCAGGGGTTCCTCGGGATTTGTCAGTATTTGCAGGGGGTACTCGGGATGTGTCAGTATATGCAGGGGGTACTCGGGATGTATCAGTATTTGCAGGGTTACTCGGGATGTGTCAGTATTTGCAGGGGGTACTCGAAATGTGTCAGTATTTGCAGGGGGTACTCAGGATGTGTCTGTATTTGCAGGGGGTACTCAGGGTGTGTCAGTATTTGCAGGGGGTCCTCGGGATGTGTCAGTATTTGCAGGGGGTACACAGGATGTGTCAGTATTTGCAGGGGGTACTCGGGATGTGTCAGTATTTGCATGGGGTACTCGGGATGTGTCAGTATTTGCAGGGGTTACTCGGGATGTGTCAGTATTTGCAGGGGTTCCTCGGGATTTGTCAGTATTTGCAGGGGGTACTCGGGATGTGTCAGTATATGCAGGGGGTACTCGGGATGTGTCAGTATTTGCAGGGTTACTCGGGATGTGTCAGTATTTGCAGGGGGTACTCGAAATGTGTCAGTATTTGCAGGGGGTACTCAGGATGTGTCTGTATTTGCAGGGGGTACTCAGGGTGTGTCAGTATTTGCAGGGGGTACTCGGGGTGTGTCAGTATTTGCAGGGGGAACACAGGATGTGTCAGTATTTGCAGGGGGTACTCGGGATGTGTCTGTATTTGCATGGGGTACTCGGGATGTGTCAGTATTTGCAGGGGGTACTCGGGATTTGTCAGTATTTGCAGAGGGTACTCGGGATGTGTCAGTATTTGCAGGGGGTGCTCGGGATGTGTCAGTGTTTGCAGGGGTTACTCGGGATGTGTCAGTATTTCCAGGGGTAATCGGGATTTGTCAGTATTTGCAGGGGGCACTTGGGATGTGTCAGTATTTGCAGGGGGTACTCGGGATGTGTCAGTATTTACAGGGGGGACTCGGGATGTGTCAGTATTTGCAGGGGGTACTCGGGATGTGTCAGCGTTTGCAGGGGGTACTCGGGAGGTGTCTGTATTTGCAGGGGGTACTCGGGATGTGTCAGTATTTGCAGGGGGTACTCGGGATGTGTCAGCATTTGCAGGGGGTACTCGGGATGTGTCAGCGTTTGCAGGGGGTACTCGGGATGTGTCAGTATTTTCAGGGCCTACTCGGGATGTGTCAGTATTTCAAGGGGGTACTCAATATGTGTCTTTATTTGCAAGGGTTCCTCGGGATGTGTCAGCATTTGCAGGCGTTCCTCAGGATGTGTCAGTATTTGCAGGGGGTACTCGGGATGTGTCAGTATTTTGGAGGGGGTACTCGGGATGTGTCAGTATTTGCAGGGGGTACTCGGGATGTGTCAGTATTTGCATGGGGTCCTCGGGATGTGTCAGTATTTGCAGGGGATACTCGGGATGTGTCAGTATTTGAAGGGGTTCTCGGGATCTGTCTGTATTTCCAGGGGGTCCTTGGGATTTGTCAGTATTTGCAGGGGGTACTCGGGATGTGACAGTATTTGCAGTGGGTACTCGGGATGTGTCAATATTTGTAGGGGGTACTCGGGACGTGTCAGTATTTGCAGGGTGTACTCGGGATGTGTCAGTATTTGCAGGGGGTCCTCGGGATGTGTCAGTATTTGTAGGGGGTACTCGGGATGTGTCAGTATTTGCAGGGGGTACTCGGGATGTGTCAGTGTTTGCAGTGGTACCCGGGATTGTCAGTATTTGCAGGGGCTACTCGGGATGTGTCAGTATTTGCAGGGGGTCCTCAGGTGTGTGTCAGTATTTGCAGGAGGTACTCGGGTGTGTGTCAGTATTTGCAGGGGGTACTCGGGATGTGTCAGTATTTGCAGGGGATACTCGGGATGTGTCAGTATTTGAAGGGGTTCTCGGGATTTGTCAGTGTTTGCAGGGGGTACTCGGGATGTGTCAATATTTGTAGGGGGTCCTCGGAATTTGTCAGTATTTGCAGGGGGTCCTCGGGGTGTGTCAGTATTTGCAGGGGGCTCTCGGGATGTGTCACTGTTTGTAGGGGGTACTCGGGATGTGTCAGTATTTGCAGGGGGTACTCGGGATGTGTCAGTATTTGCAGGGGTCCTCGGGATGTGTCAGTATTTGTAGGGGTCCTCGGGATGTGTCAGTATTTGCAGGGTGTACTCGGGATCTGTCAGTGTTTGCAGGGGTACCCGGGATTGTCAGTATTTGCAGGGGCTACTCGGGATGTGTCAGTATTTGCAGGGGTACTCGGGATGTGTCAGTATTTGCAGGGGGTCCTCTGGTGTGTGTCAGTATTTGAAGGGGTACTCGGGATGTGTCAGTATTTGCAGGAGGTACTTGGGAGTGTGTCAGTATTTGCAGGGGGTCCTCAGGTGTGTGTCAGTATTTGCAGGGGCTACTCGGGATGTGTCAGTATTTGCAGGGTTACTCGGGATGTGTCAGTATTTTCAGGGGATACTCGGGATGTGTCAGTATTTGCAGGGGGTAATCGGGGTGTGTCAGTATTTGCAGGCGGTACTCGGGATGTGTCTTTATTTGCAGGGGGTACGCGGGATTTGTCTGTATTTGCAGGGGGTCCTCGGGATGTGTCAGTATTTGCAGGGGGTCCTCGGGATGTGTCAGTATTTGCAGGGTTACTCAGGCTGTGTCAGTATTTGCAGGGGGTACTCGGGATGTGTCAGTATTTGCAGGGGGTGCTCGGGATGTGTCTGTATTTGCAGGGGGAAATCGGGATTTGTCAGTATTTGCAGGGGGTCCTCGGGATGTGTCAGTATTTGCAGGGGGTACACAGGATGTGTCAGTATTTGCAGGGGGTACTCGGGATGTGTCAGTATTTGCATGGGGTACTCGGGATGTGTCAGTATTTGCAGGGGGTACTCGGGATGTCTCAGTATTTGCAGGGGTTCCTCGGGATTTGTCAGTATTTGCAGGGGGTACTCGGGATGTGTCAGTATATGCAGGGGGTACTCGGGATGTGTCAGTATTTGCAGGGTTACTCGGGATGTGTCAGTATTTGCAGGGGGTACTCGAAATGTGTCAGTATTTGCAGGGGGTACTCAGGATGTGTCTGTATTTGCAGGGGGTACTCAGGGTGTGTCAGTATTTGCAGGGGGTACTCGGGATGTGTCAGTATTTGCAGGGGGAACACAGGATGTGTCAGTATTTGCAGGGGGTACTTGGGATGTGTCTGTATTTGCATGGGGTACTCGGGATGTGTCAGTATTTGCAGGGGGTACTCGGGATTTGTCAGTATTTGCAGAGGGTACTCGGGATGTGTCAGTATTTGCAGGGGGTGCTCGGGATGTGTCAGTGTTTGCAGGGGTTACTCGGGATGTGTCAGTATTTCCAGGGGTAATCGGGATTTGTCAGTATTTGCAGGGGGCACTTGGGATGTGTCAGTATTTGCAGGGGGTACTCGGGATGTGTCAGTATTTACAGGGGGGACTCGGGATGTGTCAGTATTTGCAGGGGGTACTCGGGATGTGTCAGCGTTTGCAGGGGGTACTCGGGATGTGTCTGTATTTGCAGGGGGTACTCGGGATGTGTCAGTATTTGCAGGGGGTACTCGGGATGTGTCAGCATTTGCAGGGGGTACTCGGGATGTGTCAGCGTTTGCAGGGGGTACTCGGGATGTGTCAGTATTTTCAGGGCCTACTCGGGATGTGTCAGTATTTCAAGGGGGTACTCAATATGTGTCTTTATTTGCAAGGGTTCCTCGGGATGTGTCAGCATTTGCAGGGGTTCCTCGGGATGTGTCAGTATTTGCAGGGGGTACTCGGGATGTGTCAGTATTTTGGAGGGGGTACTCGGGATGTGTCAGTATTTGCAGGGGGTACTCGGGATGTGTCAGTATTTGCATGGGGTCCTCGGGATGTGTCAGTATTTGCAGGGGATACTCGGGATGTGTCAGTATTTGAAGGGGTTCTCGGGATCTGTCTGTATTTCCTGGGGGTCCTTGGGATTTGTCAGTATTTGCAGGGGGTACTCGGGATGTGACAGTATTTGCAGTGGGTACTCGGGATGTGTCAATATTTGTAGGGGGTACTCGGGACGTGTCAGTATTTGCAGGGTGTACTCGGGATGTGTCAGTATTTGCAGGGGGTCCTCGGGATGTGTCAGTATTTGTAGGGGGTTCTCGGGATGTGTCAGTATTTGCAGGGGGTACTCGGGATGTGTCAGTGTTTGCAGTGGTACCCGGGATTGTCAGTATTTGCAGGGGCTACTCGGGATGTGTCAGTATTTGCAGGGGGTCCTCAGGTGTGTGTCAGTATTTGCAGGAGGTACTCGGGTGTGTGTCAGTATTTGCAGGGGGTACTCGGGATGTGTCAGTATTTGCAGGTGATACTCGGGATGTGTCAGTATTTGAAGGGGTTCTCGGGATTTGTCAGTGTTTGCAGGGGGTACTCGGGATGTGTCAATATTTGTAGGGGGTCCTTGGAATTTGTCAGTATTTGCAGGGGGTCCTCGTGGTGTGTCAGTATTTGCAGGGGGCTCTCGGGATGTGTCACTGTTTGTAGGGGGTACTCGGGATGTGTCAGTATTTGCAGGGGGTACTCGGGATGTGTCAGTATTTGCAGGGGGTCCTCGGGATGTGTCAGTATTTGTAGGGGTCCTCGGGATGTGTCAGTATTTGCAGGGGGTACTCGGGATCTGTCAGTGTTTGCAGGGGTACCCGGGATTGTCAGTATTTGCAGGGGCTACTCGGGATGTGTCAGTATTTGCAGGGGTACTCGGGATGTGTCAGTATTTGCAGGGGGTCCTCTGGTGTGTGTCAGTATTTGCAGGGGTACTCGGGATGTGTCAGTATTTGCAGGAGGTACTTGGGAGTGTGTCAGTATTTGCAGGGGGTCCTCAGGTGTGTGTCAGTATTTGCAGGGGCTACTCGGGATGTGTCAGTATTTGCAGGGTTACTCGGGATGTGTCAGTATTTTCAGGGGATACTCGGGATGTGTCAGTATTTGCAGGGGGTAATCGGGGTGTGTCAGTATTTGCAGGCGGTACTCGGGATGTGTCTTTATTTGCAGGGGGTACGCGGGATTTGTCTGTATTTGCAGGGGGTCCTCGGGATGTGTCAGTATTTGCAGGGGGTACTCGGGATGTGTCAGTATTTGCAGGGTTACTCAGGCTGTGTCAGTATTTGCAGGGGGTACTCGGGATGTGTCAGTATTTGCAGGGGGTGCTCGGGATGTGTCTGTATTTGCAGGGGTAGTCGGGAAGTCTCAGTATTTGCAGGGGATAGTCGGGATTTGTCAGTATTTGCAGGGGGTACTCGGGATTTGTCTGTATTTGCAGGGGGAAATCGGGATTTGTCAGTATTTGCAGGGGGAACTCGGGATGTGTCCGTATTTTCAGGGGGTACTAGGGATGTGTCAGCATTTGCAGGGGGTCCTCGGGATGTGTCACTATTTGCAGGGGGTACTCGGGATGTGTCAGTATTTACAGGGGGTACTCGGGATGTGTCTGCATTTGCAAGGGGTACTCGGGATGTGTCAGCATTTGCAGGGGGTACTCGGAATGTGTCAGTGTTTACAGGGGGTAGTCGGGATGTGCCAGTATTTACGGGGGTTACTCGGGATTTGTCAGTATTTGCAGGGGGGTACTCGGGATGTGTCAGTATTTGCAGGGGGTACACGGGATATGTCATTATTTGCAGGGGCTACTCGGGATGTGTCAGTATTTGCAGGGGGTCCTCGGGATGTTTCAGTATTTGCAGGGGGTACTCGGGATGTGTCAGTGTTTGCAGGGGTTCCTCGGGATTTGTCAGTATTGACAGGGGATACTCGGGATGTGTCAGTATTTGCAGGGGTTCCTCGGGATTTGTCAGTATTTGCAGGGGGTACTCGGGATGTGTCAGTATATGCAGGGGGTACTCGGGATGTGTCAGTATTTGCAGGGTTACTCGGGATGTGTCAGTATTTGCAGGGGGTACTCGAAATGTGTCAGTATTTGTAGGGGGTACTCAGGATGTGTCTGTATTTGCAGGGGGTACTCAGGGTGTGTCAGTATTTGCAGGGGGTACTCGGGATGTGTCAGTATTTGCAGGGGGTACACAGGATGTGTCAGTATTTGCAGGGGGTACTCGGGATGTGTCAGTATTTGCATGGGGTACTCGGGATGTGTCAGTATTTGCAGGGGGTACTCGGGATGTGTCAGTATTTGCAGGGTTACTCGGGATGTGTCAGAATTTGCAGGGGGTACTCGAAATGTGTCAGTATTTGCAGGGGGTACTCAGGATGTGTCTGTATTTGCAGGGGGTACTCAGGGTGTGTCAGTATTTGCAGGGGGTACTCGGGATGTGTCAGTATTTGCAGGGGGAACACAGGATGTGTCAGTATTTGCAGGGGGTACTCGGGATGTGTCTGTATTTGCATGGGGTACTCGGGATGTGTCAGTATTTGCAGGGGGTACTCGGGATTTGTCAGTATTTGCAGAGGGTACTCGGGATGTGTCAGTATTTGCAGGGGGTGCTCGGGATGTGTCAGTATTTGAAGGGGTTCTCGGGATCTGTCTGTATTTCCTGGGGGTCCTTGGGATTTGTCAGTATTTGCAGGGGGTACTCGGGATGTGACAGTATTTGCAGTGGGTACTCGGGATGTGTCAATATTTGTAGGGGGTACTCGGGACGTGTCAGTATTTGCAGGGTGTACTCGGGATGTGTCAGTATTTGCAGGGGGTCCTCGGGATGTGTCAGTATTTGTAGGGGGTTCTCGGGATGTGTCAGTATTTGCAGGGGGTACTCGGGATGTGTCAGTGTTTGCAGTGGTACCCGGGATTGTCAGTATTTGCAGGGGCTACTCGGGATGTGTCAGTATTTGCAGGGGGTCCTCAGGTGTGTGTCAGTATTTGCAGGAGGTACTCGGGTGTGTGTCAGTATTTGCAGGGGGTACTCGGGATGTGTCAGTATTTGCAGGGGATACTCGGGATGTGTCAGTATTTGAAGGGGTTCTCGGGATTTGTCAGTATTTGCAGGGGGTCCTCGGGGTGTGTCAGTATTTGCAGGGGGCTCTCGGGATGTGTCACTGTTTGTAGGTGGTACTCGGGATGTGTCAGTATTTGCAGGGGGTACTCGGGATGTGTCAGTATTTGCAGGGGGTCCTCGGGATGTGTCAGTATTTGTAGGGGTCCTCGGGATGTGTCAGTATTTGCAGGGGGTACTCGGGATCTGTCAGTGTTTGCAGGGGTACCCGGGATTGTCAGTATTTGCAGGGGCTACTCGGGATGTGTCAGTATTTGCAGGGGTACTCGGGATGTGTCAGTATTTGCAGGGGGTCCTCTGGTGTGTGTCAGTATTTGCAGGGGTACTCGGGATGTGTCAGTATTTGCAGGAGGTACTTGGGAGTGTGTCAGTATTTGCAGGGGGTCCTCAGGTGTGTGTCAGTATTTGCAGGGGCTACTCAGGATGTGTCAGTATTTGCAGGGTTACTCGGGATGTGTCAGTATTTTCAGGGGATACTCGGGATGTGTCAGTATTTGCAGGGGGTAATCGGGGTGTGTCAGTATTTGCAGGCGGTACTCGGGATGTGTCTTTATTTGCAGGGGGTACGCGGGATTTGTCTGTATTTGCAGGGGGTCCTCGGGATGTGTCAGTATTTGCAGGGGGTACTCGGGATGTGTCAGTATTTGCAGGGTTACTCAGGCTGTGTCAGTATTTGCAGGGGGTACTCGGGATGTGTCAGTATTTGCAGGGGGTGCTCGGGATGTGTCTGTATTTGCAGGGGTAGTCGGGAAGTCTCAGTATTTGCAGGGGATAGTCGGGATTTGTCAGTATTTGCAGGGGGTACTCGGGATTTCTCTGTATTTGCAGGGGGAAATCGGGATTTGTCAGTATTTGCAGGGGGAACTCGGGATGTGTCCGTATTTGCAGAGGGTACTAGGGATGTGTCAGCATTTGCAGGGAGTCCTCGGGATGTGTCACTATTTGCAGGGGGTACTCGGGATGTGTCAGTATTTACAGGGGGTACTCGGGATGTGTCTGCATTTGCAAGGGGTACTCGGGATGTGTCAGCATTTGCAGGGGGTACTCGGAATGTGTCAGTGTTTACAGGGGGTAGTCGGGATGTGCCAGTATTTACGGGGGTTACTCGGGATTTGTCAGTATTTGCAGGGGGGTACTCGGGATGTGTCAGTATTTGCAGGGGGTACACGGGATATGTCATTATTTGCAGGGGCTACTCGGGATGTGTCAGTATTTGCAGGGGGTCCTCGGGATGTTTCAGTATTTGCAGGGGGTACTCGGGATGTGTCAGTGTTTGCAGGGGTTCCTCGGGATTTGTCAGTATTGACAGGGGATACTCGGGATGTGTCAGTATTTGCAGGGGTTCCTCGGGATTTGTCAGTATTTGCAGGGGGTCCTCTGGTGTGTGTCAGTATTTGCAGGGGTACTCGGGATGTGTCAGTATTTGCAGGAGGTACTTGGGAGTGTGTCAGTATTTGCAGGGGGTCCTCAGGTGTGTGTCAGTATTTGCAGGGGCTACTCGGGATGTGTCAGTATTTGCAGGGTTACTCGGGATGTGTCAGTATTTTCAGGGGATACTCGGGATGTGTCAGTATTTGCAGGGGGTAATCGGGGTGTGTCAGTATTTGCAGGCGGTACTCGGGATGTGTCTTTATTTGCAGGGGGTACGCGGGATTTGTCTGTATTTGCAGGGGGTCCTCGGGATGTGTCAGTATTTGCAGGGGGTACTCGGGATGTGTCAGTATTTGCAGGGTTACTCGGGATGTGTCAGTATTTGCAGGGGGTACTCGAAATGTGTCAGTATTTGTAGGGGGTACTCAGGATGTGTCTGTATTTGCAGGGGGTACTCAGGGTGTGTCAGTATTTGCAGGGGGTACTCGGGATGTGTCAGTATTTGCAGGGGGTACACAGGATGTGTCAGTATTTGCAGGGGGTACTCGGGATGTGTCAGTATTTGCATGGGGTACTCGGGATGTGTCAGTATTTGCAGGGGGTACTCGGGATGTGTCAGTATTTGCAGGGTTACTCGGGATGTGTCAGAATTTGCAGGGGGTACTCGAAATGTGTCAGTATTTGCAGGGGGTACTCAGGATGTGTCTGTATTTGCAGGGGGTACTCAGGGTGTGTCAGTATTTGCAGGGGGTACTCGGGATGTGTCAGTATTTGCAGGGGGAACACAGGATGTGTCAGTATTTGCAGGGGGTACTCGGGATGTGTCTGTATTTGCATGGGGTACTCGGGATGTGTCAGTATTTGCAGGGGGTACTCGGGATTTGTCAGTATTTGCAGAGGGTACTCGGGATGTGTCAGTATTTGCAGGGGGTGCTCGGGATGTGTCAGTGTTTGCAGGGGTTACTCGGGATGTGTCAGTATTTCCAGGGGTAATCGGGATTTGTCAGTATTTGCAGGGGGCACTCGGGATGTGTCAGTATTTGCAGGGGGTACTCGGGATGTGTCAGTATTTACAGGGGGGACTCGGGATGTGTCAGTATTTGCAGGGGGTACTCGGGATGTGTCAGCGTTTGCAGGGGGTACTCGGGATGTGTCTGTATTTGCAGGGGGTACTCGGGATGTGTCAGTATTTGCAGGGGGTACTCGGGATGTGTCAGCATTTGCAGGGGGTACTCGGGATGTGTCAGCGTTTGCAGGGGGTACTCGGGATGTGTCAGTATTTTCAGGGCCTACTCGGGATGTGTCAGTATTTCAAGGGGGTACTCAATATGTGTCTTTATTTGCAAGGGTTCCTCGGGATGTGTCAGCATTTGCAGGGGTTCCTCGGGATGTGTCAGTATTTGCAGGGGGTACTCGGGATATGTCAGTATTTTGGAGGGGGTACTCGGGATGTGTCAGTATTTGCAGGGGGTACTCGGGATGTGTCAGTATTTGCAGGGGGTACACAGGATGTGTCTGTATTTGCAGGGGGTACTCGGGATGTGTCAGTATTTGCATGGGGTACTCGGGATGTGTCAGTATTTGCAGGGGGTACTCGGGATGTGTCAGTATTTGCAGGGGTTCCTCGGGATTTGTCAGTATTTGCAGGGGATACTCGGGATGTGTCAGTATATGCAGGGGGTACTCGGGATGTGTCAGTATTTGCAGGGTTACTCGGGATGTGTCAGTATTTGCAGGGGGTACTCGAAATGTGTCAGTATTTGCAGGGGGTACTCAGGATGTGTCTGTTTTAGCAGGGGGTACTCAGGGTGTGTCAGTATTTGCAGGGGGTACTCGGGATGTGTCAGTATTTGCAGGGGGAACACAGGATGTGTCAGTATTTGCAGGGGGTACTCGGGATGTGTCTGTATTTGCATGGGGTACTCGGGATGTGTCAGTATTTGCAGGGGGTACTCGGGATTTGTCAGTATTTGCAGAGGGTACTCGGGCTGTGACAGTATTTGCAGGGGGTGCTCGGGATGTGTCAGTGTTTGCAGGGGTTACTCGGGATGTGTCAGTATTTCCAGGGGTAATCGGGATTTGTCAGGATTTGCAGGGGGCACTCGGGATGTGTCAGTATTTGCAGGGGGTACTCGGGATGTGTCAGTATTTACAGGGGGGACTCGGGATGTGTCAGTATTTGCAGGGGGTACTCGGGATGTGTCAGTATTTGCAGGGGGTACTCGGGATGTGTCAGCATTTGCAGGGGGTACTCGGGATGTGTCAGCGTTTGCAGGGGGTACTCGGGATGTGTCAGTATTTTGGAGGGGGTACTCGGGATGTGTCAGTATTTGCAGGGGGTACTCGGGATGTGTTAGTATTTGCATGGGGTCCTCGGGATGTGTCAGTATTTGAAGGGGTTCTCGGGATCTGTCTGTATTTCCAGGGGGTCCTTGGGATTTGTCAGTCTTTGCAGGGGGTACTCGGGATGTGACAGTATTTGCAGTGGGTACTCGGGATGTGTCAATATTTGTAGGGGGTACTCGGGACGTGTCAGTATTTGCAGGGTGTACTCGGGATGTGTCAGTATTTGCAGGGGGTCCTCGGGATGTGTCAGTATTTGTAGGGGGTACTCGGGATGTGTCAGTATTTGCAGGGGGTACTCGGGATGTGTCAGTGTTTGCAGTGGTACCCGGGATTGTCAGTATTTGCAGGGGCTACTCGGGATGTGTCAGTATTTGCAGGGGGTCCTCAGGTGTGTGTCAGTATTTGCAGGAGGTACTCGGGTGTGTGTCAGTATTTGCAGGGGATACTCGGGATGTGCCAGAATTTTCAGGGGCTACTCGGGATGTGTCAGTATTTGCAGGGGGTACTCGGGATGTGTCTTTATTTGCAGGGGGTACTCGGGATGTGTCAGTATATGCATGGGGTACTCGGGATGTGTCAGTATTTGCAGGGGGTACTCGGGATTTGTCTGTATTTGCAGGGGGTCCTCGGGATGTGTCAGTATTTACAGGGGGTGCTCGGGATGTGTCTGTATTTGCAGGGGTAGTCGGGATGTCTCAGTATTTGCAGGGGTTAGTCGGGATTTGTCAGTATTTGCAGGGGGTACTCGGGATGTGTCAGTATATGCAGGGGGTACTCGGGATGTGTCAGTATTTGCAGGGTTACTCGGGATGTGTCAGTATTTGCAGGGGGTACTCGAAATGTGTCAGTATTTGCAGGGGGTACTCAGGATGTGTCTGTATTTGCAGGGGGTACTCAGGGTGTGTCAGTATTTGCAGGGGGTACTCGGGATGTGTCAGTATTTGCAGGGGGAACACAGGATGTGTCAGTATTTGCAGGGGGTACTCGGGATGTGTCTGTATTTGCATGGGGTACTCGGGATGTGTCAGTATTTGCAGGGGGTACTCGGGATTTGTCAGTATTTGCAGAGGGTACTCGGGATGTGTCAGTATTTGCAGGGGGTGCTCGGGATGTGTCAGTGTTTGCAGGGGTTACTCGGGATGTGTCAGTATTTCCAGGGGTAATCGGGATTTGTCAGTATTTGCAGGGGGCACTCGGGATGTGTCAGTATTTGCAGGGGGTACTCGGGATGTGTCAGTATTTACAGGGGGGACTCGGGATGTGTCAGTATTTGCAGGGGGTACTCGGGATGTGTCAGCGTTTGCAGGGGGTACTCGGGATGTGTCTGTATTTGCAGGGGGTACTCGGGATGTGTCAGTATTTGCAGGGGGTACTCGGGATGTGTCAGCATTTGCAGGGGGTACTCGGGATGTGTCAGCGTTTGCAGGGGGTACTCGGGATGTGTCAGTATTTTCAGGGCCTACTCGGGATGTGTCAGTATTGCAAGGGAGTACTCAATATGTGTCTTTATTTGCAAGGGTTCCTCGGGATGTGTCAGCATTTGCAGGGGTTCCTCGGGATGTGTCAGTATTTGCAGGGGGTACTCGGGATGTGTCAGTATTTTGGAGGGGGTACTCGGGATGTGTCAGTATTTGCAGGGGGTACTCGGGATGTGTCAGTATTTGCAGGGGGTACACAGGATGTGTCAGTATTTGCAGGGGGTACTCGGGATGTGTCAGTATTTGCATGGGGTACTCGGGATGTGTCAGTATTTGCAGGTGGTACTCGGGATGTGTCAGTATTTGCAGGGGTTCCTCGGGATTTGTCAGTATTTGCAGGGGATACTCGGGATGTGTCAGTATATGCAGGGGGTACTCGGGATGTGTCAGTATTTGCAGGGTTACTCGGGATGTGTCAGTATTTGCAGGGGGTACTCGAAATGTGTCAGTATTTGCAGGGGGTACTCAGGATGTGTCTGTATTTGCAGGGGGTACTCAGGGTGTGTCAGTATTTGCAGGGGGTACTCGGGATGTGTCAGTATTTGCAGGGGGAACACAGGATGTGTCAGTATTTGCAGGGGGTACTCGGGATGTGTCTGTATTTGCATGGGGTACTCGGGATGTGTCAGTATTTGCAGGGGGTACTCGGGATTTGTCAGTATTTGCAGAGGGTACTCGGGCTGTGTCAGTATTTGCAGGGGGTGCTCGGGATGTGTCAGTGTTTGCAGGGGTTACTCGGGATGTGTCAGTATTTCCAGGGGTAATCGGGATTTGTCAGGATTTGCAGGGGGCACTCGGGATGTGTCAGTATTTGCAGGGGGTACTCGGGATGTGTCAGTATTTACAGGGGGGACTCGGGATGTGTCAGTATTTGCAGGGGGTACTCGGGATGTGTCAGCGTTTGCAGGGGGTACTCGGGATGTGTCTGTATTTGCAGGGGGTACTCGGGATGTGTCAGTATTTGCAGGGGGTACTCGGGATGTGTCAGCATTTGCAGGGGGTACTCGGGATGTGTCAGCGTTTGCAGGGGGTACTCGGGATGTGTCAGTATTTTGGAGGGGGTACTCGGGATGTGTCAGTATTTGCAGGGGGTACTCGGGATGTGTTAGTATTTGCATGGGGTCCTCGGGATGTGTCAGTATTTGAAGGGGTTCTCGGGATCTGTCTGTATTTCCAGGGGGTCCTTGGGATTTGTCAGTCTTTGCAGGGGGTACTCGGGATGTGACAGTATTTGCAGTGGGTACTCGGGATGTGTCAATATTTGTAGGGGGTACTCGGGACGTGTCAGTATTTGCAGGGTGTACTCGGGATGTGTCAGTATTTGCAGGGGGTCCTCGGGATGTGTCAGTATTTGTAGGGGGTACTCGGGATGTGTCAGTATTTGCAGGGGGTACTCGGGATGTGTCAGTGTTTGCAGTGGTACCCGGGATTGTCAGTATTTGCAGGGGCTACTCGGGATGTGTCAGTATTTGCAGGGGGTCCTCAGGTGTGTGTCAGTATTTGCAGGAGGTACTCGGGTGTGTGTCAGTATTTGCAGGGGATACTCGCGATGTGTCAGTATTTGCAGGGGATACTCGGGATGTGCCAGAATTTTCAGGGGCTACTCGGGATGTGTCAGTATTTGCAGGGGGTACTCGGGATGTGTCTTTATTTGCAGGGGGTACTCGGGATGTGTCAGTATATGCATGGGGTACTCGGGATGTGTCAGTATTTGCAGGGGGTACTCGGGATTTGTCTGTATTTGCAGGGGGTCCTCGGGATGTGTCAGTATTTACAGGGGGTGCTCGGGATGTGTCTGTATTTGCAGGGGTAGTCGGGATGTCTCAGTATTTGCAGGGGTTAGTCGGGATTTGTCAGTATTTGCAGGGGTACTCGGGATTTGCTAGTCTTTGCAGGGGGTACTCGGGATTTGTCAGTAATTGCAGGGGGAACTTGGGATTTGTCAGTATTTGCAGGGGGTACTCGGGATGTGTCAGTATTTACAGGGGGTACTCGGGATGTGTCAGTATTTGCAGGGGGTACTCGGGATGTGTCAGCATTTGCAGGGGGTACTCGGGATGTGTCAGTATTTGCATGGGGTACTCGGGATGTGTCAGTATTTGCAGGGGGTACTCGGGATGTGTCAGTATTTGCAGGGGTTCCTCGGGATTTGTCAGTATTTGCAGGGGGTACTCGGGATGTGTCAGTATTTGCAGCATTACTCGGGATGTGTCAGTATTTGCAGGGGATACTCGAAATGTGTCAGTATTTGCAGGGGGTACTCAGGATGTGTCTGTATTTGCAGGGGGTACTCAGGGTGTGTCAGTATTTGCAGGGGGCACTCGGGATGTGTCAGTATTTGCAGGGGGAACATAGGATGTGTCAGTATTTGCAGGGGGTACTCAGGATGTGTCAGTATTTGCAGGGGGTACTCGGGATTTGTCAGTATTTGCAGAGGGTACTCGGGATGTGTCAGTATTTGCAGGGGGTGCTCGGGATGTGTCAGTGTTTGCAGGGGTTACTCGGGATGTGTCAGTATTTCCAGGGGTAATCGGGATTTGTCAGTATTTGCAGGGGGCACTCGGGATGTGTCAGTATTTGCAGGGGGTACTCGGGATGTGTCAGTATTTACAGGGGGGACTCAGGATTTGTCAGTATTTGCAGGGGGTACTCGGGATGTGTCAGTATTTGCAGGGGGTACTCGGGATGTGTCAGCGTTTGCAGGGGGTACTCGGAATGTGTCCGTATTTACAGGGGGTACTCGGGATGTGTCTGTATTTGCAGGGGGTACTCGGGATGTGTCAGTATTTGCAGGGGGTACTCGGGATGTGTCAGCGTTTGCAGGGGGTACTCGGGATGTGTCAGCGTTTGCAGGGGGTACTCGGAATGTGTCAGTATTTACAGGGTGTACTCGGGATGTGTCTGTATTTGCAGGGGGTACTCGGGATGTGTCAGTATTTGCAGGGGGTACTCAGGATGTGTCAGTATTTACAGGGGGTACACGGGATTTGTCAGGATTTGCAGGGGGTACTCGGGATGTGTCAGTATTTGCAGGGGGTACTCGGGATGTGTCAGCATTTGCCGGGGGTACTCGGAATGTGTCAGTATTTGCAGGGGGCACTCGGGATGTGTCAGTATTTGCAGGGGGTCCTCGGGATGTGTCAGTATTTGCAGCGGGTACCCGGGATTGTCAGTATTTGCAGTGGGTACTCGGGATGTGTCAGTATTGGCAGAGGGTACTGCGGATGTTTCAGTATTTGCAGGTGGCCCTCGGGATGCGTCAGTATTTGCAGGGGGTACTCGGGATGTGTCAGTATTTCCAGGGGGCCATCGGGATGTGTCAGTATTTGCAGGGGGTACTCGGGATGTGTCAGTATTTTCAGGGGAACTCGGGATGTGTCAGTATTTTCAGGGCCTACTCGGGATGTGTCAGTATTTCAAGGGGGTACTCAATATGTGTCTTTATTTGCAAGGGTTCCTCGGGATGTGTCAGCATTTGCAGGGGTTCCTCGGGATGTGTCAGTATTTGCAGGGGGTACTCGGGATGTGTCAGTATTTTGGAGGGGGTACTCGGGATGTGTCAGTATTTGCAGGGGGTACTCGGGATGTGTCAGTAATTGCATGGGGTCCTCGGGATGTGTCAGTATTTGCAGGGGATACTCGGGATGTGTCAGTATTTGAAGGGGTTCTCGGGATCTGTCTGTATTTCCAGGGAGTCCTTGGGATTTGTCAGTATTTGCAGGGGGTACTCGGGATGTGACAGTATTTGCAGTGGGTACTCGGGATGTGTCAATATTTGTAGGGGGTACTCGGGACGTGTCAGTATTTGCAGGGTGTACTCGGGATGTGTCAGTATTTGCAGGGGGTCCTCGGGATGTGTCAGTATTTGCAGGGGGTACTCGGGATGTGTCAGTGTTTGCAGTGGTACCCGGGATTGTCAGTATTTGCAGGGGCTACTCGGGATGTGTCAGTATTTGCAGGGGTACTCCGGATGTGTCAGTATTTGCAGGGGGTCCTCAGGTGTGTGTCAGTATTTGCAGGAGGTACTCGGGAGTGTGTCAGTATTTGCAGGGGATACTCGCGATGTGTCAGTATTTGCAGGGGATACTCGGGATATGTCATTATTTGCAGTGGGTACTCGGGATGTGTCAGCATTTGCAGGGGGTCTTCGGGATGTGTCAGTATTTGCAGGGGGTACTCGGGATGTGTCAGTATTTGCAGGGGGTCCTCGGGATGTTTCAGTATTTGCAGGGGGTACTCGGGATGTGTCAGTTTTTGCAGGGGTTCCTCGGGATTTGTCAGTATTGACAGGGGATACTCGGAATGTGTAAGTATTTGCAGGGGTTCCTTGGGATTTGTCAGTATTTGCAGGGGGTACTCGGGATTTGTCAGTATATGCAGGGGGTACTCGGGATGTGTCAGTATTTACAGGGGGTGCTCGGGATGTGTCTGTATTTGCAGGGGTAGTCGGGATGTCTCAGTATTTGAAGGGGATAGTCGGGATTTGTCAGCATTTGCAGGGGTACTCGGGATTTGCTAGTCTTTGCAGGGGGTACTCGGGATTTGTCAGTATTTGCAGGGGGAACTTGGGATTTGTCAGTA
The DNA here is from genome assembly GCF_052327205.1 of Somniosus microcephalus. Lineage (NCBI taxonomy): Eukaryota > Metazoa > Chordata > Chondrichthyes > Squaliformes > Somniosidae > Somniosus > Somniosus microcephalus. The sequence continues at coordinate 345,077,124 of NC_140987.1, forward strand.
TTTGCAGGGTTACTCAGGATGTGTCAGTATTTACAGGGGGTGCTCGGGATGTGTCTGTATTTGCAGGGGTAGTCGGGAAGTCTCAGTATTTGCAGGGGATAGTCGGGATTTGTCAGTATTTGCAGGGGTACTCAGGATTTGTCAGTATTTACAGTGGGTACTCGGGATTTGTTAGTCTTTGCAGGGGGTACTCGGGATTTGTCAGTATTTGCAGGGGGAAATCGGGATTTGTCAGTATTTGCAGGGGGAACTCGGGATGTGTCCGTATTTGCAGGGGGTACTAGGGATGTGTCAGCATTTGCAGGGGGTCCTCGGGATGTGTCACTATTTGCAGGGGGTACTCGGGATGTGTCAGTATTTACAGGGGGTACTCGGGATGTGTCACTATTTGCAGGGGGTACTCGGGATGTGACAGTATTTGCAGTGGGTACTCGGGATGTGTCAATATTTGTAGGGGGTACTCGGGACGTGTCAGTATTTGCAGGGTGTACTCGGGATGTGTCAGTATTTGCAGGGGGTCCTCGGGATGTGTCAGTATTTGTAGGGGTTACTCGGGATGTGTCAGTATTTGCAGGGGGTACTCGGGATGTGTCAGTGTTTGCAGTGGTACCCGGGATTGTCAGTATTTGCAGGGGCTACTCGGGATGTGTCAGTATTTGCAGGGGTACTCCAGATGTGTCAGTATTTGCAGGGCGTCCTCAGGTGTGTGTCAGTATTTGCAGGAGGTACTCGGGAGTGTGTCAGTATTTGCAGGGGATACTCGCGATGTGTCAGTATTTGCAGGGGATACTCGGGATGTGCCTGAATTTTCAGGGGCTACTCGGGATGTGTCAGTATTTCCAGGGGGTTCTCGGGATGTGTCAGTATTTGCAGGGGGTACTCGGGATGTGTCTTTATTTGCAGGGGGTACTCGGGATGTGTCAGTATATGCATGGGGTACTCGGGATGTGTCAGTATTTGCAGGGGGTACTCGGGATTTGTCTGTATTTGCAGGGGGTCCTCGGGATGTGTCAGTATTTACAGGGGGTGCTCGGGATGTGTCTGTATTTGCAGGGGTAGTCGGGATGTCTCAGTATTTGCAGGGGATAGTCGGGATTTGTCAGCATTTGCAGGGGTACTCGGGATTTGCTAGTCTTTGCAGGGGGTACTCGGGATTTGTCAGTATTTGCAGGGGGAACTTGGGATTTGTCAGTATTTGCAGGGTTACTCAGGATGTGTCAGTATTTACAGGGGGTGCTCGGGATGTGTCTGTATTTGCAGGGGTAGTCGGGATGTCTCAGTATTTGCAGGGGTACTCAGGATTTGTCAGTATTTACAGTGGGTACTCGGGATTTGTTAGTCTTTGCAGGGGGTACTCGGGATTTGTCAGTATTTGCAGGGGGAAATCGGGATTTGTCAGTATTTGCAGGGGGAACTCGGGATGTGTCCGTATTTGCAGGGGGTACTAGGGATGTGTCAGCATTTGCAGGGGGTCCTCGGGATGTGTCACTATTTGCAGGGGGTACTCGGGATGTGTCAGTATTTGCAGGGGGTACTCGGGATGTGTCTTTATTTGCAGGGGGTACTCGGGATGTGTCAGTATATGCATGGGGTACTCGGGATGTGTCAGTATTTGCAGGGGGTACTCGGGATTTGTCTGTATTTGCAGGGGGTCCTCGGGATGTGTCAGTATTTACAGGGGGTGCTCGGGATGTGTCTGTATTTGCAGGGGTAGTCGGGATGTCTCAGTATTTGCAGGGGATAGTCGGGATTTGTCAGCATTTGCAGGGGTACTCGGGATTTGCTAGTCTTTGCAGGGGGTACTCGGGATTTGTCAGTATTTGCAGGGGGAACTTGGGATTTGTCAGTATTTGCAGGGTTACTCAGGATGTGTCAGTATTTACAGGGGGTGCTCGGGATGTGTCTGTATTTGCAGGGGTAGTCGGGATGTCTCAGTATTTGCAGGGGTACTCAGGATTTGTCAGTATTTACAGTGGGTACTCGGGATTTGTTAGTCTTTGCAGGGGGTACTCGGGATTTGTCAGTATTTGCAGGGGGAAATCGGGATTTGTCAGTATTTGCAGGGGGAACTCGGGATGTGTCCGTATTTGCAGGGGGTACTAGGGATGTGTCAGCATTTGCAGGGGGTCCTCGGGATGTGTCACTATTTGCAGGGGGTAGTCGGGATGTGCCAGTATTTACGGGGGTTACTCGGGATTTGTCAGTATTTGCAGGGGGGTACTCGGGATGTGTCAGTATTTGCAGGGGGTACACGGGATATGTCATTATTTGCAGTGGGTACTCGGGATGAGTCAGCATTTGCAGGGGGTACTCAGGATGTGTCAGCATTTGCAGGGGGTCTTCGGGATGTGTCAGTATTTGCAGGGGGTACTCGGGATGTGTCAGTATTTGCAGGGGGTCCTCGGGATGTTTCAGTATTTGCAGGGGGTACTCGGGATGTGTCAGTTTTTGCAGGGGTTCCTCGGGATTTGTCAGTATTGACAGGGGATACTCGGAATGTGTAAGTATTTGCAGGGGTTCCTTGGGATTTGTCAGTATTTGCAGGGGGTACTCGGGATTTGTCAGTATATGCAGGGGGTACTCGGGATGTGTCAGTATTTGCAGGGTTACTCGGGATGTGTCAGTATTTGCAGGGGGTACTCGAAATGTGTCAGTATTTGCAGGGGGTTCTCGGGATGTGTCAGTATTTGCAGGGGGTACACAGGATGTGTCAGTATTTGCAGGGGGTACTCGGGATGTGTCAGTATTTGCATGGGGTACTCGGGATGTGTCAGTATTTGCAGGGGGTACTCGGGATGTGTCAGTATTTGCAGGGGTTCCTCGGGATTTGTCAGTATTTGCAGGGGGTACTCGGGATGTGTCAGTATATGCAGGGGGTACTCGGGATGTGTCAGTATTTGCAGGGTTACTCGAGATGTGTCAGTATTTGCAGGGGGTACACGAAATGTGTCAGTATTTGCAGGGGGTACTCAGGATGTGTCTGTATTTGCAGGGGGTACTCAGGGTGTGTCAGTATTTGCAGGGGGTACTCGGGATGTGTCAGTATTTGCAGGGGGAACACAGGATGTGTCAGTATTTGCAGGGGGTACTCGGGATGTGTCTGTATTTGCATGGGGTGCTCGGGATGTGTCAGTATTTGCAGGGGGTACTCGGGATTTGTCAGTATTTGCAGAGGGTACTCGAGATGTGTCAGTATTTGCAGGGGGTGCTCGGGATGTGTCAGTGTTTGCAGGGGTTACTCGGGATGTGTCAGTATTTCCAGGGGTAATCGGGATTTGTCAGTATTTGCAGGGGGCACTCGGGATGTGTCAGTATTTGCAGGGGGTACTCGGGATGTGTCAGTATTTACAGGGGGGACTCAGGATTTGTCAGTATTTGCAGGGGGTACTCGGGATGTGTCAGTATTTGCAGGGGGTACTCGGGATGTGTCAGCGTTTGCAGGGGGTACTCGGGATGTGTCTGTATTTGCAGGGGGTACTCGGGATGTGTCAGTATTTGCAGGGGGTACTCGGGATGTGTCAGCATTTGCAGGGGTTACTCGGGATGTGTCAGCGTTTGCAGATGGTACTCGGGATGTGTCAGTATTTTCAAGGCCTACTCGGGATGTGTCAGTATTTCAAGGGGGTACTCAATATGTGTCTTTACTTGCAAGGGTTCCTCGGGATGTGTCAGCATTTGCAGGGGTTCCTCGGGATGTGTCAGTATTTGCAGGGGGTACTCGGGATGTGTCAGTATTTTGGAGGGTGTACTCGGGATGTGTCAGTATTTGCAGGGGGTACTCGGGATGTGTCAGTATTTCCAGGGGGTCCTTGGGATTTGTCAGTATTTGCAGGGGTTACTCGGGATGTGACAGTATTTGCAGTGGGTACTCGGGATGTGTCAATATTTGTAGGGGGTACTCGGGACGTGTCAGTATTTGCAGGGTGTACTCGGGATGTGTCAGTATTTGCAGGGGGTCCTCGGGATGTGTCAGTATTTGTTGGGGGTAATCGGGATGTGTCAGTATTTGCAGGGGGTACTCGGGATGTGTCAGTGTTTGCAGTGGTACCCGGGATTGTCAGTATTTGCAGGGGCTACTCGGGATGTGTCAGTATTTGCAGGGGGTCCTCAGGTGTGTGTCAGTATTTGCAAGAGGTACTCGGGAGTGTGTCAGTATTTGCAGGGGATACTCGCGATGTGTCAGTATTTGCAGGGGATACTCGGGATGTGCCAGAATTTACAGGGGCTACTCGGGATGTGTCAGTATTTCCAGGGGGTTCTCGGGATGTGTCAGTATTTGCAGGGGGTACTCGGGATGTGTCTTTATATGCATGGGGTACTCGGGATGTGTCAGTATTTGCAGGGGGTACTCGGGATTTGTCTGTATTTGCAGGGGGTCCTCGGGATGTGTCAGTATTTACAGGGGGTGCTCGGGATGTGTCTGTATTTGCAGGGGTAGTCGGGATGTCTCAGTATTTGCAGGGGATAGTCGGGATTTGTCAGTATTTGCAGGGGTACTCGGGATTTGCTAGTCTTTGCAGGGGGTACTCGGGATTTGTCAGTATTTGCAGGGGGAACTTGGGATTTGTCAGTATTTGCAGGGGGACCTCGGGATGTGTCAATATTTGCAGGGGGTACTCGGGATGTGTCAGTATTTACAGGGGGTACTCAGGATGTGTCAGTATTTGCAGGGGGTACTCGGGATGTGTCAGCATTTGCAGGGGGTACTCGGGATGTGTCAGCATTTGCAGGGTGTACTCGGAATGTGTCAGCGTTTACAGGGGGTCCTCGGGATGTGTCAGTATTTCCAGGGGGTTCTCGGGATGTGCCAGTATTTGCAGGGGGTACTCGGGATGTGTCAGTATTTGCAGGGGGTAATCGGGGTGTGTCAGTATTTGCAGGGGGTACTCGGGCTGTGTCTTTATTTGCAGGGGGTACTCGGGATGTGTCAGTGCATGCATGGGGTACTCGGGATGTGTCAGTATTTGCAGGGGTTACTCGGGATTTGTCTGTATTTGCAGGGGGTCCTCGGGATGTGTCAGTATTTGCAGGGGGTCCTCGGGAGGTGTCAGTATTTGCAGGGCTACTCAGGATGTGTCAGTATTTACAGGGGGTGCTCGGGATGTGTCTGTATTTGCAGGGGTAGTCGGGAAGTCTCAGTATTTGCAGGGGATAGTCGGGATTTGTCAGTATTTGCAGGGGTACTCGGGATTTGCTAGTCTTTGCAGGGGGTACTCTGGATTTGTCAGTATTTGCAGGGGGAACTTGGGATTTGTTAGTATTTGCAGGGGGACCTCGGGATGTGTCAATATTTGCAGGGGGTACTCGGGATGTGTCAGTATTTACAGGGGGTACTCGGGATGTGTCAGTATTTGCAGGGGGTACTCGGGATTTGTCAGTATTTGCAGGGGGAAATTGGGATTTGTCAGTATTTGCAGGGGGAACTCGGGATGTGTCCGTATTTGCAGGGGGTACTCGGGATGTGTCAGCATTTGCAGGGGGTCCTCGGGATGTGTCACTATTTGCAGGGGGTACTCGGGATGTGTCAGTATTTACAGGGGGTACTCGGGATGTGTCAGCATTTGCAAGGGGTACTCGGGATGTGTCAGCATTTGCAGGGGGTACTCGGAATGTGTCAGTGTTTACAGGGGGTACTCCGGATGTGTCTGTATTAGCAGTGGGTACTCGGGGTGTGTCAGTATTTGCAGGGGGTACACGGGATATGTCATTATTTGCAGTGGGTACTCGGGATGTGTCAGCATTTGCAGGGGGTACTCGGGATGTGTCAGCATTTGCAGGGGGTCTTCGGGATGTGTCAGTATTTGCAGGGGGTACTCGGGATGTGTCAGTATTTGCAGGGGGTCCTCGGGATGTTTCAGTATTTGCAGGGGTACTCGGGATGTGTAAGTATTTGCAGGGGTTCCTTGGGATTTGTCAGTATTTGCAGGGTTACTCGGGATGTGTCAGTATTTGCAGGGGATACTCGAAATGTGTCAGTATTTGCAGGGGGTACTCAGGATGTGTCTGTATTTGCAGGGGGTACTCAGGGTGTGTCAGTATTTGCAGGGGGTACTCGGGATGTGTCAGTATTTGCAGGGGGTACACAGGATGTGTCAGTATTTGCAGGGGGTACTCGGGATGTGTCAGTATTTGCATGGGGTACTCGGGATGTGTCAGTATTTGCAGGGGGTACTCGGGATGTGTCAGTATTTGCAGGGGGTACTCAGGATGTGTCTGTATTTGCAGGGGGTACTCAGGGTGTGTCAGTATTTGCAGGGGGTACTCGGGATGTGTCAGTATTTGCAGGGGGTACACAGGATGTGTCAGTATTTGCAGGGGGTACTCGGGATGTGTCAGTATTTGCAGGGGGTACTCGGGATGTGTCAGTATTTGCAGAGGGTACTCGGGATGTGTCAGTATTTGCAGGGGGTACTCGGGATGTGTCTGTATTTGCAGGGGGTACTCGGGATGTGTCAGTATTTGCAGGGTGTACTCGGAATGTGTCAGCGTTTACAGGGGGTCCTCGGGATGTGTCAGTATTTCCAGGGGGTTCTCGGGATGTGCCAGTATTTGCAGGGCCTACTCGGGATGTGTCAGTATTTCAAAGGGGTACTCAATATGTGTCTTTATTTGCAAGGGTTCCTCGGGATGTGTCAGCATTTGCAGGGGTTCCTCGGGATGTGTCAGTATTTGCAGGGGGTACTCGGGATGTGTCAGTATTTTGGAGGGGGTACTCGGGATGTGTCAGTATTTGCAGGGGATACTCGGGATTTGTCAGTATTTGAAGGGGTTCTCGGGATCTGTCTGTATTTCCAGGGGGTCCTTGGGATGTGTCAGTATTTGCAGGGGGTACTGGGATGTGACAGTATTTGCAGTGGGTACTCGGGATGTGTCAATATTTGTAGGGGGTACTCGGGACGTGTCAGTATTTGCAGGGTGTACTCGGGATGTGTCAGTATTTGCAGGGGGTCCTCGGGATGTGTCAGTATTTGTTGGGGGTACTCGGGATGTGTCAGTATTTGCAGGGGGTACTCGGGATGTGTCAGTGTTTGCAGTGGTACCCGGGATTGTCAGTATTTGCAGGGGCTACACGGGATGTGTCAGTATTTGCAGGGGGTCCTCAGGTGTGTGTCAGTATTTGCAGGAGGTACTCGGGAGTGTGTCAGTATTTGCAGGGGATACTCGCGATGTGTCAGTATTTGCAGGGGATACTCGGGATGTGCCAGAATTTTCAGGGGCTACTCGGGATGTGTCAGTATTTCCAGGGGGTTCTCGGGATGTGTCAGTATTTGCAGGGGGTACTCGGGATGTGTCTTTATTTGCAGGGGGTACTCGGGATGTGTCAGTATATGCATGGGGTACTCGGGATGTGTCAGTATTTGCAGGGGGTACTCGGGATGTGTCAGTATATGCATGGGGTACTCGGGATGTGTCAGTATTTGCAGGGGGTACTCGGGATTTGTCTGTATTTGCAGGGGGTCCTCGGGATGTGTCAGTATTTACAGGGGGTGCTCGGGATGTGTCTGTATTTGCAGGGGTAGTCGGGATGTCTCAGTATTTGCAGGGGATAGTCGGGATTTGTCAGTATTTGCAGGGGTACTCGGGATTTGCTAGTCTTTGCAGGGGGTACTCGGGATTTGTCAGTATTTGCAGGGGGAACTTGGGATTTGTCAGTATTTGCAGGGGGACCTCGGGATGTGTCAATATTTGCAGGGGGTACTCGGGATGTGTCAGTATTTACAGGGGGTACTCGGGATCTGTCAGTATTTGCAGGGGGTACTCGGGATGTGTCAGCATTTGCAGGGGGTACTCGGGATGTGTCAGCATTTGCAGGGGGTACTCGGAATGTGTCAGCGTTTACAGGGGGTACTCGGGATGTATCAGTATTTCCAGGGGGTTCTCGTGATGTGCCAGTATTTGCAGGGGGTACTCGGGATGTGTCAGTATTTGCAGGGGGTAATCGGGGTGTGTCAGTATTTGCAGGGGGTACTCGGGATGTGTCTTTATTTGCAGGGGGTACTCGGGATGTGTCAGTGTATGCATGGGGTACTCGGGATGTGTCAGTATTTGCAGGGGTTCCTCGGGATTTGTCTGTATTTGCAGGGGGTCCTCGGGATGTGTCAGTATTTACAGGGGGTGCTCGGGATGTGTCTGTATTTGCAGGGGTAGTCGGGAAGTCGCAGTATTTGCAGGGGATAGTCGGGATTTGTCAGTATTTGCAGGGGTACTCGGGATTTGCTAGTCTTTGCAGGGGGTACTCGGGATTTGTCAGTATTTGCAGGGGGAACTTGGGATTTGTCAGTATTTGCAGGGGGACCTCGGGATGTGTCAATATTTGCAGGGGGTACTCGAGATGTGTCAGTATTTACAGGGGGTACTCGGGATGTGTCAGTATTTGCAGGGGGTACTCGGGATGTGTCAGCATTTGCAGGGGGTACTCGGGATGTGTCAGCGTTTACAGGGGGTACTCGGGATGTGTCAGTATTTCCAGGGGGTTCTCGGGATGTGCCAGTATTTGCAGGGGGTACTCGGGATGTGTCAGTATTTGCAGGGGGTAATCGGGGTGTGTCAGTATTTGCAGGGGGTACTCGGGATGTGTCTTTATTTGCAGGGGGTACTCGGGATGTGTCAGTGTATGCATGGGGTACTCGGGATGTGTCAGTATTTGCAGAGGGTCCTCGGGATGTGTCAGTATTTGCAGGGGGTCCTCGGGATGTGTCAGTATTTGCAGGGTTACTCAGGATGTGTCAGTATTTACAGGGGGTGCTCGGGATGTGTCTGTATTTGCAGGGGTAGTCGGGAAGTCTCAGTATTTGCAGGGGATAGTCGGGATTTGTCAGTATTTGCAGGGGTACTCAGGATTTGTCAGTATTTACAGTGGGTACTCGGGATTTGTTAGTCTTTGCAGGGGGTACTCGGGATTTGTCAGTATTTGCAGGGGGAAATCGGGATTTGTCAGTATTTGCAGGGGGAACTCGGGATGTGTCCGTATTTGCAGGGGGTACTAGGGATGTGTCAGCATTTGCAGGGGGTCCTCGGGATGTGTCACTATTTGCAGGGGGTACTCGGGATGTGTCAGTATTTACAGGGGGTACTCGGGATGTGTCACTATTTGCAGGGGGTACTCGGGATGTGACAGTATTTGCAGTGGGTACTCGGGATGTGTCAATATTTGTAGGGGGTACTCGGGACGTGTCAGTATTTGCAGGGTGTACTCGGGATGTGTCAGTATTTGCAGGGGGTCCTCGGGATGTGTCAGTATTTGTTGGGGGTACTCGGGATGTGTCAGTATTTGCAGGGGGTACTCGGGATGTGTCAGTGTTTGCAGTGGTACCCGGGATTGTCAGTATTTGCAGGGGCTACTCGGGATGTGTCAGTATTTGCAGGGGGTCCTCAGGTGTGTGTCAGTATTTGCAAGAGGTACTCGGGAGTGTGTCAGTATTTGCAGGGGATACTCGCGATGTGTCAGTATTTGCAGGGGATACTCGGGATGTGCCAGAATTTTCAGGGGCTACTCGGGATGTGTCAGTATTTCCAGGGGGTTCTCGGGATGTGTCAGTATTTGCAGGGGGTACTCGGGATGTGTCTTTATATGCATGGGGTACTCGGGATGTGTCAGTATTTGCAGGGGGTACTCGGGATTTGTCTGTATTTGCAGGGGGTCCTCGGGATGTGTCAGTATTTGCAGGGGGTCCTCGGGATGTCTCAGTATTTGCAGGGGATAGTCGGGATTTGTCAGTATTTGCAGGGGTACTCGGGATTTGCTAGTCTTTGCAGGGGGTACTCGGGATTTGTCAGTATTTGCAGGGGGAACTTGGGATTTGTCAGTATTTGCAGGGGGACCTCGGGATGTGTCAATATTTGCAGGGGGTACTCGGGATGTGTCAGTATTTACAGGGGGTACTCAGGATGTGTCAGCATTTGCAGGGGGTACTCGGGATGTGTCAGCATTTGCAGGGGGTACTCGGAATGTGTCAGCGTTTACAGGGGGTCCTCGGGATGTGTCAGTATTTCCAGGGGGTTCTCGGGATGTGCCAGTATTTGCAGGGGGTACTCGGGATGTGTCAGTATTTGCAGGGGGTAATCGGGGTGTGTCAGTATTTGCAGGGGGTACTCGGGATGTGTCTTTATTTGCAGGGGGTACTCGGGATGTGTCAGTGCATGCATGGGGTACTCGGGATGTGTCAGTATTTGCAGGGGTTACTCGGGATTTGTCTGTATTTGCAGGGGGTCCTCGGGATGTGTCAGTATTTGCAGGGGGTCCTCGGGATGTGTCAGTATTTGCAGGGCTACTCAGGATGTGTCAGTATTTACAGGGGGTGCTCGGGATGTGTCTGTATTTGCAGGGGTAGTCGGGAAGTCTCAGTATTTGCAGGGGATAGTCGGGATTTGTCAGTATTTGCAGGGGTACTCGGGATTTGCTAGTCTTTGCAGGGGGTACTCTGGATTTGTCAGTATTTGCAGGGGGACCTCGGGATGTGTCAATATTTGCAGGGGGTACTCGGGATGTGTCAGTATTTACAGGGGGTACTCGGGATGTGTCAGTATTTGCAGGGGGTACTCGGGATTTGTCAGTATTTGCAGGGGGAAATTGGGATTTGTCAGTATTTGCAGGGGGAACTCGGGATGTGTCCGTATTTGCAGGGGGTACTCGGGATGTGTCAGCATTTGCAGGGGGTCCTCGGGATGTGTCACTATTTGCAGGGGGTACTCGGGATGTGTCAGTATTTACAGGGGGTACTCGGGATGTGTCAGCATTTGCAAGGGGTACTCGGGATGTGTCAGCATTTGCAGGGGTACTCGGAATGTGTCAGTGTTTACAGGGGGTACTCCGGATGTGTCTGTATTAGCAGTGGGTACTCGGGATGTGTCAGTATTTGCAGGGGGTAGTCGGGATGTGCCAGTATTTACGGGGGTTACTCGGGATTTGTCAGTATTTGCAGGGGGGTACTCGGGGTGTGTCAGTATTTGCAGGGGGTACACGGGATATGTCATTATTTGCAGTGGGTACTCGGGATGTGTCAGCATTTGCAGGGGGTACTCGGGATGTGTCAGCATTTGCAGGGGGTCTTCGGGATGTGTCAGTATTTGCAGGGGGTACTCGGGATGTGTCAGTATTTGCAGGGGGTCCTCGGGATGTTTCAGTATTTGCAGGGGTACTCGGGATGTGTAAGTATTTGCAGGGGTTCCTTGGGATTTGTCAGTATTTGCAGGGTTACTCGGGATGTGTCAGTATTTGCAGGGGATACTCGAAATGTGTCAGTATTTGCAGGGGGTACTCAGGATGTGTCTGTATTTGCAGGGGGTACTCGGGATGTGTCAGTATTTGCATGGGGTATTCGGGATGTGTCAGTATTTGCAGGGGGTACTCGGGATGTGTCAGTATTTGCAGAGGGTACTCGGGATGTGTCAGTATTTGCAGGGGGTACTCGGGATGTGTCTGTATTTGCAGGGGGTACTCGGGATGTGTCAGTATTTGCAGGGGGTACTCGGGATGTGTCAGCATTTGCAGGGGGTACTCGGGATGTGTCAGTATTTTCAGGGCCTACTCGGGATGTGTCAGTATTTCAAGGGGGTACTCAATATGTGTCTTTATTTGCAAGGGTTCCTCGGGATGTGTCAGCATTTGCAGGGGTTCCTCGGGATGTGTCAGTATTTGCAGGGGGTACTCGGGATGTGTCAGTATTTTGGAGGGGGTACTCGGGATGTGTCAGTATTTGCAGGGGGTACTCGGGATGTGTCAGTATTTGCATGGGGTCCTCGGGATGTGTCAGTATTTGCAGGGGATACTCGGGATGTGTCAGTATTTGAAGGGGTTCTCGGGATCTGTCTGTATTTCCAGGGGGTCCTTGGGATTTGTCAGTATTTGCAGGGGGTACTGGGATGTGACAGTATTTGCAGTGGGTACTCGGGATGTGTCAATATTTGTAGGGGGTACTCGGGACGTGTCAGTATTTGCAGGGTGTACTCGGGATGTGTCAGTATTTGCAGGGGGTCCTCGGGATGTGTCAGTATTTGTTGGGGGTACTCGGGATGTGTCAGTATTTGCAGGGGGTACTCGGGATGTGTCAGTGTTTGCAGTGGTACCCGGGATTGTCAGTATTTGCAGGGGCTACACGGGATGTGTCAGTATTTGCAGGGGGTCCTCAGGTGTGTGTCAGTATTTGCAGGAGGTACTCGGGAGTGTGTCAGTATTTGCAGGGGATACTCGCGATGTGTCAGTATTTGCAGGGGATACTCGGGATGTGCCAGAATTTTCAGGGGCTACTCGGGATGTGTCAGTATTTCCAGGGGGTTCTCGGGATGTGTCAGTATTTGCAGGGGGTACTCGGGATGTGTCTTTATTTGCAGGGGGTACTCGGGATGTGTCAGTATATGCATGGGGTACTCGGGATGTGTCAGTGTTTGCAGGGGGTACTCGGGATGTGTCAGTATATGCATGGGGTACTCGGGATGTGTCAGTATTTGCAGGGGGTACTCGGGATTTGTCTGTATTTGCAGGGGGTCCTCGGGATGTGTCAGTATTTACAGGGGGTGCTCGGGATGTGTCTGTATTTGCAGGGGTAGTCGGGATGTCTCAGTATTTGCAGGGGATAGTCGGGATTTGCTAGTCTTTGCAGGGGGTACTCGGGATTTGTCAGTATTTGCAGGGGGAACTTGGGATTTGTCAGTATTTGCAGGGGGACCTCGGGATGTGTCAATATTTGCAGGGGGTACTCGGGATGTGTCAGTATTTACAGGGGGTACTCGGGATGTGTCAGTATTTGCAGGGGGTACTCGGGATGTGTCAGCATTTGCAGGGGGTACTCGGGATGTGTCAGCATTTGCAGGGGATACTCGGAATGTGTCAGCGTTTACAGGGGGTACTCGGGATGTGTCAGTATTTCCAGGGGGTTCTCGGGATGTGCCAGTATTTGCAGGGGGTACTCGGGATGTGTCAGTATTTGCAGGGGGTAATCGGGGTGTGTCAGTATTTGCAGGGGGTACTCGGGATGTGTCTTTATTTGCAGGGGGTACTCGGGATGTGTCAGTGTATGCATGGGGTACTCGGGATGTGTCAGTATTTGCAGGGGTTACTCGGGATTTGTCTGTATTTGCAGGGGGTCCTCGGGATGTGTCAGTATTTGCAGGGGGTCCTCGGGATGTGTCAGTATTTGCAGGGCTACTCAGGATGTGTCAGTATTTACAGGGGGTGCTCGGGATGTGTCTGTATTTGCAGGGGTAGTCGGGAAGCCTCAGTATTTGCAGGGGATAGTCGGGATTTGTCAGTATTTGCAGGGGTACTCGGGATTTGCTAGTCTTTGCAGGGGGTACTCGGGATTTGTCAGTATTTGCAGGGGGAACTTGGGATTTGTCAGTATTTGCAGGGGGACCTCGGGATGTGTCAATATTTGCAGGGGGTACTCGGGATGTGTCAGTATTTACAGGGGGTACTCGGGATGTGTCAGTATTTGCAGGGGGTACTCGGGATGTGTCAGCATTTGCAGGGGGTACTCGGGATGTGTCAGCGTTTACAGGGGGTACTCGGGATGTGTCAGTATTTCCAGGGGGTTCTCGGGATGTGCCAGTATTTGCAGTGGGTACTCGGGATGTGTCAGTATTTGCAGGGGGTAATCGGGGTGTGTCAGTATTTGCAAGGGGTACTCGGGATGTGTCTTTATTTGCAGGGGGTACTCGGGATGTGTCAGTGTATGCATGGGGTACTCGGGATGTGTCAGTATTTGCAGGGGGTACTCGGGATTTGTCTGTATTTGCAGGGGGTCCTCGGGATGTGTCAGTATTTGCAGGGGGTCCTCGGGATGTGTCAGTATTTGCAGGGTTACTCAGGATGTGTCAGTATTTACAGGGGGTGCTCGGGATGTGTCTGTATTTGCAGGGGTAGTCGGGAAGTCTCAGTATTTGCAGGGGATAGTCGGGATTTGTCAGTATTTGCAGGGGTACTCAGGATTTGTCAGTATTTACAGTGGGTACTCGGGATTTGTTAGTCTTTGCAGGGGGTACTCGGGATTTGTCAGTATTTGCAGGGGGAAATCGGGATTTGTCAGTATTTGCAGGGGGAACTCGGGATGTGTCCGTATTTGCAGGGGGTACTAGGGATGTGTCAGCATTTGCAGGGGGTCCTCGGGATGTGTCACTATTTGCAGGGGGTACTCGGGATGTGTCAGTATTTACAGGGGGTACTCGGGATGTGTCAGCATTTGCAAGGGGTACTCGGGATGTGTCAGCATTTGCAGGGGGTACTCGGAATGTGTCAGTGTTTACAGGGGGTACTCCGGATGTGTCTGTATTAGCAGTGGGTACTCGGGATGTGTCAGTTTTTGCAGGGGGTAGTCGGGATGTGCCAGTATTTACGGGGTTACTCGGGATTTGTCAGTATTTGCAGGGGGGTACTCGGGATGTGTCAGTATTTGCAGGTGGTACACGGGATATGTCATTATTTGCAGTGGGTACTCGGGATGTGTCAGCATTTGCAGGGGGTACTCGGGATGTGTCAGCATTTGCAGGGGGTCTTCGGGATGTGTCAGTATTTGCAGGGGGTACTCGGGATGTGTCAGTATTTGCAGGGGGTCCTCGGGATGTTTCAGTATTTGCAGGGGGTACTCGGGATGTGTCAGTGTTTGCAGGGGTTCCTCGGGATTTGTCAGTATTGACAGGGGATACTGGGGATGTGTCAGTATTTGCAGGGGTTCCTCGGGATTTGTCAGTATTTGCAGGGGGTACTCGGGATGTGTCAGTATATGCAGGGGGTACTCGGGATGTGTCAGTATTTGCAGGGGGTACTCAAAATGTGTCAGTATTTGCAGGGGGTACTCAGGATGTGGCTGTATTTGCAGGGGGTACTCAGGGTGTGTCAGTATTTGCAGGGGGTACTCGGGATGTGTCAGTATTTGCAGGGGGTACACAGGATGTGTCAGTATTTGCAGGGGGTACTCGGGATGTGTCTGTATTTGCATGGGGTACTCGGGATGTGTCAGTATTTGCAGGGGGTACTCGGGATGTGCCAGTATTTGCAGGGGTTCCTCGGGATTTGTCAGTATTTGCAGGGGGTACTCGGGATGTGTCAGTATATGCAGGGGGTACTCGGGATGTGTCAGTATTTGCAGGGTTACTCGGGATGTGTCAGTATTTGCAGGGGATACTCGAAATGTGTCAGTATTTGCAGGGGGTACTCAGGATGTGTCTGTATTTGCAGGGGGTACTCAGGGTGTATCAGTATTTGCAGGGGGTACTCGGGATGTGTCAGTATTTGCAGGGGGAACACAGGATGTGTCAGTATTTGCAGATGGTACTCGGGATGTGTCAGTATTTGCAGGGGGTGCTCGGGATGTTTCAGTGTTTGCAGGGGTTACTCGGGATGTGTCAGTATTTCCAGGGGTAATCGGGATTTGTCAGTATTTGCAGGGGGCACTCGGGATGTGACAGTATTTACAGGGGGGACTCAGGATTTGTCAGTATTTGCAGGGGGTACTCGGAATGTGTCAGTATTTGCATGGGGTCCTCGGGATGTGTCAGTATTTGCAGGGGATACTCGGGATGTGTCAGTATTTGAAGGGGTTCTCGGGATCTGTCTGTATTTCCAGGGGGTCCTTGGGATTTGTCAGTATTTGCAGGGGGTACTCGGGATGTGACAGTATTTGCAGTGGGTACTCGGGATGTGTCAATATTTGTAGGGGGTACTCGGGACGTGTCAGTATTTGCAGGGTGTTCTCGGGATGTGTCAGTATTTGCAGGGGGTCCTCGGGATGTGTCAGTATTTGTTGGGGGTAATCGGGATGTGTCAGTATTTGCAGGGGGTACTCGGGACGTGTCAGTGTTTGCAGTGGTACCCGGGATTGTCAGTATTTGCAGGGGCTACTCGGGATGTGTCAGTATTTGCAGGGGGTCCTCAGGTGTGTATCAGTATTTGCAGGAGGTACTCGGGAGTGTGTCAGTATTTGCAGGGGATACTCGCGATGTGTCAGTATTTGCAGGGGATACTCGGGATGTGCCAGAATTTTCAGGGGCTACTCGGGATGTGTCAGTATTTCCAGGGGGTTCTCGGGATGTGTCAGTATTTGCAGGGGGTACTCGGGATGTGTCTTTATTTGCAGGGGGTACTCGGGATGTGTCAGTATATGCATGGGGTACTCGGGATGTGTCAGTATTTGCAGGGGGTACTCGGGATTTGTCTGTATTTGCAGGGGGTCCTCGGGATGTGTCAGTATTTACAGGGGGTGCTCGGGATGTGTCTGTATTTGCAGGGGTAGTCGGGATGTCTCAGTATTTGCAGGGGATAGTCGGGATTTGTCAGTATTTGCAGGGGTACTCGGGATTTGCTAGTCTTTGCAGGGGGTACTCGGGATTTGTCAGTATTTGCAGGGGGAACTTGGGATTTGTCAGTATTTGCAGGGGGACCTCGGGATGTGTCAATATTTGCAGGGGGTACTCGGGATGTGTCAGTATTTACAGGGGGTACTCGGGATGTGTCAGTGTATGCATGGGATACTCGGGATGTGTCAGTATTTGCAGGGGTTACTTGGGATTTGTCTGTATTTGCAGGGGGTCCTCGGGATGTGTCAGTATTTGCAGGGGGTCCTCGGGATGTGTCAGTATTTGCAGGGCTACTCAGGATGTGTCAGTATTTACAGGGGGTGCTCGGGATGTGTCTGTATTTGCAGGGGTAGTCGGGAAGTCTCAGTATTTGCAGGGGATAGTCGGGATTTGTCAGTATTTGCAGGGGTACTCGGGATTTGCTAGTCTTTGCAGGGGGTACTCGGGATTTGTCAGTATTTGCAGGGGGAACTTGGGATGTGTCAATATTTGCAGGGGGTACTCGGGATGTGTCAGTATTTACAGGGGGTACTCGGGACGTGTCAGTATTTGCAGGGGGTACTCGGGATGTGTCAACATTTGCAGGGGGTACTCGGGATGTGTCAGCGTTTACAGGGGTTACTCGGGATGTGTCAGTATTTCCAGGGGGTTCTCGGGATGTGCCAGTATTTGCAGGGGGTACTCGGGATGTGTCAGTATTTGCAGGGGGTAATCGGGGTGTGTCAGTATTTGCAGGGGGTACTCGGGATGTGTCTGTATTTGCAGGGGGTACTCGGGATGTGTCAGTGTATGCATGGGGTACTCGGGATGTGTCAGTATTTGCAGGGGGTACTCGGGATTTGTCTGTATTTGCAGGGGGTCCTCGGGATGTGTCAGTATTTGCAGGGGGTCCTCGGGATGTGTCAGTATTTGCAGGGTTACTCAGGATGTGTCAGTATTTACAGGGGGTGCTCGGGATGTGTCTGTATTTGCAGGGGTAGTCGGGAAGTCTCAGTATTTGCAGGGGATAGTCGGGATTTGTCAGTATTTGCAGGGGTACTCAGGATTTGTCAGTATTTACAGTGGGTACTCGGGATTTGTTAGTCTTTGCAGGGGGTACTCGGGATTTGTCAGTATTTGCAGGGGGAAATCGGGATTTGTCAGTATTTGCAGGGGGAACTCGGGATGTGTCCGTATTTGCAGGGGGTACTAGGGATGTGTCAGCATTTGCAGGGGGTCCTCGGGATGTGTCACTATTTGCAGGGGGTACTCGGGATGTGTCAGTATTTACAGGGGGTACTCGGGATGTGTCAGCATTTGCAAGGGGTACTCGGGATGTGTCAGCATTTGCAGGGGGTACTCGGAATGTGTCAGTGTTTACAGGGGGTACTCCGGATGTGTCTGCATTAGCAGTGGGTACTCGGGATGTGTCAGTTTTTGCAGGGGGTAGTCGGGATGTGCCAGTATTTACGGGGTTACTCGGGATTTGTCAGTATTTGCAGGGGGGTACTCGGGATGTGTCAGTATTTGCAGGTGGTACACGGGATATGTCATTATTTGCAGTGGGTACTCGGGATGTGTCAGCATTTGCAGGGGGTGCTCGGGATGTGTCAGCATTTGCAGGGGGTCTTCGGGATGTGTCAGTATTTGCAGGGGGTACTCGGGATGTGTCAGTATTTGCAGGGGGTCCTCGGGATGTTTCAGTATTTGCAGGGGGTACTCGGGATGTGTCAGTGTTTGCAGGGGTTCCTCGGGATTTGTCAGTATTGACAGGGGATACTCGGGATGTGTCAGTATTTGCAGGGGTTCCTCGGGATTTGTCAGTATTTGCAGGGGGTACTCGGGATGTGTCAGTATATGCAGGGGGTACTCGGGATGTGTCAGTATTTGCAGGGGGTACTCAAAATGTGTCAGTATTTGCAGGGGGTACTCAGGATGTGTCTGTATTTGCAGGGATACTCAGGGTTTGTCAGTATTTGCAGGGGGTACTCGGGATGTGTCAGTATTTGCAGGGGGTACACAGGAAGTGTCAGTATTTGCAGGGGGTACTCGGGATGTGTCTGTATTTGCATGGGGTACTCGGGATGTGTCAGTATTTGCAGCGGGTACTCGGGATGTGTCAGTATTTGCAGGGGTTCCTCGGGATTTGTCAGTATTTGCAGGGGGTACTCGGGATGTGTCAGTATATGCAGGGGGTACTCGGGATGTGTCAGTATTTGCAGGGTTACTCGGGATGTGTCAGTATTTGCAGGGGGTACTCGAAATGTGTCAGTATTTGCAGGGGGTACTCAGGATGTGTCTGTATTTGCAGGGGGTACTCAGGGTGTGTCAGTATTTGCAGGGGGTACTCGGGATGTGTCAGTATTTGCAGGGGGAACACAGGATGTGTCAGTATTTGCAGGGGGTACTCAGGATGTGTCAGTATTTGCATGGGGTACTCGGGATGTGTCAGTATTTGCAGGGGGTACTCTGGATTTGTCAGTATTTGCAGAGGGTACTCGGGATGTGTCAGTATTTGCAGGGGGTGCTCGGGATGTGTCAGTGTTTGCAGGGGTTACTCGGGATGTGTCAGTATTTCCAGGGGTAATCGGGATTTGTCAGTATTTGCAGGGGGCACTCGGGATGTGTCAGTATTTGCAGGGGGTACTCGGGATGTGTCAGTATTTACAGGGGGGACTCAGGATTTGTCAGTATTTGCAGGGGGTACTCGGAATGTGTCAGTATTTACAGGGGGTACTCGGGATGTGTCTGTATTTGCAGGGGGTACTCGGGATGTGTCAGCATTTGCAGGGGGTACTCAGGATGTGTCAGCGTTTGCAGGGGGTACTCGGAATGTGTCAGTATTTACAGGGTGTACTCGGGATGTGTCAGTATTTGCAGGGGGTACACAGGATGTGTCAGTATTTGCAGGGGGTACTCGGGATGTGTCAGTATTTGCAGGGGGTACTCGGGATGTGTCAGCATTTGCCGGGGGTACTCGGAATGTGTCAGTATTTGCAGTGGGCACTCGGGATGTGTCAGTATTTGCAGGGGGTCCTCGGGATGTGTCAGTATTTGCAGCGGGTACCCGGTATTGTCAGTATTTGCAGTGGGTACTCGGGATGTGTCAGTATTTGCAGGGGGTGCTTCGGATGTTTCAGTATTTGCAGGGGGCCCTCGGGATGCGTCAGTATTTGCAGGGGGTACTCGGGATGTGTCAGTATTTCCAGGGGGCCATCGGGATGTGTCAGTATTTGCAGGGGGTACTCGGGATGTGTCAGTATTTTCAGGGGCTACTCGGGATGTGTCAATATTTTCAGGGCCTACTCGGGATGTGTCAGTATTTCAAGGGGGTACTCAATATGTGTCTTTATTTGCAAGGGTTCCTCGGGATGTGTCAGCATTTGCAGGGGTTCCTCTGGATGTGTCAGTATTTGCAGGGGGTACTCAGGATGTGTCAGCGTTTGCAGGGGGTACTCGGAATGTGTCAGTATATACAGGGGGTACTCGGGATGTGTCTGTATTTGCAGTGGGTACTCGGGATGTGTCAGCATTTGCAGGGGGTACTCGGGATGTGTCAGCGTTTGCAGGGGGTACTCGGAATGTGTCAGTATTTACAGGGTGTACTCGGGATGTGTCTGTATTTGCAGGGGGTACTCGGGATGTGTCAGTATTTGCAGGGGGTACTCAGGATGTGTCAGTATTTACAGGGGGTACACGGGATTTGTCAGGATTTGCAGGGGGTACTCGGGATGTGTCAGTATTTGCAGGGGTTACTCGGGATGTGTCAGTATTTCCAGGGGTAATCGGGATTTGTCAGTATTTGCAGGGGGCACTCGGGATGTGTCAGTATTTGCAGGGGGTACTCGGGATGTGTCAGTATTTACAGGGGGGACTCAGGATTTGTCAGTATTTGCAGGGGGTACTCGGAATGTGTCAGTATTTACAGGGGGTACTCGGGATGTGTCTGTATTTGCAGGGGGTACTCGGGATGTGTCAGCATTTGCAGGGGGTACTCAGGATGTGTCAGCGTTTGCAGGGGGTACTCGGAATGTGTCAGTATTTACAGGGTGTACTCGGGATGTGTCAGTATTTGCAGGGGGTACACAGGATGTGTCAGTATTTGCAGGGGGTACTCGGGATGTGTCAGTATTTGCAGGGGGTACTCGGGATGTGTCAGCATTTGCCGGGGGTACTCGGAATGTGTCAGTATTTGCAGTGGGCACTCGGGATGTGTCAGTATTTGCAGGGGGTCCTCGGGATGTGTCAGTATTTGCAGCGGGTACCCGGTATTGTCAGTATTTGCAGTGGGTACTCGGGATGTGTCAGTATTTGCAGGGGGTGCTTCGGATGTTTCAGTATTTGCAGGGGGCCCTCGGGATGCGTCAGTATTTGCAGGGGGTACTCGGGATGTGTCAGTATTTCCAGGGGGCCATCGGGATGTGTCAGTATTTGCAGGGGGTACTCGGGATGTGTCAGTATTTTCAGGGGCTACTCGGGATGTGTCAATATTTTCAGGGCCTACTCGGGATGTGTCAGTATTTCAAGGGGGTACTCAATATGTGTCTTTATTTGCAAGGGTTCCTCGGGATGTGTCAGCATTTGCAGGGGTTCCTCTGGATGTGTCAGTATTTGCAGGGGGTACTCAGGATGTGTCAGCGTTTGCAGGGGGTACTCGGAATGTGTCAGTATATACAGGGGGTACTCGGGATGTGTCTGTATTTGCAGTGGGTACTCGGGATGTGTCAGCATTTGCAGGGGGTACTCGGGATGTGTCAGCGTTTGCAGGGGGTACTCGGAATGTGTCAGTATTTACAGGGTGTACTCGGGATGTGTCTGTATTTGCAGGGGGTACTCGGGATGTGTCAGTATTTGCAGGGGGTACTCAGGATGTGTCAGTATTTACAGGGGGTACACGGGATTTGTCAGGATTTGCAGGGGGTACTCGGGATGTGTCAGTATTTGCAGGGGGTACTCGGGATGTGTCAGCATTTGCCGGGGGTACTCGGAATGTGTCAGTATTTGCAGTGGGCACTCGGGATGTGTCAGTATTTGCAGGGGGTCCTCGGGATGTGTCAGTATTTGCAGCGGGTTCCCGGGATTGTCAGTATTTGCAGTGGGTACTCGGGATGTGTCAATATTTGCAGGGGGTACTTCGGATGTTTCAGTATTTGCAGGGGGCCCTCGGGATGTGTCAGTATTTGCAGGGGATACTCGGGATGTGTCAGTATTTGAAGGGGTTCTCGGGATCTGTCTGTATTTCCAGGGGGTCCTTGGGATTTGTCAGTATTTGCAGGGGGTACTCGGGATGTGACAGTATTTGCAGTGGGTACTCGGGATGTGTCAATATTTGTAGGGCGTGCTCGGGACGTGTCAGTATTTGCAGGGTGTACTCGGGATGTGTCAGTATTTGCAGGGGGTCCTCGGGATGTGTCAGTATTTGTAGGGGGTACTCGGGATGTGTCAGTATTTGCAGGGGGTACTCGGGATGTGTCAGTATTTGCAGGGGTACTCGGGATGTGTCAGTATTTGCAGGGGGTCCTCAGGTGTGTGTCAGTATTTGCAGGAGGTACTCGGGAGTGTGTCAGTATTTGCAGGGGATACTCGCGATGTGTCAGTATTTCCAGGGGGTTCTCGGGATGTGTCAGTATTTGCAGGGGGTACTCGGGATGTGTCTTTATTTGCAGGGGGTACTCGGGATGTGTCAGTATATGCATGGGGTACTCGGGATGTGTCAGTATTTGCAGGGGGTACTCGGGATTTGTCTGTATTTGCAGGGGGTCCTCGGGATGTGTCAGTATTTACAGCGGGTGCTCGGGATGTGTCTGTATTTGCAGGGGCAGTCGGGATGTCTCAGTATTTGCAGGGGATAGTCGGGATTTGTCAGTATTTGCAGGGGTACTCAGGATTTGTCAGTATTTACAGTGGGTACTCGGGATTTGCTTGTCTTTGCAGGGGGTACTCGGGATTTGTCAGTATTTGCAGGGGGAACTTGGGATTTGTCAGTATTTGCAGGGGAACCTCGGGATGTGTCAATATTTGCAGGGGGCACTTGGGATGTGTCAGTATTTACAGGGGGTACTCAGGATGTGTCAGTATTTGCAGGGGGTACTCGGGATGTGTCAGCATTTGCAGGGGGTACTCGGGATGTGTCAGCATTTGCAGGGGGTACTCGGAATGTGTCAGCGTTTACAGGGGGTACTCGGGATGTGTCTGTATTAGCAGTGGGTACTCGGGATGTGTCAGCATTTGCAGGGGGTATTCGGGATGTGTCAGTATTTGCAGGGGGTACTCGGGATGTGTCAGTATTTGCAGGGGGTCCTCGGGATGTGTCAGTATTTGCAGGGGGTACTCGAAATGTGTCAGTATTTGCAGGGGGTAATCGGGATGTGTCTGTATTTGCAGGGGGTGCTCGGGATGTGTCAGTATTTGCAGGGGGTACTCGGGATGTGTCAGTATTTGCATGGGGTACTCGGGATGTGTCAGTATTTGCAGGGGGTACTCGGGATGTGTCAGTATTTGCAGGGGGTACTCGGGATTTGTCAGTATTTGCAGAGGGTACTCGGGATGTGTCAGTATTTGCAGGGGGCTCTCGGGATGTGTCACTGTTTGCAGTGAGTACTCGGGATATGTCAGTATTTCCAGGGAGCACTCGGGATATGTCAATATTTGTAGGGGGTACTCGGGATGTGTCAGTATTTGCAAGGGGTACTCGGGATGTGTCAGTATTTGCAGGGGGTCCTCGGGATGTCTCAGTATTTGTAGGGGGTACTCGGGATGTGTCAGTATTTTCAGGGGTACTCGGGATATGTCAGTATTTCCAGGGGGCACTCGGGATGTGTCAATATTTGTAGGGGGTACTCGGGATGTGTCAGTATTTGCAGGGGGTACTCGGGATGTGTAAGTGTTTGCAGGGGGTACCCGGGATTGTCAGTATTTGCAGGGGCTACTCGGGATGTGTTAGTATTTGCAGGGGGTCCTCAGGTGTGTGTCAGTATTTGCAGGGGGTACTCGGGATGTGTCAGTGTTTGCAGGGGATACTCGGGATGTGTCAGTGTTTGCAGGGGTTCCTCGGGATTTGTCAGTATTGACAGGGGATACTCGGGATGTGTCAGTATTTGCAGGGGTTCCTCGGGATTTGTCAGTATTTGCAGGGGGTACTCGGGATGTGTCAGTATATGCAGGGGGTACTCGGGATGTGTCAGTATTTGCAGGGGGTACTCAAAATGTGTCAGTATTTGCAGGGGGTACTCAGGATGTGTCTGTATTTGCAGGGATACTCAGGGTTTGTCAGTATTTGCAGGGGGTACTCGGGATGTGTCAGTATTTGCAGGGGGTACACAGGAAGTGTCAGTATTTGCAGGGGGTACTCGGGATGTGTCTGTATTTGCATGGGGTACTCGGGATGTGTCAGTATTTGCAGCGGGTACTCGGGATGTGTCAGTATTTGCAGGGGTTCCTCGGGATTTGTCAGTATTTGCAGGGGGTACTCGGGATGTGTCAGTATATGCAGGGGGTACTCGGGATGTGTCAGTATTTGCAGGGTTACTCGGGATGTGTCAGTATTTGCAGGGGGTACTCGAAATGTGTCAGTATTTGCAGGGGGTACTCAGGATGTGTCTGTATTTGCAGGGGGTACTCAGGGTGTGTCAGTATTTGCAGGGGGTACTCGGGATGTGTCAGTATTTGCAGGGGGAACACAGGATGTGTCAGTATTTGCAGGGGGTACTCAGGATGTGTCAGTATTTGCATGGGGTACTCGGGATGTGTCAGTATTTGCAGGGGGTACTCTGGATTTGTCAGTATTTGCAGAGGGTACTCGGGATGTGTCAGTATTTGCAGGGGGTGCTCGGGATGTGTCAGTGTTTGCAGGGGTTACTCGGGATGTGTCAGTATTTCCAGGGGTAATCGGGATTTGTCAGTATTTGCAGGGGGCACTCGGGATGTGTCAGTATTTGCAGGGGGTACTCGGGATGTGTCAGTATTTACAGGGGGGACTCAGGATTTGTCAGTATTTGCAGGGGGTACTCGGAATGTGTCAGTATTTACAGGGGGTACTCGGGATGTGTCTGTATTTGCAGGGGGTACTCGGGATGTGTCAGCATTTGCAGGGGGTACTCAGGATGTGTCAGCGTTTGCAGGGGGTACTCGGAATGTGTCAGTATTTACAGGGTGTACTCGGGATGTGTCAGTATTTGCAGGGGGTACACAGGATGTGTCAGTATTTGCAGGGGGTACTCGGGATGTGTCAGTATTTGCAGGGGGTACTCGGGATGTGTCAGCATTTGCCGGGGGTACTCGGAATGTGTCAGTATTTGCAGTGGGCACTCGGGATGTGTCAGTATTTGCAGGGGGTCCTCGGGATGTGTCAGTATTTGCAGCGGGTACCCGGTATTGTCAGTATTTGCAGTGGGTACTCGGGATGCGTCAGTATTTGCAGGGGGTACTCGGGATGTGTCAGTATTTCCAGGGGGCCATCGGGATGTGTCAGTATTTGCAGGGGGTACTCGGGATGTGTCAGTATTTTCAGGGGCTACTCGGGATGTGTCAATATTTTCAGGGCCTACTCGGGATGTGTCAGTATTTCAAGGGGGTACTCAATATGTGTCTTTATTTGCAAGGGTTCCTCGGGATGTGTCAGCATTTGCAGGGGTTCCTCTGGATGTGTCAGTATTTGCAGGGGGTACTCAGGATGTGTCAGCGTTTGCAGGGGGTACTCGGAATGTGTCAGTATATACAGGGGGTACTCGGGATGTGTCTGTATTTGCAGTGGGTACTCGGGATGTGTCAGCATTTGCAGGGGGTACTCGGGATGTGTCAGCGTTTGCAGGGGGTACTCGGAATGTGTCAGTATTTACAGGGTGTACTCGGGATGTGTCTGTATTTGCAGGGGGTACTCGGGATGTGTCAGTATTTGCAGGGGGTACTCAGGATGTGTCAGTATTTACAGGGGGTACACGGGATTTGTCAGGATTTGCAGGGGGTACTCGGGATGTGTCAGTATTTGCAGGGGGTACTCGGGATGTGTCAGCATTTGCCGGGGGTACTCGGAATGTGTCAGTATTTGCAGTGGGCACTCGGGATGTGTCAGTATTTGCAGGGGGTCCTCGGGATGTGTCAGTATTTGCAGCGGGTTCCCGGGATTGTCAGTATTTGCAGTGGGTACTCGGGATGTGTCAATATTTGCAGGGGGTACTTCGGATGTTTCAGTATTTGCAGGGGGCCCTCGGGATGTGTCAGTATTTGCAGGGGATACTCGGGATGTGTCAGTATTTGAAGGGGTTCTCGGGATCTGTCTGTATTTCCAGGGGGTCCTTGGGATTTGTCAGTATTTGCAGGGGGTACTCGGGATGTGACAGTATTTGCAGTGGGTACTCGGGATGTGTCAATATTTGTAGGGCGTGCTCGGGACGTGTCAGTATTTGCAGGGTGTACTCGGGATGTGTCAGTATTTGCAGGGGGTCCTCGGGATGTGTCAGTATTTGTAGGGGGTACTCGGGATGTGTCAGTATTTGCAGGGGGTACTCGGGATGTGTCAGTATTTGCAGGGGTACTCGGGATGTGTCAGTATTTGCAGGGGGTCCTCAGGTGTGTGTCAGTATTTGCAGGAGGTACTCGGGAGTGTGTCAGTATTTGCAGGGGATACTCGCGATGTGTCAGTATTTCCAGGGGGTTCTCGGGATGTGTCAGTATTTGCAGGGGGTACTCGGGATGTGTCTTTATTTGCAGGGGGTACTCGGGATGTGTCAGTATATGCATGGGGTACTCGGGATGTGTCAGTATTTGCAGGGGGTACTCGGGATTTGTCTGTATTTGCAGGGGGTCCTCGGGATGTGTCAGTATTTACAGCGGGTGCTCGGGATGTGTCTGTATTTGCAGGGGCAGTCGGGATGTCTCAGTATTTGCAGGGGATAGTCGGGATTTGTCAGTATTTGCAGGGGTACTCAGGATTTGTCAGTATTTACAGTGGGTACTCGGGATTTGCTTGTCTTTGCAGGGGGTACTCGGGATTTGTCAGTATTTGCAGGGGGAACTT
Source organism: Somniosus microcephalus (assembly GCF_052327205.1). Lineage (NCBI taxonomy): Eukaryota > Metazoa > Chordata > Chondrichthyes > Squaliformes > Somniosidae > Somniosus > Somniosus microcephalus. The sequence goes on from NC_140987.1 coordinate 345,103,408, forward strand.
GGGATTTGTCAGTATTTGCAGGGGAACCTCGGGATGTGTCAATATTTGCAGGGGGCACTTGGGATGTGTCAGTATTTACAGGGGGTACTCAGGATGTGTCAGTATTTGCAGGGGGTACTCGGGATGTGTCAGCATTTGCAGGGGGTACTCGGGATGTGTCAGCATTTGCAGGGGGTACTCGGAATGTGTCAGCGTTTACAGGGGGTACTCGGGATGTGTCTGTATTAGCAGTGGGTACTCGGGATGTGTCAGCATTTGCAGGGGGTATTCGGGATGTGTCAGTATTTGCAGGGGGTACTCGGGATGTGTCAGTATTTGCAGGGGGTCCTCGGGATGTGTCAGTATTTGCAGGGGGTACTCGAAATGTGTCAGTATTTGCAGGGGGTAATCGGGATGTGTCTGTATTTGCAGGGGGTGCTCGGGATGTGTCTGTATTTGCAGGGGGTGCTCGGGATGTGTCTGTATTTGCAGGGGGTACACAGGATGTGTCAGTATTTGCAGGGGGTACTCGGGATGTGTCAGTATTTGCATGGGGTACTCGGGATGTGTCAGTATTTGCAGGGGGTACTCGGGATGTGTCAGTATTTGCAGGGGGTACTCGGGATTTGTCAGTATTTGCAGAGGGTACTCGGGATGTGTCAGTATTTGCAGGGGGCTCTCGGGATGTGTCACTGTTTGCAGTGGGTACTCGGGATATGTCAGTATTTCCAGGGAGCACTCGGGATATGTCAATATTTGTAGGGGGTACTCGGGATGTGTCAGTATTTGCAAGGGGTACTCGGGATGTGTCAGTATTTGCAGGGGGTCCTCGGGATGTCTCAGTATTTGTAGGGGGTACTCGGGATGTGTCAGTATTTGCAGGGGTACTCGGGATATGTCAGTATTTCCAGGGGGCACTCGGGATGTGTCAATATTTGTAGGGGGTACTCGGGATGTGTCAGTATTTGCAGGGGGTACTCGGGATGTGTAAGTGTTTGCAGGGGGTACCCGGGATTGTCAGTATTTGCAGGGGCTACTCGGGATGTGTTAGTATTTGCAGGGGGTCCTCAGGTGTGTGTCAGTATTTGCAGGGGGTACTCGGGATGTGTCAGTGTTTGCAGGGGATACTCGGGACGTGTCAGTATTTGCAGGGGGTCCTCAGGTGTGTGTCAGTATTTGCAGGGGGTACTCGGGATGTGTCAGTATTAGCAGGGGGTACTCGGGATGTGTCAGTATTTGCAGGAGGTGCTTGGGAGTGTGTCAGTATTTTCAGCGGGTGCTCGGGATGTGTCAGTATTTCCAGGGGGTTCTCGGGATGTCTCAGCATTTGCAGGGGGTACTTGGGATGTGTCAGTATTTGCAGGGGATAATCGGGGTGTGTCAGTATTTGCAGGGGGTACTCGGGATGTGTCCTTATTTGCAGGGGGTACTCGGGATGTGTCAGTATATGCATGGGGTACTCGGGATGTGTCAGTATTTGCAGGGAGTACTCGGGATTTGTCTGTATTTGCAAGGGGTCCTCGGGATGTGTCAGTATTTGCAGGGGGTCCTCGGGATGTGTCAGTATTTGCAGGGGTGCTCAGGATGTGTCAGTATTTACAGGGGGTGCTCGGGATCTGTCTGTATTTGCAGGGGTAGTCGGGATGTCTCAGTATTTGCAGGGGATAGTCGGGATTTGTCAGTATTTGCAGGGGTCCTCAGGATTTGTCAGTATTTACAGAGGGTACTCGGGATTTGTTAGTCTTTGCAGGGGGAAATCGGGATTTGTCAGTATTTGCAGGGGGGACTAGGGATGTGTCAGCATTTGCAGGGTTACTTGGGATTTGTCAGTATTTGCAGGGGGTCCTCGGGATGTGTCAATATTTGCAGGGGTACTGGGGATGTGTCAGTATTTACAGGGGTACTCGGGATTTGTCAATATTTGGAAGGGTTACTCGGGATGTGTCAGTATTTGCAGGGGTACTCGGGATATGTCAGTATTTCCAGGGGGCACTCGGGATGTGTCAATATTTGTAGGGGGTACTCGGGATGTGTCAGTATTTGCAGGGGGTACTCGGGATGTGTAAGTGTTTGCAGGGGGTACCCGGGATTGTCAGTATTTGCAGGGGCTACTCGGGATGTGTTAGTATTTGCAGGGGGTCCTCAGGTGTGTGTCAGTATTTGCAGGGGGTACTCGGGATGTGTCAGTGTTTGCAGGGGATACTCGGGACGTGTCAGTATTTGCAGGGGGTCCTCAGGTGTGTGTCAGTATTTGCAGGGGGTACTCGGGATGTGTCAGTATTAGCAGGGGGTACTCGGGATGTGTCAGTATTTGCAGGAGGTGCTTGGGAGTGTGTCAGTATTTTCAGCGGGTGCTCGGGATGTGTCAGTATTTCCAGGGGGTTCTCGGGATGTCTCAGCATTTGCAGGGGGTACTTGGGATGTGTCAGTATTTGCAGGGGATAATCGGGGTGTGTCAGTATTTGCAGGGGGTACTCGGGATGTGTCCTTATTTGCAGGGGGTACTCGGGATGTGTCAGTATATGCATGGGGTACTCGGGATGTGTCAGTATTTGCAGGGAGTACTCGGGATTTGTCTGTATTTGCAAGGGGTCCTCGGGATGTGTCAGTATTTGCAGGGGGTCCTCGGGATGTGTCAGTATTTGCAGGGGTGCTCAGGATGTGTCAGTATTTACAGGGGGTGCTCGGGATCTGTCTGTATTTGCAGGGGTAGTCGGGATGTCTCAGTATTTGCAGGGGATAGTCGGGATTTGTCAGTATTTGCAGGGGTCCTCAGGATTTGTCAGTATTTACAGAGGGTACTCGGGATTTGTTAGTCTTTGCAGGGGGAAATCGGGATTTGTCAGTATTTGCAGGGGGGACTAGGGATGTGTCAGCATTTGCAGGGTTACTTGGGATTTGTCAGTATTTGCAGGGGGTCCTCGGGATGTGTCAATATTTGCAGGGGTACTGGGGATGTGTCAGTATTTACAGGGGTACTCGGGATTTGTCAATATTTGGAAGGGTTACTCGGGATGTGTCAGCATTTGCAGGGGGTACTCTGGATGTGTCAGCATTTGCAGGGGGTACTCGGAATGTGTCAGTGTTTACAGGGGGTACTCGGGATGTGTCTGTATTAGCAGTGGGTACTCGGGATGTGTCAGTATTTGCAGGGGGTACTCGGGATGTGCCAGTATTTACAGGGGCTACTCGGGATTTGTCAGTATTTGCAGGGGGGTTCTCGGGATGTGTCAGTATTTGCAGGGGGTACACGGGATATGTCATTGTTTGCAGTGGGTACTCGGGATGTGTCAGCATTTGCAGGGGGTACTCGGGATGTGTCAGCATTTGCAGGGGGTATTCGGGATGTGTCAGCATTTGCAGGGGCTACTCGGGATGTGTCAGTACATGCAGGGGGTCCTCGGGATGTGTCAGTATTTGCAGGGGGTACTCGGGATGTGTCAGTGTTTGCAGGGGGTCCTCGGGATTTTTCAGTATTGACAGGGGATACTCGGGATGTGTCAGTATTTGCAGGGGATCCTCGGGATTTGTCAGTATTTGCAGGGGGTACTCGGGATGTGTCTGTATTTGCAGGGGGTACTCGGGATGTGTCAGTATTTGCAGGGTTACTCGGGATGTGTCAGTATTTGCAGGGGGTACTCGGGATGTGTCAGTATTTGCAGGGGGTACTCGGGATGTGTCAGCATTTGCAGGGGGTACTCGGGATGTGTCAGTATTTGCAGGGGCTACTCGGGATGTGTCAGCATTTGCAGGGGGTACTCGGGATGTGTCAGTATTTGCAGGGGCTACTCGGGATGTGTCAGTATTTGCAGGGGCTACTCGGGATGTGTCAGTATTTGCAGAGGGTACTCGGGATGTGTCAGCATTTGCAGGGGGTACTCGGGATGTGTCAGTATTTGCAGGGGCTACTCGGGATGTGTCAGTATTTGCAGGGGCTACGCGGGATGTGTCAGTATTTCCAGAGGGTACTCGGGATGTGTCAGTATTTGCAGGGGGTACTCGTGATGTGTCAGTATTTGCAGGGGGTCCTCGGGATTTGTCAGTATTTGCAGGGGATATCGGGATGTGTCATTGTTTGCAGGGGGTACTCGGGATTTGTCAGCGTTTGCAGGGGGTACTCGGGATGTGTCAGTATTTGCAGTGGTTACTCGGGATGTGTCAGTATTTGCAGGGGCTACTCGGGATTTGTCAGTATTTGCAGGGGGTACTCGGGATGTGTCACTATCTGCATGGCTACTCGGGATTTGTCAGTATTTGCAGGGGGTACTCAGAATGTGTCAGTATTTGCAGGGGGTACTGGGGATTTGTCAGTATTTGCAGGGTGTACTCGCGATGTGTCAGTATTTGCAGGGGATCCTCGGGATTTGTCAGTGTTTGCAGGGGGTACTCGGGATGTGTCAGTATTTGCAGGTGGTACTCGGGATTTGTCAGTATTTGCAGTGGGTACTCGGGATTTGTCAGCATTTGCAGGTTGTACTCGGGATATGTCAGCATTTGCAGGGGGTACTCGGGATGTGTCAGCATTTGCAGGGGGTACTCGGGATGTGTCAGTATTTACAGGGGGTACTCGGGATTTGTCAGCATTTGCAGGGGGTACTCGGGATGTGTCAGTGTTTGCAGGGGGTACTCGGGATGTGTCAGTATTTGCAGGGGGTCCTTGGAATTTGTCAGTATTTGCAGGGGGTACTCGGGATTTGTCAGCATTTGCAGGGGGTACTCGGGATGTTTCAGTATTTGCAGGGGGCACACCGGATTTGTCAGTATTTGCAGGGGGTACTCGGGATTTTTCAGTATTTGCAGTGGGTACTCGGGATTTGGCAGCATTTGCAGGTTGTACTCGGGATATGTCAGTATTTGCAGGGGGTACTCGGGATGTGTCAGCATTTGCAGGGGGTACTCAGGATGTGTCAGTATTTAAAGGGGGTACTCGGGATTTGTCAGCATATGCAGGGGGTACTCGGGATGTGTCAGCATTTGCAGGGGGTACTCGGGATGTGTCAGTATTTACAGGGGGTACTCGGGATTTGTCAGCATTTGCAGGGGGTACTCGGGATGTGTCAGTGTTTGCAGGGGGTACTCGGGATGTGTCAGTATTTGCAGGGGGTCCTTGGAATTTGTCAGTATTTGCAGGGGGTACTCGGGATTTGTCAGCATTTGCAGGGGGTACTCGGGATGTTTCAGTATTTGCAGGGGGCACACCGGATTTGTCAGTATTTGCAGGGGGTACTCGGGATTTGTCAGTATTTGCAGTGGGTACTCGGGATTTGGCAGCATTTGCAGGTTGTACTCGGGATATGTCAGTATTGGCAGGGGGTACTCGGGATGTGTCAGCATTTGCAGGGGGTACTCAGGATGTGTCAGTATTTAAAGGGGGTACTCGGGATTTGTCAGCATATGCAGGGGGTACTCGGGATGTGTCAGTATTTGCAGGGGGAACTCGGGATGTGTCAGTATTTGCAGGGGGTATTCGGGATGTGTCAGTATTTGCAGGGGGTCCACGGGATATGTCAGTATTTGCAGGGTGTACTCGGGATGTGTCAGTATTTCCCGGGGGTTCTCGGGATGTGTCAGTATTTGCATGGGGTACTCGGGATGTGTCAGTATTTGCAGGGGGTACTCGGGATGTGTCTTTATTTGCATGGGGTACTCGGGATGTGTCAGTATTTGCAGGGGGTACTCGGGATTTGTCTGTATTTGCAGGGAGTGCTGGGGATGTGTCAGCATTTGCAGGGGGTACTTGGGATTTGTCAGTATTTGCAGGGGGTCCTCGGGATGTGTCAATATTTGCAGGGGGTACTCGGGATGTGTCAGTATTTACAGGGGGTACTCGGGATTTGTCAGTATTTGCAGGGGGTACTCGGGATGTGTCAGTATTTGCAGGGAGTACTCGGGATGTGTCAGTATTTGCAGGGGGTACTCGGGATGTGCCAGTATTTAAAGGGGGTACTCGGGATTTGTCAGTATTTGCAGGGGGGTACTCGGGATGTGCCATTATTTGCAGTGGGTACTCGGGATGTGTCAGTATTTGCAGGGGGTCCTCGGGATGTGTCAGTATTTGCAGGGGTTACTCGGGATGTGTCAGTGTTTGCAGGGGGTCCTCGGGATTTGTCAATATTGACAGGGGACACTCGGGATGTGTGAGTATTTGCAGGGGGCTCTCGGGAGGTGTCAGTATTTGCAGGGGGTAATCGGGATGTGTCAGTATTTGCAGGGGGTACTCGGGATGTGTCAGTATTTGCAGGGGGTGCTTGGGATGTGTCAGTATTTGCAGGGGGTACTCGGGATGTGTCTTTATTTGCAGGGGGTACTCGGGATGTGTCAGTATATGCATGGGGTACTCGGGATGTGTCAGTATTTGCAGGGGGTACTCGGGATTTGTCTGTATTTGCAAGGGGTCCTCGGGATGTGTCAGTATTTGCAGGGGGTCCTCGGGATGTGTCAGTATTTGCAGGGGTACTCAGGATTTGTCAGTATTTTCAGTGGGTACTCGGGATGTGTCAATATTTGCAGGGGGTACTCGGGATGTGTCAGTATTTACAGGGGGGACTCGGGATTTGTCAGTATTTGCAGGGGGTACTCGGGATGTGTCAGTATTTGCAGGGAGTACTCGAGATGTGTCAGTATTTGCAGGGGGTACTCGGGATGTGCCAGTATTTAAAGCGGGTACTCGGGATTTGTCAGTATTTGCAGGGGGGTACTCGGGATGTGCCATTATTTGCAGTGGGTACTCGGGATGTGTCAGCATTTGTAGGGGGTATTTGGGATGTGTCAGTATTTGCAGGGGGTACTCGGGATGTGTCAGTATTTGCAGGGGGTCCTCGGGATGTGTCAGTATTTGCAGGGGGTACTCGGGATGTGTCAGTATTTGCAGGGGGTACTCGGGATTTGTCTGTATTTGCAAGGGGTCCTCGGGATGTGTCAGTATTTGCAGGGGGTCCTCGGGATGTGTCAGTATTTGCAGGGGTACTCAGGATTTGTCAGTATTTTCAGTGGGTACTCGGGATGTGTCAATATTTGCAGGGGGTACTCGGGATGTGTCAGTATTTACAGGGGGGACTCGGGATTTGTCAGTATTTGCAGGGGGTACTCGGGATGTGTCAGTATTTGCAGGGAGTACTCGAGATGTGTCAGTATTTGCAGGGGGTACTCGGGATGTGCCAGTATTTAAAGCGGGTACTCGGGATTTGTCAGTATTTGCAGGGGGGTACTCGGGATGTGCCATTATTTGCAGTGGGTACTCGGGATGTGTCAGCATTTGTAGGGGGTATTTGGGATGTGTCAGTATTTGCAGGGGGTACTCGGGATGTGTCAGTATTTGCAGGGGGTCCTCGGGATGTGTCAGTATTTGCAGGGGGTACTCGGGATGTGTCAGTGTTTGCAGGGGGTCCTCGGGATGTGTCAGTATTTGCAGGGGGCTCTCGGGATGTGTCATTATTTGCAGGGGTTAATCGGGATGTGTCAGTATTTGCAGGGGGTACTCGGGATGTGTCAGTATTTGCAGGGTGTGCTTGGGATGTGTCAGTGTTTGCCGGGATTACTCGGGATGTGTCAGTATTTCCAGGGGGTAATCGGGATTTGTCAGTATTTGCAGGGCGTACTCGGGATGTGTCAGTATTTCCATGGGGCACTCAGGATTTGTCAGTATTTACAGGGGGTACTCGGGATGTGTCAGTATTTGCAGGGGGGACTCGGGATTTGTCAGTATTTGCAGGGGGTACTTGGGATGTGTCAGTATTTACAGGGGGTACTCGGGGTGTGTCTGTATTTGCAGGGGGTACTTGGGATGTGTCAGTATTTGCAGGGGCGACTCGGGATTTGTCAGTATTTGCAGGGGGTACTCGGGATGTGTCAGTATTTGCAGGGGGTACTCGGGATGTGTCAGTATTTGCAGGGGGTCCTTGGAATTTGTCAGTATTTGCAGGGGGTACTCGGGATTTGTCAGCATTTGCAGGGGGTACTCGGGATGTTTCAGTATTTGCAGGGGGCACAACGGATTTGTCAGTATTTGCAGGGGGTACTCGGGATTTGTCAGCATTTGCAGTGGGTACTCGGGATTTGTCAGTATTTGCAGGTTGTACTCGGGATATGTCAGTATTTGCAGGGGGTACTCGGGATGTGTCAGCATTTGCAGGGGATACTCAGAATGTGTCAGCATTTGCAGGGGGTACTCGGGATGTGCCAGTATTTGCAGGGGGTACTCGGGATGTGTCAGTATTTACAGGGGGTACTCGGGATTTGTCAGCATTTGCAGGGGGTACTCGGGATATGTCAGTATTTGCAGGGGGTACTCGGGATGTGTCAGCATTTGCATGGGGTCCTCGGGATTTGTCAGTATTTGCAGGGGGTACTCGGGATATGTCAGTATTTGCAGGGGGTACTCGGGATGTGTCAGTATTTACTGGGGGGACTCGGGATTTGTCAGTATTTGCAGGGGGTACTCGGGATGTGTCAGTGTTTGCAGGGGATACTCGGGATGTGTCAGTATTTGCAGGGGGTCCTCGGTATGTGTCAGTGTTTGCAGAGGGTACTCGGGATGTGTCAGTGTTTGCAGGGGATACTCGGGATGTGTCAGTATTTGCAGGGGATACTCGTGATGTGTCAGTATTTGCAGGGGATACTCGGGATGTGTCAGTATTTCCAGGGGGACCTCAGGATGTGTCAGTATTTGCAGGGGTACTCGGGATGTGTCAGTATTAGCAGGAGGTACTTGGGAGTGTGTCAGTATTTTCAGGGGGTTCTCGGGATGTGTCAGTATTTGCAGGGGGTACTCGGGATGTGTCAGTATTTGCAGGGGGTAATCGGGGTGTGTCAGTATTTGCAGGGGGTACTCGGGATGTGTCTTTATTTGCAGGGGGTACTCGTGATGTGTCAGTATATGCATGGGGTACTCGGGATGTGTCAGTATTTGCAGGGGGTACTCGGGATTTGTCTGTATTTGCAGGGGGTCCTCGGGATGTGTCAGTATTTGCAGGGGGTCCTGGGGATGTGTCAGTATTTGCAGGGGTACTCAGGATGTGTCAGTATTTACAGGGGGTGCTCGGGATGTGTCTGTATTTGCAGGGGTAGTCGGGATGTCTCAGTATTTGCAGGGGGTACTCGGGATTTGTCAGTATTTGCAGGGGGAAATCGGGATTTGTCAGTATTTGCAGGGGAACTCGGGATGTGTCAGTATTTGCAGGGGGTACTAGGGATGTGTCAGCATTTGCAGGGGGTACTTGGGATTTGTCAGTATTTGCAGGGGGTACTCGGGATTTGTCAGTATTTGCAGGGGGCATTCGGGATGCGTCACTATTTGCAGGGCTACTCGGGATTTGTCAGTATTTGCAGGGGGTACTCAGAAGGTGTCAGTATTTGCAGGGGGTACTGGGGATTTGTCAGTATTTGCAGGGTGTACTCGGGATGTGTCAGTATTTGCAGGGGATCCTCGGGATTTGTCAGTGTTTGCAGGGGGTACTCGGGATGTGTCAGTATTTGCAGGGGGTCCTTGGAATATGTCAGTATTTGCAGGGGGTACTCGGGATTTGTCAGCATTTGCAAGGGGTACTCGGGATGTTTCAGTATTTGCAGGGGCACACCGGATTTGTCAGTATTTGCAGGGGTACTCGGGATTTGTCAGTATTTGCAGGAGGTACTCGGGATTTGTCAGCATTTGCAGTGGGTACTCGGGATTTGTCAGTATTTGCAGGTTGTACTCGGAATGTGTCAGCATTTGCAGGGGGTACTCGGGATGTGTCAGTATTTGCAGCGGGTGCTCGGGATGTGTCAGTATTTACAGGGGGTACTCGGGATTTGTCAGCATTTGCAGGGGGTACTCGGGATGTGTCAGGATTTGCAGGGGGTACTCGGGATGTGTCAGTATTTGCAGGGTGTACTCGGGATGTGTCAGCATTTGCAGGGGATACTCGGAATATGTCAGTATTTGCAGGGGGTACTCGGGATGTGTCAGTATTTGCAGGGGGTACTCGGGATGTGTCACTATTTGCAGGGGGTACTGGGGATTTGTCAGTATTTGCAGGGTGTACTCGCGATGTGTCAGTATTTGCAGGGGGTCCTCGGGATCTGTCAGTGTTTGCAGGGGGTACTCGGGATGTGTCAGTATTTGCAGGGGGTCCTTGGAATTTGTCAGTATTTGCAGGGGGTACTCGGGATTTGTCAGCATTTGCAGGGGGTACTCGGGATGTTTCAGTATTTGCAGGGGGCACACCGGATTTGTCAGTATTTGCAGGGGGTACTCGGGATTTGTCAGTATTTGCAGTGGGTACTCGGGATTTGTCAGCATTTGCAGGGTGTACTCGGGATGTGTCAGTATTTCCCGGGGGTTCTCGTGATTTGTCAGTATTTGCAGGGGGTACTCGGGATGTGTCAGTGTTTGCAGGGGATACTCGGGATGTGTCAGTATTTGCAGGGGGTACTCGGGATGTGTCAGTATTTACAGGGGATACTCGGGATGTGTCAGTATTTCCAGGGGGACCTCAGGATGTGTCAGTATTTGCAGGGGTACTCGGGACGTGTCAGTATTAGCAGGAGGTACTTGGGAGTGTGTCAGTATTTTCAGGGGGTTCTCGGGATGTGTCAGTATTTGCAGGGGGTACTCGGGATGTGTCAGTATTTGCAGGGGGTAATCGGGGTGTGTCAGTATTTGCAGGGGGTACTCGGGATGTGTCTTTATTTGCAGGGGGTACTCGGGATGTGTCAGTATATGCATGGGGTACTCGGGATGTGTCAGTATTTGCAGGGGGTACTCGGGATTTGTCTGTATTTGCAGGGGGTCCTCGGGATGTGTCAGTATTTGCAGGGGGTCCTCGGGATGTGTCAGTATTTGCAGGGATACTCAGGATGTGTCAGTATTTACAGGGGGTGCTCGGGATGTGTCTGTATTTGCAGGGGTAGTCGGAATGTCTCAGTATTTGCAGGGGGTACTCGGGATTTTTCAGTATTTGCAGGGGGAAATCGGGATTTGTCAGTATTTGCAGGGGAACTCGGGATGTGTCAGTATTTGCAGGGGGTACTAGGGATGTGTCAGCATTTGCAGGGGGTACTTGGGATTTGTCAGTATTTGCAGGGGGTACTCGGGATTTGTCAGTATTTGCAGGGGGCATTCGGGATGCGTCACTATTTGCAGGGCTACTCGGGATTTGTCAGTATTTGCAGGGGGTACTCAGAAGGTGTCAGTATTTGCAGGGGGTACTGGGGATTTGTCAGTATTTGCAGGGTGTACTCGGGATGTGTCAGTATTTGCAGGGGATCCTCGGGATTTGTCAGTGTTTGCAGGGGGTACTCGGGATGTGTCAGTATTTGCAGGGGGTCCTTGGAATATGTCAGTATTTGCAGGGGGTACTCGGGATTTGTCAGCATTTGCAAGGGGTACTCGGGATGTTTCAGTATTTGCAGGGGCACACCGGATTTGTCAGTATTTGCAGGGGTACTCGGGATTTGTCAGTATTTGCAGGAGGTACTCGGGATTTGTCAGCATTTGCAGTGGGTACTCGGGATTTGTCAGTATTTGCAGGTTGTACTCGGAATGTGTCAGCATTTGCAGGGGGTACTCGGGATGTGTCAGTATTTGCAGCGGGTGCTCGGGATGTGTCAGTATTTACAGGGGGTACTCGGGATTTGTCAGCATTTGCAGGGGGTACTCGGGATGTGTCAGTATTTGCAGGGTGTACTCGGGATGTGTCAGCATTTGCAGGGGATACTCGGAATATGTCAGTATTTGCAGGGGGTACTCGGGATGTGTCAGTATTTGCAGGGGGTACTCGGGATGTGTCACTATTTGCAGGGGGTACTGGGGATTTGTCAGTATTTGCAGGGTGTACTCGCGATGTGTCAGTATTTGCAGGGGGTCCTCGGGATCTGTCAGTGTTTGCAGGGGGTACTCGGGATGTGTCAGTATTTGCAGGGGGTCCTTGGAATTTGTCAGTATTTGCAGGGGGTACTCGGGATTTGTCAGCATTTGCAGGGGGTACTCGGGATGTTTCAGTATTTGCAGGGGGCACACCGGATTTGTCAGTATTTGCAGGGGGTACTCGGGATTTGTCAGTATTTGCAGTGGGTACTCGGGATTTGTCAGCATTTGCAGGGTGTACTCGGGATGTGTCAGTATTTCCCGGGGGTTCTCGTGATTTGTCAGTATTTGCAGGGGGTACTCGGGATGTGTCAGTGTTTGCAGGGGATACTCGGGATGTGTCAGTATTTGCAGGGGGTACTCGGGATGTGTCAGTATTTACAGGGGATACTCGGGATTTGTCAGCATTTGCAGGGGGTACTCGGGATGTGTCAGTATTTGCAGCGGGTACTCGGGATGTGTCAGTATTTCTGCAGGGGGAACTCGGGATGTGTCAGTATTTGCAGGGGGTATTCGGGATGTGTCAGTATTTGCAGGGGGTCCACGGGATATGTCAGTATTTGCAGGGTGTACTCGGGATGTGTCAGTATTTCCCGGGGGTTCTCGTGATTTGTCAGTATTTGCAGGGGGTACTCGGGATGTGTCAGTGTTTGCAGGGGATACTCGGGATGTGTCAGTATTTGCAGGGGGTCCTCGGGATGTGTCAGTATTTGCAGAGGGTACTCGGGATGTGTCAGTGTTTGCAGGGGATACTCGGGATGTGTCAGTATTTGCAGGGGATACTCGCGATGTGTCAGTATTTGCAGGGGATACTCGGGATGTGTCAGTATTTGCAGGGGGACCTCAGGATGTGTCAGTATTTGCAGGGGGTTCTCGGGATGTGTCAGTATTTGCAGGGGGTAGTCGGGATGTGTCAGTATTTGCAGGGGGTAATCGGGGTGTGTCAGTATTTGCAGGGGGTACTCGGGATGTGTCTTTATTTGCAGGGGGTACTCGGGATGTGTCAGTATATGCATGGGGTACTCGGGATGTGTCAGTATTTGCAGGGGGTACTCGGGATGTGTCAGTATTTGCAGGGGGTACTCGGGATGTGTCAGTATATGCATGGGGTACTCGGGATGTGTCAGTATTTGCAGGGGGTACTCGGGATGTGTCAGTATTTACAGGGGGTGCTCGGGATGTGTCTGTATTTGCAGGGGTAGTCGGGATGTCTCAGTATTTGCAGGGGGTACTCGGGATTTGTCAGTATTTGCAGGGGGAAATCGGGATTTGTCAGTATTTGCAGGGGAACTCGGGATGTGTCAGCATTTGCAGGGGGTACTTGGGATTTGTCAGTATTTGCAGGGGGTACTCGGGATGTGTCACTATTTGCAGGGCTACTCGGGATTTGTCAGTATTTGCAGGGGGTACTCAGAAGGTGTCAGTATTTGCAGGGGATCCTCGGGATTTGTCAGTGTTTGCAGGGGGTACTCGGGATGTGTCAGTATTTGCAGGGGGTCCTTGGAATATGTCAGTATTTGCAGGGGGTACTCGGGATTTGTCAGCATTTGCAGGGGGTACTCGGGATGTTTCAGTATTTGCAGGGGCACACCGGATTTGTCAGTATTTGCAGGGGTACTCGGGATTTGTCAGTATTTGCAGGAGGTACTCGGGATTTGTCAGCATTTGCAGTGGGTACTCGGGATTTGTCAGTATTTGCAGGTTGTACTCGGGATATGTCAGTATTTGCAGGGGGTACTCGGGATGTGTCAGCATTTGCAGGGGGTACTCGGAATGTGTCAGCATTTGCAGGGGGTACTCGGGATGTGTCAGTATTTGCAGCGGGTACTCGGGATGTGTCAGTATTTACAGGGGGTACTCGGGATTTGTCAGCATTTGCAGGGGGTACTCGGGATGTGTCAGTATTTGCAGGGGGTCCTCGGGATGTGTCAGTGTTTGCAGGGGATACTCGGGATGTGTCAGTATTTGCAGGGGATACTCGCGATGTGTCAGTATTTGCAGGGGATACTCGGGATGTGTCAGTATTTGCAGGGGGACCTCAGGATGTGTCAGTATTTGCAGGGGTACTCGGGATGTGTCAGTATTTGCAGGAGGTACTTGGGAGTGTGTCAGTATTTTCAGGGGGTTCTCGGGATGTGTCAGTATTTGCAGGGGGTACTCGGGATGTGTCAGTATTTGCAGGGGGTAATCGGGGTGTGTCAGTATTTGCAGGGGTTACTCGGGATGTGTCTTTATTTGCAGGGGGTACTCGGGATCTGTCAGTATATGCATGGGGTACTCGGGATGTGTCAGTATTTGCAGGGGGTACTCGGGATTTGTCTGTATTTGCAGGGGGTCCTCGGGATGTGTCAGTATTTGCAGGGGGTCCTCGGGATGTGTCAGTATTTGCAGGGGTACTCAGGATGTGTCAGTATTTACAGGGGGTGCTCGGGATGTGTCTGTATTTGCAGGGGTAGTCGGGATGTCTCAGTATTTGCAGGGGGTACTCGGGATTTGTCAGTATTTGCAGGGGGAAATCGGGATTTGTCAGTATTTGCAGGGGAACTCGGGATGTGTCAGTATTTGCAGGGGGTACTAGGGATGTGTCAGCATTTGCAGGGGGTACTTGGGATTTGTCAGTATTTGCAGGGGGTACTCGGGATTTGTCAGTATTTGCAGGGGGCATTCGGGATGTGTCACTATTTGCAGGGCTACTCGGGATTTGTCAGTATTTGCAGGGGGTACTCAGAAGGTGTCAGTATTTGCAGGGGGTACTGGGGATTTGTCAGTATTTGCAGGGTGTACTCGGGATGTGTCAGTATTTGCAGGGGATCCTCGGGATTTGTCAGTGTTTGCAGGGGGTACTCGGGATGTGTCAGTATTTGCAGGGGGTCCTTGGAATATGTCAGTATTTGCAGGGGGTACTCGGGATTTGTCAGCATTTGCAGGGGGTACTCGGGATGTTTCAGTATTTGCAGGGGCACACCGGATTTGTCAGTATTTGCAGGGTTACTCGGGATTTGTCAGTATTTGCAGGAGGTACTCGGGATTTGTCAGCATTTGCAGTGGGTACTCGGGATTTGTCAGTAATTGCAGGTTGTACTCGGAATGTGTCAGCATTTGCAGGGGGTACTCGGGATGTGTCAGTATTTGCAGCGGGTACTCGGGATGTGTCAGTATTTACAGGGGGTACTCGGGATTTGTCAGCATTTGCAGGGGGTACTCGGGATGTGTCAGGATTTGCAGGGGGTACTCGGGATGTGTCAGTGTTTGCAGGGTGTACTCGGGATGTGTCAGCATTTGCAGGGGATACTTGGAATATGTCAGTATTTGCAGGGGGTACTCGGGATGTGTCAGTATTTGCAGGGGGTACTCGGGATGTGTCACTATTTGCAGGGGGTACTGGGGATTTGTCAGTATTTGCAGGGGGTACTCAGAATGTGTCAGTATTTGCAGGGGGTACTGGGGATTTGTCAGTATTTGCAGGGTGTACTCGCGATGTGTCAGTATTTGCAGGGGATCCTCGGGATCTGTCAGTGTTTGCAGGGGGTACTCGGGATGTGTCAGTATTTGCAGGGGGTCCTTGGAATTTGTCAGTATTTGCAGGGGGTACTCGGGATTTGTCAGCATTTGCAGGGGGTACTCGGGATGTTTCAGTATTTGCAGGGGGCACACCGGATTTGTCAGTATTTGCAGGGGGTACTCGGGATTTGTCAGTTTTTGCAGTGGGTACTCGGGATTTGTCAGCATTTGCAGGTTGTACTCGGGATATGTCAGTATTTGCAGGGGGTACTCGGGATGTGTCAGCATTTGCAGGGGGTACTCGGGATGTGTCAGTATTTACAGGGGGTACTCGGGATTTGTCAGCATTTGCAGGGGGTACTCGGGATGTGTCAGTATTTGCAGCGGGTACTCGGGATGTGTCAGTATTTGCAGGGGGAACTCGGGATGTGTCAGTATTTGCAGGGGGTATTCGGGATGTGTCAGTATTTGCAGGGGGTCCACGGGATATGTCAGTATTTGCAGGGTGTACTCGGGATGTGTCAGTATTTCCCGGGGGTTCTCGGGATTTGTCAGTATTTGCAGGGGGTACTCGGGATGTGTCAGTGTTTGCAGGGGATACTCGGGATGTGTCAGTATTTGCAGGGGGTCCTCGGGATGTGTCAGTATTTGCAGAGGGTACTCGGGATGTGTCAGTGTTTGCAGGGGATACTCGGGATGTGTCAGTATTTGCAGGGGATACTCGCGATGTGTCAGTATTTGCAGGGGATACTCGGGATGTGTCAGTATTTGCAGGGGGACCTCAGGATGTGTCAGTATTTGCAGGGGTACTCGGGATGTGTCAGTATTTGCAGTGGGTACTCGGGATTTCTCAGCATTTGCAGGTTGTACTCGGGATATGTCAGTATTTGCAGGGGGTACTCGGGATGTGTCAGCATTTGCATGGGGTACTCGGGATGTGTCAGTATTTACAGGGGATACTCGGGATTTGTCAGCATTTACAGGGGGTACTCGGGATGTGTCAGTATTTGCAGGGGGTAATCGGGGTGTGTCAGTATTTGCAGGGGGTACTCGGGATGTGTCTTTATTTGCAGGGGGTACTCGGGATGTGTCAGTGTATGCATGGGGTACTCGGGATGTGTCAGTATTTGCAGGGGGTACTCGGGATGTGTCAGTATTTGCAGGGGGTACTCGGGATGTGTCAGTATATGCATGGGGTACTCGGGATGTGTCAATATTTGCAGGGGGTACTCGGGATGTGTCAGTATTTACAGGGGGTGCTCGGGATGTGTCTGTATTTGCAGGGGTAGTCGGGATGTCTCAATATTTGCAGGGGGTACTCAGGATTTGTCAGTATTTGCAGGGGGAAATCGGGATTTGTCAGTATTTGCAGGGTGTACTCGGGATGTGTCACTATTTGCAGGGCTACTCGGGATTTGTCAGTATTTGCAGGGGGTACTCAGAAGGTGTCAGTATTTGCAGGGGATCCTCGGGATTTGTCAGTGTTTGCAGGGGGTACTCGGGATGTGTCAGTATTTGCAGGGGGTCCTTGGAATATGTCAGTATTTGCAGGGGGTACTCGGGATTTGTCAGCATTTGCAGGGGGTACTCGGGATGTTTCAGTATTTGCAGGGGCATACCGGATTTGTCAGTATTTGCAGGGGTACTCGGGATTTGTCAGTATTTGCAGGAGGTACTCGGGATTTGTCAGCATTTGCAGTGGGTACTCGGGATTTGTCAGTATTTGCAGGTTGTACTCGGGATATGTCAGTATTTGCAGGGGGTACTCGGGATGTGTCAGCATTTGCAGGGGGTACTCGGGATGTGTCAGCATTTGCAGGGGGTACTCGGGATGTGTCAGTATTTGCAGCGGGTACTCGGGATGTGTCAGTATTTACAGGACGTACTCGGGATTTGTCAGCATTTGCAGGGGGTACTCGGGATGTGTCAGTATTTGCAGGGGGTCCTCGGGATGTGTCAGTATTTGCAGAGGGTACTCGGGATGTGTCAGTGTTTGCAGGGGATACTCGGGATGTGTCAGTATTTGCAGGGGATACTCGCGATGTGTCAGTATTTGCAGGGGATACTCGGGATGTGTCAGTATTTGCAGGGGGACCTCAGGATGTGTCAGTATTTGCAGGGGTACTCGGGATGTGTCAGTATTTGCAGGAGGTACTTGGGAGTGTGTCAGTATTTTCAGGGGGTTCTCGGGATGTGTCAGTATTTGCAGGGGGTACTCGGGATGTGTCAGTATTTGCAGGGGGTAATCGGGGTGTGTCAGTATTTGCAGGGGGTACTCGGGATGTGTCTTTATTTGCAGGGGGTACTCGGGATGTGTCAGTATATGCATGGGGTACTCGGGATGTGTCAGTATTTGCAGGGGGCACTCGGGATTTGTCTGTATTTGCAGGGGGTCCTCGGGATGTGTCAGTATTTGCAGGGGTACTCAGGATGTGTCAGTATTTACAGGGGGCGCTCGGGATGTGTCTGTATTTGCAGGGGTAGTCGGGATGTCTCAGTATTTGCAGGGGGTAACTCGGGATTTGTCAGTATTTGCAGGGGGAAATCGGGATTTGTCAGTATTTGCAGGGGAACTCGGGATGTGTCAGTATTTGCAGGGGGCATTCGGGATGTGTCACTATTTGCAGGGCTACTCGGGATTTGTCAGTATTTGCAGGGGGTACTCGGGATGTGTCAGTATTTACAGGGGGTACTCGGGATTTGTCAGCATTTGCAGGGGGTACTCGGGATTTGTCAGTATTTGCAGGGGGTCCTCGGGATGTGTCAGTATTTGCAGAGGGTACTCGGGATGTGTCAGTGTTTGCAGGGGATACTCGGGATGTGTCAGTATTTGCAGGGGATACTCCGCGATGTGTCAGTATTTGCAGGGGATACTCGGGATGTGTCAGTATTTGCAGGGGGACCTCAGGATGTGTCAGTATTTGCAGGGGTACTCGGGAGTGTGTCAGTATTTTCAGGGGGTTCTCGGGATGTGTCAGTATATGCATGGGGTACTCGGGATGTGTCAGTATTTGCAGGGGGTACTCGGGATTTGTCTGTATTTGCAGGGGGTCCTCGGGATGTGTCAGTATTTGCAGGGGGTCCTCGGGATGTGTCAGTATTTGCAGGGGTACTCAGGATGTGTCAGTATTTACAGGGGATGCTCGGGATGTGTCTGTATTTGCAGGGGTAGTCGGGATGTCTCAGTATTTGCAGGGGGTACTCGGGGATTTGTCAGTATTTGCAGGGGGAAATCGGGATTTGTCAGTATTTGCAGGGGAACTCGGGATGTGTCAGTATTTGCAGGGGGTACTAGGGATGTGTCAGCATTTGCAGGGGGTACTTGGGATTTGTCAGTATTTGCAGGGGGTACTCGGGATTTGTCAGTATTTGCAGGGGGCATTCGGGATGTGTCACTATTTGCAGGGCTACTCGGGATTTGTCAGTATTTGCAGGGGGTACTCAGAAGGTGTCAGTATTTGCAGGGGGTACTGGGGATTTGTCAGTATTTGCAGGGTGGACTCGGGATGTGTCAGTATTTGCAGGGGATCCTCGGGATTTGTCAGTGTTTGCAGGGGATACTCGGGATGTGTCAGTATTTGCAGGGGGTCCTTGGAATATGTCAGTATTTGCAGGGGGTACTCGGGATTTGTCAGCATTTGCAGGGGGTACTCGGGATGTTTCAGTATTTGCAGGGGCACACCGGATTTGTCAGTATTTGCAGGGGGACTCGGGATTTGTCAGTATTTGCAGGAGGTACTCGGGATTTGTCAGCATTTGCAGTGGGTACTCGGGATTTGTCAGTATTTGCAGGTTGTACTCGGAATGTGTCAGCATTTGCAGGGGGTACTCGGGATGTGTCAGTATTTGCAGCGGGTACTCGGGATGTGTCAGTATTTACAGGGGGTACTCGGGATTTGTCAGCATTTGCAGGGGGTACTCGGGATGTGTCAGGATTTGCAGGGGGTACTCGGGATGTGTCAGTATTTGCAGGGTGTACTTGGGATGTGTCAGCATTTGCAGGGGATACTCGGAATATGTCAGTATTTGCAGGGGGTACTCGGGATGTGTCAGTATTTGCAGGGGGTACTCGGGATGTGTCACTATTTGCAGGGGGTACTGGGGATTTGTCAGTATTTGCAGGGTGTACTCGCGATGTGTCAGTATTTGCAGGGGATCCTCGGGATCTGTCAGTGTTTGCAGGGGGTACTCGGGATGTGTCAGTATTTGCAGGGTGTCCTTGGAATTTGTCAGTATTTGCAGGGGGTACTCGGGATTTGTCAGCATTTGCAGGGGGTACTCGGGATGTTTCAGTATTTGCAGGGGGCACACCGGATTTGTCAGTATTTGCAGTGGGTACTCGGGATTTGTCAGTATTTGCAGTGGGGACTCGGGATTTGTCAGCATTTGCAGGTTGTACTCGGGATATGTCAGTATTTGCAGGGGGTACTCGGGATGTGTCAGCATTTGCAGGGGGTACTCGGGATGTGTCAGCATTTGCAGGGGGTACTCGGGATGTGTCAGTATTTGCAGCGGGTACTCGGGATGTGTCAGTATTTGCAGGGGGAACTCGGGATGTGTCAGTATTTGCAGGGGGTATTCGGGATGTGTCAGTATTTGCAGGGGGTCCACGGGATATGTCAGTATTTGCAGGGTGTACTCGGGATGTGTCAGTATTTCCCGGGGGTTCTCGGATTTGTCAGTATTTGCAGGGGGTACTCGGGATGTGTCAGTGTTTGCAGGGGATACTCGGGATGTGTCAGTATTTGCAGGGGGTCCTCGGGATGTGTCAGTATTTGCAGAGGGTACTCGGGATGTGTCAGTGTTTGCAGGGGATACTCGGGATGTGTCAGTATTTGCAGGGGATACTCGCGATGTGTCAGTATTTGCAGGGGATACTCAGGATGTGTCAGTATTTGCAGGGGATACTCGCGATGTGTCAGTGTTTGCAGGGGATACTCAGGATGTGTCAGTATTTGCAGGGGTACTCGGGATGTGTCAGTATTTGCAGGAGGTACTTGGGACTGTGTCAGTATTTTCAGGGGGTTCTCGGGATGTGTCAGTATTTGCAGGGGGTACTCGGGATGTGTCAGTATTTGCAGGGGGTACTCGGGATTTGTCTGTATTTGCAGGGGGTACTCGGGATGTGTCTTTATTTGCAGGGGGTACTCGGGATGTGTCAGTATATGCATGGGGTACTCGGGATGTGTCAGTATTTGCAGGGGGTACTCGGGATTTGTCTGTATTTGTAGGGGGTCCTCGGGATGTGTCAGTATTTGCAGGGGATCCTCGGGATGTGTCAGTATTTGCAGGGGTGCTCAGGATGTGTCAGTATTTACAGGGGGTGCTCGGGATGTGTCTGTATTTGCAGGGGTAGTCGGGATGTCTCAGTATTTGCAGGGGGTACTCGGGATGTGTCAGTATTTGCAGGGGGAACTCGGGATGTGTCAGTATTTGCAGGGGGTATTCGGGATGTGTCAGTATTTGCAGGGGGTCCATGGGATGTGTCAGTATTTGCAGGGTGTACTCGGGATGTGTCAGTAATTTCCCGGGGGTTCTCGGGATTTGTCAGTATTTGCAGGGGGTACTCGGGATGTGTCAGTGTTTGCAGGGGATACTCGGGATGTGTCAGTATTGCAGGGGGTCCTCGGGATGTGTCAGTATTTGCAGAGGGTACTCGGGATGTGTCAGTGTTTGCAGGGGATACTCGGGATGTGTCAGTATTTGCAGGGGATACTCGCGATGTGTCAGTATTTGCAGGGGATACTCGGGATGTGTCAGTATTTGCAGGGGGACCTCAGGATGTGTCAGTATTTGCAGGGGTACTCGGGATGTGTCAGTATTTGCAGGAAGTACTTGGGAGTGTGTCAGTATTTTCAGGGGGTTCTCGGGATGTGTCAGTATTTGCAGGGGGTACTCGGGATGTGTCAGTATTTGCAGGGGGTACTCGGGATTTGTCTGTATTTGCAGGGGGTACTCGGGATGTGTCTTTATTTGCAGGGGTACTCGGGATGTGTCAGTATATGCATGGGGTACTCGGGATGTGTCAGTATTTGCAGGGGGTACTCGGGATTTGTCTGTATTTGTAGGGGGTCCTCGGGAGGTGTCAGTATTTGCAGGGGGTCCTCGGGATGTGTCAGTATTTGCAGGGGTACTCAGGATGTGTTAGTATTTACAGGGGGTGCTCGGGATGTGTCTGTATTTGCAGGGGTAGTCGGGATGTCTCAGTATTTGCAGGGGGTACTCGGGATTTGTCAGTATTTGCAGGGGAACTCGGGATGTGTCAGCATTTGCAGGGGGTACTTGGGATGTGTCAGCATTTGCAGGGGGTACTTGGGATTTGTCAGTATTTGCAGGGGGTACTCGGGATTTGTCAGTATTTGCAGGGGGCATTCGGGATGTGTCACTATTTGCAGGGCTACTCGGGATTTGTCAGTATTTGCAGGGGGAACTCAGAAGGTGTCAGTATTTGCAGGTGGTGCTGGGGATTTGTCAGTATTTGCAGGGTGTACTCGGGATGTGTCAGTATTTGCAGGGGATCCTCGGGATTTGTCAGTGTTTGCAGGGGGTACTCGGGATGTGTCAGTATTTGCAGGGGGTCCTTGGAATATGTCAGTATTTGCAGGGGGTACTCAGGATTTGTCAGCATTTGCAGGGGGTACTCGGGATGTTTCAGTATTTGCAGGGGCACACCGGATTTGTCAGTATTTGCAGTGGTACTCGGGATTTGTCAGTATTTGCAGGAGGTACTCGGGATTTGTCAGCATTTGCAGTGGGTACTCGGGATTTGTCAGTATTTGCAGGTTGTACTCGGGATATGTCAGTATTTGCAGGGGGTACTCGGGATGTGTCAGCATTTGCAGGGGGTACTCGGAATGTGTCAGCATTTGCAGGGGGTACTCGGGATGTGTCAGTATTTGCAGCGGGTACTCGGGATGTGTCAGTATTTACAGGGGGTACTCGGGATTTGTCAGCATTTGCAGGGGGTACTCGGGATGTGTCAGTATTTGCAGGGGGTCCTCGGGATGTGTCAGTATTTGCAGAGGGTACTCGGGATGTGTCAGTGTTTGCAGGGGATACTCGGGATGTGTCAGTATTTGCAGGGGATACTCGCGATGTGTCAGTATTTGCAGGGGATACTCGGGATGTGTCAGTATTTGCAGGGGGACCTCAGGATGTGTCAGTATTTGCAGGGGTACTCGGGATGTGTCAGTATTTGCAGGAGGTACTTGGGAGTGTGTCAGTATTTTCAGGGGGTTCTCGGGATGTGTCAGTATTTGCAGGGGGTACTCGGGATGTGTCAGTATTTGCAGGGGGTAATCGGGGTGTGTCAGTATTTGCAGGGGGTACTCGGGATGTGTCTTTATTTGCAGGGGGTACTCGGGATGTGTCAGTATTTGCAGGGGGTACTCGGGATTTGTCTGTATTTGCAGGGGGTCCTCGGGATGTGTCAGTATTTGCAGGGGGTCCTCGGGATGTGTCAGTATTTGCAGAGGTACTCAGGATGTGTCAGTATTTACAGGGGGTGCTCGGGATGTGTCTGTATTTGCAGGGGTAGTCGGGATGTCTCAGTATTTGCATGGGGTACTCGGGATTTGTCAGTATTTGCAGGGGAAATCGGGATTTATCAGTATTTGCAGGGGAACTCGGGATGTGTCAGTATTTGCAGGGGGTACTAGGGATGTGTCAGCATTTGCAGGGGGTACTTGGGATTTGTCAGTATTTGCAGGGGGTACTCGGGATTTGTCAGTATTTGCAGGGGGCATTCGGGATGTGTCACTATTTGCAGGGCTACTCGGGATTTGTCAGTATTTGCAGGGGGTACTCAGAAGGTGTCAGTATTTGCAGGGGGTACTGGGGATTTGTCAGTATTTGCAGGGTGTACTCGGGTTGTGTCAGTTTTTGCAGGGGATCCTCGGGATTTGTCAGTGTTTGCAGGGGGTACTCGGGATGTGTCAGCATTTGCAGGGGGTCCTTGGAATATGTCAGTATTTGCAGGGGGTACTCGGGATTTGTCAGCATTTGCAGGGGGTACTCGGATGTTTCAGTATTTGCAGGGGCACACCGGATTTGTCAGTATTTGCAGGGGTACTCGGGATTTGTCAGTATTTGCAGGAGGTACTCGGGATTTGTCAGCATTTGCAGTGGGTACTCGGGATTTGTCAGTATTTGCAGGTTGTACTCGGAATGTGTCAGCATTTGCAGGGGGTAACTCGGGATGTGTCAGTATTTGCAGCGGGTACTCGGGATGTGTCAGTATTTACAGGGGGTACTCGGGATTTGTCAGTATTTGCAGGGGGTACTGGGGATTTGTCAGTATTTGCAGGGTGTACTCGCGATGTGTCAGTATTTGCAGGGGATCCTCGGGATCTGTCAGTGTTTGCAGGAGGTACTCGGGATGTGTCAGTATTTGCAGGGGGTCCTTGGAATTTGTCAGTATTTGCAGGGGGTACTCGGGATTTGTCAGCATTTGCAGGGGGTACTCGGGATGTTTCAGTATTTGCAGGGGGCACACCGGATTTGTCAGTATTTGCAGGGGGTACTCGGGATTTGTCAGTATTTGCAGTGGGTACTCGGGATTTGTCAGCATTTGCAGGTTGTACTCGGGATATGTCAGTATTTGCAGGGGGTACTCGGGATGTGTCAGCATTTGCAGGGGGTACTCGGGATGTGTCAGTATTTACAGGGGGTACTCGGGATTTGTCAGCATTTGCAGGGGTACTCGGGATGTGTCAGTATTTGCAGCGGGTACTCGGGATGTGTCAGTATTTGCAGGGGGATCTCGGGATGTGTCAGTATTTGCAGGGGGTATTCGGGATGTGTCAGTATTTGCAGGGGGTCCACGGGATATGTCAGTATTTGCAGGGTGTACTCGGGATGTGTCAGTATTTCCCGGGGGTTCTCGGGATTTGTCAGTATTTGCAGGGGGTACTCGGGATGTGTCAGTGTTTGCAGGGGATACTCGGGATGTGTCAGTATTTGCAGGGGGTCCTCGGGATGTGTCAGTATTTGCAGAGGGTACTCGGGATGTGTCAGTGTTTGCAGGGGATACTCGGGATGTGTCAGTATTTGCAGGGGATACTCGCGATGTGTCAGTATTTGCAGGGGATACTCGGGATGTGTCAGTATTTGCAGGGGGACCTCAGGATGTGTCAGTATTTGCAGGGGTACTCGGGATGTGTCAGTATTTGCAAGAGGTACTTGGGAGTGTTTCAGTATTTTCAGGGGGTTCTCGGGATGTGTCAGTATTTGCAGGGGGTACTCGGGATGTGTCAGTATTTGCAGGGGGTACTCGGGATTTGTCTGTATTTGCAGGGGGTACTCGGGATGTGTCTTTATTTTCAGGGGGTACTCGGGATGTGTCTGTATACTGCATGGGGTACTCGGGATGTGTCAGTATTTGCAGGGGGTACTCGGGATTTGTCTGTATTTGCAGGGGGTCCTCGGGATGTGTCAGTATTTGCAGGGGGTCCTCGGGATGTGTCAGTATTTGCAGGGGTACTCAGGATGTGTCAGTATTTACAGACACATCCCGAGTACCCCCTGAAAATAAAGACACATCCCGAGTACCCCCTGCAAATACAGACAAATCCCGAGTACCCCTGCAAATACTGACACATCCCGAGTACCCCCTGCAAATACTGACACATCCCGAGAACCCCCTGAAAATACTGAAACACTCCCAAGTACCTCTTGCAAATACTGACACATCCCGAGTACCCCTGCAAATACTGACACATCCTGAGGTCCCCCTGCAAATACTGACACATCCCGAGTATCCCCTGCAAATACTGACACATCGCGAGTATCCCCTGCAAATACTGACACATCCCGAGTATCCCCTGCAAACACTGACACATCCCGAGTACCCTCTGCAAATACTGACACATCCCGAGGACCCCCTGCAAATACTGACACATCCCGAGTATCCCCTGCAAACACTGACACATCCCGAGTACCCCCTGCAAATACTGACAAATCCCGAGAACCCCCGGGAAATACTGACACATCCCGAGTACACCCTGCAAATACTGACATATCCGTGGACCCCCTGCAAATACTGACACATCCCGAATACCCCCTGCAAATACTGACACATCCCGAGATCCCCCTGCAAATACTGACACATCCCGAGTACCCGCTGCAAATACTGACACATCCCGAGTACCCCCTGCAAATGCTGACAAATCCCGAGTACCCCCTGTAAATACTGACACATCCCGAGTACCCCCTGCAAATGCCTGACACATCCCGAGTACCCCCTGCAAATACTGACATATCCCGAGTACAACCTGCAAATGCTGACAAATCCCGAGTACCCACTGCAAATACTGACAAATCCCGAGTACCCCCTGCAAAATACTGACAAATCCGGTGTGCCCCCCTGCAAATACTGAAACATCCCGAGTACCCCCTGCAAATGCTGACAAATCCCGAGTACCCCCCTGCAAATACTGACAAATTCCAAGGACCCCCTGCAAATACTGACACATCCCGAGTACCTCCTGCAAACACTGACAGATCCCGAGGATCCCCTGCAAATACTGACACATCGCGAGTACACCCTGCAAATACTGACAAATCCCCAGTACCCCCTGCAAATACTGACAAATCCCGAGTACCCCCTGTAAATACTGACACATCCCGAGTACCCGCTGCAAATACTGACACATCCCGAGTACCCCCCTGCAAATGCTGACACATTCGAGTACAACCTGCAAATACTGACAAATCCCGAGTACCCACTGCAAATGCTGACAAATCCCGAGTACCTCCTGCAAATACTGACAAATCCCGAGTACCCCCTGCAAATACTGACAAATCCGGTGTGCCCCTGCAAATACTGAAACATCCCGAGTACCCCCTGCAAATGCTGACAAATCCCGAGTACCCCCTGCAAATACTGACATATTCCAAGGACCCCCCTGCAAATGCTGACACATCCCGAGTACCCCCTGCAAACACTGACAAATCCCGAGGATCCCCTGCAAAAACTGACACAACCCGAGTACACCTGCAAATACTGACAAATCCCCCAGTACCCCTGCAAATACTGACACCCTTCTGAGTACCCCCTGCAAATACTGACAAATCCCGAGTAGCCCTGCAAATAGTGACACATCCCGAATGCCCCCTGCAAATACTGACAAATCCCGAGTACCCCCTGCAAATACTGACAAATCCCAAGTACCCCCCTGCAAATGCTGACACATCCCTAGTACCCCCTGCAAATACTGACACATCCCGAGTTCCCCCTGCAAATACTGATAAATCCCGATTTCCCCCTGCAAATACTGACAAATCCCGAGTAACCCCATGCAAATACTGAGACATCCCGACTACCCCTGCAAATACAGACACATCCCGAGCACCCCCTGTAAATACTGACACATCCTGAGTACCTCTGCAAATACTGACACATCCCGAGGACCCCCTGCAAATACTGACACATCCCGAGGACCCCCTGCAAATACAGACAAATCCCGAGTACCCCTGCAAATACTGACACATCCCGAGTACCCCCTGCAAATAAAGACACATCCCGAGTACCCCCTGCAAATACTGACACACCCCGATTACCCCCCTGCAAATACTGACACATCCCGAGTACCCCCTGCAAATACTGACACATCCCGAGAACCCCCTGAAAATACTGACACACTCCAAGTACCTCCTGCAAATACTGACACATCCCGAGTACCCCTGCAAATACTGACACATCCTGAGGTCCCCCTGCAAATACTGACACATCCCGAGTATCCCCTGCAAATACTGACACATCGCGAGTATCCCCTGCAAATACTGACACATCCCGAGTATCCCCTGCAAACACTGACACATCCCGAGTACCCTCTGCAAATACTGACACATCCGAGGACCCCCTGCAAATACTGACACATCCCGAGTACCCCCCTGCAAATGCTGACAAATCCCGAGTACCCCCTGTAAATACTGACACATCCCGAGTACCCGCCTGCAAATACTGACACATCCCGAGTACCCCCTGCAAATGCTGACACATTCCGAGTACCCCCTGCAAATGCTGACACATCCCGAGTACCCCCTGCAAATACTGACATATCCCGAGTACAACCTGCAAATACTGACAAATCCGAGTACCCACTGCAAATGCTGACAAATCCCGAGTACCTCCTGCAAATACTGACAAATCCCGAGTACCACTGCAAATACTGACAAATCCGGTGTGCCCCTGCAAATACTGAAACATCCCGAGTACCCCCTGCAAATGCTGACAAATCCTGAGTACCCCCTGCAAATACTGACATATTCCAAGGACCCCCTGCAAATACTGACACATCCCGAGTACCCCCTGCAAACACTGACAAATCCCGAGGATCCCCTGCAAATACTGACACATCCCGAGTACACCCTGCAAATACTGACAAATCCCCAGCACCACCTGCAAATACTGACACCTTCTGAGTTCCCCCTGCAAATACTGACAAATCCCGAGTAGCCCTGCAAATAGTGACACATCCCGAATGCCCCCTGCAAATACTGACAAATCCCGAGTACCCCCTGCAAATACTGACAAATCCCAAGTACCCCCTGCAAATGCTGACACATCCCAAGTACCCCCTGCAAATGCTGACACATCCCCGAGTTCCCCTGCAAATACTGACAAATCCGAGTACCCCCTGCAAATACTGAGACATCCCGACTACCCCTGCAAATACAGACACATCCCGAGCACCCCCTGTAAATACTAACACATCCTGAGTACCCCTGCAAATACTGACACATCCCGAGGACCCCCTGCAAATACTGACACCTCCCGAGGACCCCCCTACAAATACAGACAAATCCCGAGTACCCCCCTGCAAATACTGACACATCCCGAGTACCCCATGCATATACTGACACATCCCGAGTACCCCTGCAAATAAAGACACATCCCCGAGTACCCCCTGCAAATACAGACAAATCCCGAGTACCCCCCTGCAAAATACTGACACATCCCGAGTACCCCCTGCAAATACTGACACATCCCGAGAACCCCCCTGAAAATACTGACACACTCCCAAGTACTTCCTGCAAATACTGACACATCCCGAGTACCCCTGCAAATACTGACACATCCTGAGGTCCCCCTGCAAATACTGACACATCCCGAGTATCCCCTGCAAATACTGACACATCGCGAGTATCCCCTGCAAATACTGACACATCCCGAGTATCCCCTGCAAACACTGACACATCCCGAGTACCCTCTGCAAATACTGACACATCCCGAGGACCCCCTGCAAATACTGACACATCCCGAGTATCCCCTGCAAACACTGACACATCCCGAGTACCCCCTGCAAATACTGACAAATCCCGAGAACCCCCGGGAAATACTGACACATCCCGAGTACACCCTGCAAATACTGACACATCCCATGGACCCCCTGCAAATACTGACACATCCCGAATACCCCCCTGCAAATACTGACACATCCCGAGTTCCCCCTGCAAATACTGACACATCCCGAGTACCCCCCTGCAAATACTGAGACATCCCGACTACCCCTGCAAATACAGACACATCCCGAGCACCCCCTGTAAATACTGACACATCCTGAGCACCCCTGCAAATACTGACACATCCCGAGGATCCCCTGCAAATACTGACACATCCCGAGGACCCCCTACAAATACAGACAAATCCCGAGTACCCCCTGCAAATACTGACACATCCCGAGTACCCCATGCATATACTGACACATCCCGAGTACCCCCTGCAAATAAAGACACATCCCGAGTACCCCCTGCAAATACAGACAAATCCCGAGTACCCCCCTGCAAATACTGACACATCCCGAGTACCCCCTGCAAATACTGACACATCCGAGAACCCCCTGAAAATACTGACACAGTCCCAAGTACCTCCTGCAAATACTGACACATCCCGAGTACCCCTGCAAATACTGACACATCCTGAGTATCCCCTGCAAACACTGACACATCGCGAGTATCCCCTGCAAATACTGACACATCCCTGAGTATCCCCTGCAAATACTGACACATCGCGAGTATCCCCTGCAAATACTGACACATCCCGAGTATCCCCTGCAAACACTGACACATCCCGAGTACCCTCTGCAAATACTGACACATCCCGAGGACCCCCTGCAAATACTGACACATCCCGAGTATCCCCTGCAAACACTGACACATCCCGAGTACCCCCTGCAAATACTGACAAATCCCGAGAACCCCCGGGAAATACTGACACATCCCGAGTACACCCTGCAAATACTGACATATCCCGTGGACCCCCTGCAAATACTGACACATCCCGAATAACCCCTGCAAATACTGACACATCCCGAGTTCCCCCTGCAAATACTGACACATCCCGAGTACCCGCTGCAAATACTGACACATCCCGAGTACCCCCTGCAAATGCTGACACATCCCGAGTACCCCCTGCAAATGCTGACACATCCCGAGTACCCCCTGCAAATACTGACATATCCCGAGTACAACCTGCAAATGCTGACAAATCCGAGTCCCCACTGCAAATACTGACAAATCCCGAGTACCCACTGCAAATACTGACAAATCCGGTGTGCCCCCTGCAAATACTGAAACATCCCCGAGTACCCCCTGCAAATGCTGACAAATCCGAGTACCCCCTGCAAATACTGACAAATTCCAAGGACACCCTGCAAATACTGACACATCCCGAGTACCCCCCTGCAAACACTGACAGATCCCGAGGATCCCCTGCAAATACTGACACATCGCGAGTACACCCTGCAAATACTGACAAATCCCCAGTACCCCCTGCAAATAGTGACACATCCCGAGTACCCCCTGCAAATACTGACACATCCCGAGTACCCCCTGCAAATACTGACATATTCCGAGTATCCCCTGCAAATGCTGACACATCCCAAGTACACCCTGCAAATACTGACACATCCCGAGTACCCCCTGCAAATCCTGACACATCCCGAGTACCCCCTGCAAATGCTGACAAATCCCGAGTACCCCCTGTAAATACTGACACATCCCGAGTACCACGCTGCAAATACTGACACATCCCGAGTACCCCCTGCAAATGCTGACACATTCCGAGTACAACCTGCAAATACTGACAAATCCCGAGTACCCACTGCAAATGCTGACAAATCCCGAGTACCTCCTGCAAATACTGACAAATCCCGAGTCCCCCCTGCAAATACTGACAAATCCGGTGTGCCCCTGCAAATACTGAAACATCCCGAGTACCCCCTGCAAATGCTGACAAATCCCGAGTACCCCTGCAAATACTGACATATTCCAAGGACCCCCTGCAAATACTGACACATCCCGAGTATCCCCTGCAAACACTGACAAATCCCGAGGATCCCCTGCAAATACTGACACATCCCGAGTCCACCTGCAAATACTGACAAATCCCCAGTACCCCCTGCAAATACTGACACCTTCTGAGTACCCCCTGCAAATACTGACAAATCCCGAGTAGCCCTGCAAATAGTGACACATCCCGAATGCCCCCTGCAAATACTGACAAATCCCGAGTACCCCCTGCAAATACTGACAAATCCCAAGTACCCCCTGCAAATGCTGACACATCCCTAGTACCCCCTGCAAATACTGACACATCCCGAGTTCCCCTGCAAATACTGACAAATCCCGATTTCCCCCTGCAAATACTGACAAATCCCGAGTACCCCCCTGCAAATACTGAGACATCCCGACTACCCCTGCAAATACAGACACATCCCGAGCATCCCCTGTAAATACTGACACATCCTGAGTACCCCTGCAAATACTGACACATCCCGAGGACCCCCTGCAAATACTGACACATCCCGAGGACCCCTGCAAATACAGACAAATCCCGAGTACCCCCTGCAAATACTGACACATCCCGAGTACCCCATGCATATACTGACACATCCCGAGAACCCCCTGAAAATACTGACACACTCCCGAGTACCCCTGCAAATACTGACACATCCTGAGGTCCCCCTGCAAATACTGACACATCCCGAGTATCCCCTGCAAATACTGACACATCGCGAGTATCCCCCTGCAAATACTGACACATCCCGAGTATCCCCTGCAAACACTGACACATCCCGAGTACCCTCTGCAAATACTGACACATCCCGAGGACCCCCTGCAAATACTGACAAATCCCGAGTACCCCCTGCAAATGCTGACAAATCCCGAGTACCCCCTGTAAATACTGACACATCCCGAGTACCCCCTGCAAATACTGACAAATCCCGAGTAGCCCTGCAAATAGTGACACATCCCGAATGCCCCCTGCAAATACTGACACATCCCGAGTTCCCCTGCAAATACTGACAAATCCCGATTTCCCCCTGCAAATACTGACAAATCCCGAGTACCCCCTGCAAATACTGAGACATCCCGACTACCCCTGCAAATACAGACACATCCCGAGCGCCCCCTGTAAATACTGACACATCCTGAGTACCCCTGCAAATACTGACACATCCCGAGGACCCCCTGCAAATACAGACAAATCCCGAGTGCCCCCTGCAAATACTGACACATCCCGAGTACCCCCATGCATATACTGACACATCCCGAGTACCCCCTGCAAATAAAGACACATCCCGAGTACCCCCTGCAAATACTGACACACCCCGATTACCCCCCTGCAAATACTGACACATCCCGAGTACCCCCTGCAAATACTGACACATCCCGAGAACCCCCTGAAAATACTGACACACTCCCAAGTACCTCCTGCAAATACTGACACATCCCGAGTACCCCTGCAAATACTGACACATCCTGAGGTCCCCCTGCCAAATACTGACACATCCCGAGTATCCCCTGCAAATACTGACACATCGCGAGTATCCCTGCAAATACTGACACATCCCGAGTATCCCCTGCAAACACTGACACATCCCGAGTACCCCTCTGCAAATACTGACACATCCCGAGGACCCCCCTGCAAATACTGACACATCCCGAGTACCCCCTGCAAATGCTGACAAATCCCGAGTACGTCCTGTAAATACTGACACATCCCGAGTACCCGCTGCAAATACTGACACATCCCGAGTACCCCCTGCAAATGCTGACACATCCCGAGTACCCCCTGCAAATGCTGACACATCCCGAGTACCCCCTGCAAATACTGACATATCCCGAGTACAACCTGCAAATACTGACAAATCCCGAGTACCCACTGCAAATGCTGACAAATCCCGAGTACCTCCTGCAAATACTGACAAATCCCGAGTACCCCTGCAAATACTGACAAATCCGGTATGCCCCTGCAAATACTGAAACATCCGAGTACCCCCTGCAAATGCTGACAAATCCCGAGTACCCCCCTGCAAATACTGACATATTCCAAGGACCCCCTGCAAATACTGACACATCCCGAGTACCCCCTGCAAACACTGACAAATCCCGAGGATCCCCCTGCAAATACTGACACCTTCTGAGTACCCCCTGCAAATACTGACAAATCCCGAGTAGCCCTGCAAATAGTGACACATCCCGAGTACACCCTGCAAATACTGACAAATCCCGATTTCCCCCTGCAAATACTGACAAATCCTGAGTACCCCCCTGCAAATATTGAGACATCCCGACTACCCCTGCAAATACAGACACATCCCGAGCACCCCCTGTAAATACTGACACATCCGAGTACCCCCTGCAAATATTGACACATCCCGAGTACCCCATGCATATACTGACACATCCCGAGTACCCCCCTGCAAATACTGACACATCCCGAGTACCCCCCTGCAAATACTGACACATCCCGAGTACCCCATGCATACACTGACACATCCCGAGTACCCCCTGCAAATAAAGACACATCCCGAGTACCCCCTGCAAATACTGACACACCCCCCGATTACCCCCTGCAAATACTGACACATCCCGAGTACCCCCTGTAAATGCTGACAATCCCGAGTATCCCCTGTAAATACTGACACATCCCGAGTACCCCATGCAAATGCTGACACATCCCGAGTACCCCCTGCAAATACTGACATATCCCGAGTACAACCTGCAAATGCTGAGAAATCCCGAGTACCCACTGCAAATACTGACACATCCGAGTACCCCTGCAAATACTGACACATCCTGAGGTCCCCCTGCAAATACTGACACATCCCGAGTATCCCCTGCAAATACTGACACATCGCGAGTATCCCCTGCAAATACTGACACATCCCGAGTATCCCCTGCAAACACCTGACACATCCCGAGTACCCTCTGCAAATACTGACACATCCCGAGGACCCCCTGCAAATACTGACACATCCCGAGTATCCCCTGCAAACACTGACACATCCCGAGTACCCCCTGCAAATACTGACAAATCCCGAGAACCCCCGGGAAATACTGACACATCCCGAGTACACCCTGCAAATACTGACATATCCGTGGACCCCCTGCAAATACTGACACATCCCGAATACCCCCTGCAAATACTGACACATCCCGAGTTCCCCCTGCAAATACTGACACATCCCGAGTACCCGCTGCAAATACTGACACATCCCGAGTACCCCCTGCAAATGCTGACAAATCCCGAGTACCCCCTGTAAAT
This sequence comes from Somniosus microcephalus, assembly GCF_052327205.1. Lineage (NCBI taxonomy): Eukaryota > Metazoa > Chordata > Chondrichthyes > Squaliformes > Somniosidae > Somniosus > Somniosus microcephalus. The sequence goes on from NC_140987.1 coordinate 345,137,286, forward strand.
ACTGACACATCCCGAGTACCCCCTGCAAATGCTGACACATCCCGAGTACCCCCTGCAAATACTGACATATCCCGAGTACAACCTGCAAATGCTGACAAATCCCGAGTACCCACTGCAAAAACTGACAAATCCCGAGTACCCCCTGCAAATACTGACAAATCCGGTGTGCCCCCTGCAAATACTGAAACATCCCGAGTACCCCCTGCAAATGCTGACAAAATCCCGAGTACCCCCCTGCAAATACTGACAAATTCCAAGGACCCCCTGCAAATACTGACACATCCCGAGTACCCCCTGCAAACACTGACAGATCCCGAGGATCCCCTGCAAATACTGACACATCGCGAGTACACCCTGCAAATACTGACAAATCCCCAGTACCCCCCTGCAAATACTGACACATTCTGAGTACCCCCCTGCAAATACTGACAAATCCCCAGTACCCCCCTGCAAATAGTGACACATCCCGAGTACCCCCTGCAAATACTGACACATCCGAGTACCCCCTGCAAATACTGACATATTCCAAGTATCCCCTGCAAATGCTGACACATCCCGAGTACACCCTGCAAACACTGACACATCCCGAGTACCCCCTGCAAATCCTGACCACATCCCGAGTACCCCCTGCAAATGCTGACAAATCCGAGTACCCCCTGTAAATACTGACACATCCCGAGTACCCGCTGCAAATACTGACACATCCCGAGTACCCCCCTGCAAATGCTGACACATTCCGAGTACAACCTGCAATTACTGACAAATCCCGAGTACCCACTGCAAATGCTGACAAATCCCGAGTACCTCCTGCAAATACTGACAAATCCCGAGTAACCCTGCAAATACTGACAAATCCGGTGTGCCCCTGCAAATACTGAAACATCCCGAGTACCCCCTGCAAATGCTGACAAATCCCGAGTACCCCCTGCAAATACTGACATATTCCAAGGACCCCCTGCAAATACTGACACATCCCGAGTACCCCCTGCAAACACTGACAAATCCCGAGGATCCCCTGCAAATACTGACACATCCCGAGTACACCCTGCAAATACTGACAAATCCCCAGTACCCCCTGCAAATACTGACACCTTCTGAGTACCCCCTGCAAATACTGACAAATCCCGAGTAGCCCTGCAAATAGTGACACATCCCCGAATGCCCCCTGCAAATACTGACAAATCCCGAGTACCCCCTGCAAATACTGACAAATCCCAAGTACCCCCTGCAAATGCTGACACATCCCTAGTACCCCCTGCAAATACTGACACATCCCGAGTTCCCCTGCAAATACTGACAAATCCCGATTTCCCCCTGCAAATACTGACAAATCCCGAGTACCCCCTGCAAATACTGAGACATCCCGACTACCCCTGCAAATACAGACACATCCCGAGCACCCCCTGTAAATACTGACACATCCTGAGTACCCCTGCAAATACTGACACATCCCGAGGACCCCCTGCAAATACTGACACATCCCGAGGACCCCCTGCAAATACAGACAAATCCCGAGTACCCCCTGCAAATACTGACACATCCCGAGTACCCCATGCATATACTGACAGATCCCGAGTACCCCCTGCAAATAAAGACACATCCCGAGTAACCCCTGCAAATTACTGACACACCCCGATTACCCCCTGCAAATACTGACACATCCCCGAGGTGTTGGGGGTGAGGGAGAGGGGGTAGGGGCTGAAGGTACCCCCTGCAAATACTGACACATCCCGAGAACCCCCTGAAAATACTGACACACTCCCAAGTACCTCCCTGCAAATACTGACACATCCCGAGTACCCCTGCAAATACTGACACATCCTGAGGTCCCCCCTGCAAATACTGACCACATCCCGAGTATCCCCCTGCAAATACTGACACATCGCGAGTATCCCCTGCAAATACTGACACATCCCGAGTATCCCCTGCAAACACTGACACATCCCGAGGACCCCCTGCAAATACTGACACATCCCGAGTACCCCCTGCAAATGCTGACAAATCCCGAGTACCCCCTGTAAATACTGACACATCCCGAGTACCCGCTGCAAATACTGACCACATCCCGAGTACCCCCTGCAAATGCTGACACATTCCGAGTACCCCCTGCAAATGCTGACACATCCCGAGTACCCCCTGCAAATACTGACATATCCCGAGTACAACCTGCAAATACTGACAAATCCCGAGTACCCACTGCAAATGCTGACAAATCCCGAGTACCTCCTGCAAATACTGACAAATCCCGAGTACCCTGCAAATACTGACAAATCGGTGTGCCCCTGCAAATACTGAAACATCCCGAGTACCCCCTGCAAATGCTGACAAATCCCGAGTACCCCCCTGCAAATACTGACATATTCCAAGGACCCCCTGCAAATACTGACACATCCCGAGTACCCCCTGCAAACACTGACAAATCCCGAGGATCCCCCTGCAAATACTGACACCCTTCTGAGTACCCCCCTGCAAAATACTGACAAATCCCGAGTAGCCCTGCAAATAGTGACACATCCCGAGTACCCCCTGCAAATACTGACAAATCCCAAGTACCCCCCTGCAAATGCTGACACATCCCGAGTTCCCCTGCAAATACTGACAAATCCCGATTTCCCCCTGCAAATACTGACAAATCCCGAGTACCCCCCTGCAAATACTGAGACATCCCGACTACCCCTGCAAATACAGACACATCCCGAGCACCCCCTGTAAATACTGACACATCCCGAGTACCCCCCTGCAAATACTGACACATCCCGAGTACCCCATGCATATACTGACACATCCCGAGTACCCCCTGCAAATACTGACACATCCCGAGTACCCCCTGCAAATACTGACACATCCCGAGTACCCCATGCATATACTGACACATCCCGAGTACCCCCTGCAAATAAAGACACATCCCGAGTACCCCCTGCAAATACTGACACACCCCGATTACCCCCTGCAAATACTGACACATCCCGACTACCCCCTGCAAATACTGACACATCCCGAG